>NC_088836.1:7003539-7429072 GCF_904066995.2 Poecilia reticulata | reverse complement strand
ATGTACAAATGGCAATAGTTTCACTTGCATCTAATATTTTCCTGAATGGTCCAGCAGGCACCCTTAGAACCATAATGCAGTAGCATAAAAGCATAATTTCACCTTAAGGCATCTCTTCTCTAAGCTGAGAAGAGATGCAGCTTCTCAGATTGGAGAACCTTTTCCATCTTTTCAAAGTTATTACTCACATCTGTGAACTGTGGCTCTTTAAATCATTGTCTTTGTGCTGCAGGAACTTTTCTTCCTCTGGTGGTATTCTGCAATTTAAAGACTTGTTTATCGTATTTGATTTTTACACAAATTATAGAGATTAAATGCAAGTCAGTGAGCGTGACACACAGCTGAGACGTACCCTGTCTCCATTGCCCCGTCGAGGTTCATCCCATTTGTGATCTTCTCCATTTCCATATTTAGAGTAAAAGGTTTGAGTTTAAATTCTGGAACATAGAAAGACATAGAGGAGAGTAGTGAAGATGGTTATTTGTAAGACATCAAATAAGAACGTTTTGATGTCTTCAATTTGAAATGTAAAAAAGGTGAATTTCTGCATATTTCAGCGACTTCAAAATGGAAAAAGCCTGAAAAACAATTGGTCCTTCTTTAAGATTCAAAAAGATTATGAACTTTAACACAAATAAGATAGAACAAGCTGTGTAATGCTTTCCACCAGACAGATTATTTACAGTAATCTTAGTGTGCAGAGAAACTCAACTTATCCATCGTTGTTAGGAGATCTGCAAATATAGAAATCATTTTTGATGTTATGTTTTGCATGTATATCGCATATATATATTCACAGTGTATGTGTGTGTGATTTGTTAATAAGAATGAACAATTGTCAGCAAAAGTAAAATAAGAGACATTGTGCCAACATTTTTTTACTCTTTGTGACGCAGGAACACACACCCAACCAACGGTCCAATCAGGTTTCAGAGCTTCTTTCCAGTGCTGTCCTGAATCTCTGTTCAAACAGACGCCTGATCATGTGTACTTTCAATGACTGTATTGGAATATTGTAGCTGCCCTTGGTAAAAGGTTGAACAAACAACAAACAAACAAACAAACAAACAAACAAACAAACAAACAAACAAACAACAAACAAACAAACAAACAAACAACAACAAACCCACGCCCGGCATTGGACAAACTTAACTGCTTCGTAAAATTATGACCATGGTTTAATTCAAGGTAGGCAAAGACCAGAAAGCACTTAAAGCATTGCAGTACCACTTCACCTGCCACAAAATACACCAAAGAACATTGTTTTAAGTTTTCTCCAGACCCATAAAACACATGCAGACTGAACAGCCAAACTCCCATGAATCCCCTCTGCAGTCCAGGGTAAACATCTAGCCCACCTTTTCATAGCCAGGATTAAAGCCATGGCCGCTTTCCAGAGTCTGACACTCAACAGTTAGTTGGACTCTCTTTTCCAACATCCAAAAGAAAAGTTTCCCAAGCAGGATACGACTGTGATCTTTCAGTAGCTCAGATACTCTATGGCCCCTGTTTTTTTGTTTTTTTTTAATGAATTTGGACCATAAGCCCTTGTTGAGTCTCCACTCAGCAAGTGTTGTCCAATACTCCTTGCATTGTTAAAGAGGCACTTCAACATGACATCTAAACAATAAATTCAGCATTTTGGGGTGAATCTCATCCACTGTCTGCTGTATGCAAACGGTGGTAGACTCATCTTCCCCAAAGTCCTCAGACTTTGGTGTTTGTACAGAGGACATGGTGTTTGGTGTTTGGATTGAGGTGATCCTCAAAGTGCAGTCTCCTCTACTCCTATCAGTGTCGTCACTCGGGGTCAGCAGCTGTGACATGCAGTCAGGGGATCCTGATAAGATCCCCAGAACCAACTATCCAACCTGGCAACACCTAAACTATCAAAGTACTGTACAGTAACTCAGATGAGCTGTGCTCTTCCACTGATCTCCTTTGGTTTCATTGCCTAATTTATGTACTCTCTTTAACATTATATTAACTTATTTGTAATCCCCCTGAAGTTATTTCATATATTCCTGAACACAAATTTGTGCCGTAAGTTTGCTGAAAACTGCTTCAAGCATTGTTAAGAGCATCAAAATCAAGAGGTTATCCTTTTTCCCATCAAGTAAAATTTGGAAAATTGACCATAGCCTAAAATAAAACAGTTATTTCCGAGTTGAAAATCTTCTTGGTTGACCCGCCTTCTATGTCAACCGAGCAGCAACAGTGAACAAGTTGTTCCTGGGAGAGGCCCAGCCCTCTTTTCCTGACATGGGCTCTGTGGGTTACAGCTTATATAAGACAGAGGCTCTGTTTTACCACGGCATTCTTCAGCAAGCAAAACACTTGTTTACAAATATTGCAACATTATTTGCGTGTTTTCCCAATCTTTCTTTATGATTAATACTTTTCTGTCAACGACACGTTATTAAAAATTAAGTTAATAAAACAAATAATCAAACTTCTGCATAAAACCAAAAATTACTCATAATGTCTCCCTTCCATTTCTACAACAACAATAGCAATGAAACAATAAGTTACTTAAGGCTAAATTTAATGTAAATTGATCACCATGTCATATGTTCCAAAATGTTTTTCTGGTCTGTTTTCAGCAAATGAAGTTAGCGTCAATCAGTTTGATTTAAAAAGAGTTAAATCAAACTGTTAACACAGTCGACTTGTGTGCCTGTGAACGCCCAGTGAAACCAGTTTGACCAAGCTGTCAAAGTGTTTCTCCATGCTCCCTCACTCGTCCTGAGCAGATCTTGTCAAAGCAGCCAACACGTGGCAGCGCAGGCCGTTCAGAGACCTACCTTCAGAAGCAGAACCAGGAGGAGGTCAATACCACGGTGGTACTTCTTGAAGGATAGGTGGTGGAGTTTAGGAAGACAGGATGGAAAAGTTGGCCGTTTGGAGCCCAGCTGAGAGAGCGGAGAGAGGTTCGGGGGAAAGGGAACAAACGTGAGAGTAGACAGAGTAATGGGAGGGCTGCTGGAAATAACGGTTTCAGGTTTCTCCTGATGTCACATTTAGAGACATCCTCTTCCCAAACAAGAGTAACAGAGAGGAGTCAACTGTGATGGATTGCTTCATGGGATTTACATACTCGCGGTCAGCCAAGAAACACTGGAGCTATTGACTTGTTTCAATCTTTAACAGCCTCCAAACTATTTGACATTAACATATGGAATCAAAGAAAATATGGAGAGATGGGGCGGGGGTAGAGCGCTACGGGTTGCACAACAACACTGGGCAGTTCTGCACCAAAGGCAAACTGGAAAAAAACTTGTGGTTTCAGATCAGTATGGAAAGGTTCCACAGAAAAGTAAATACACAAACAGTCCAGTGATTGACGTGAGCAGCGGCTGAAAAGAGTCGTTCTACAGCTACAGATGGTTCAACATTCACACGTTCCCACAGCTGCAGTTTCTGCTGCGTTTCCTCAGGAAATGTCTGTCAGCAGCATGGATCTCTGGAGCTCATTTAACAACCTTGATTGTTTTAAGAACAGAACTAGTTAGTGTTTGGATCTGATGGATCAATGATTATTCCTTTATGCCACAGTTATATTCAATCCTTTGTTTACAGGGTTTTTTGTTTTTTAAAATCATAACAAGCATGGATTTGGATTTTGTGCGTGTTTTTTTAGTTAATTGAGTGATTGTTTTCCAGCTGTCCCTCGTTTTCCCTTGACTACCTCTGTGTATTTAGCCCCACCTGTATCACCTGCTCCCTGTCGCATCTTTGTATGCACTCCCCATGCTTACCTGTGTCTGTTCCTTTCTCACCTGTGTTTGCTGGATTTGTAACTTATCACCATAAAACCATCATTGTTTCACTTCCAATCTGCGCCCTCCATATCCATTCTCACCACAACCAACCACAATTCATGACAAAGCAGTTCTCTGAGGCCATCTTACATAGTTACAATCGTTCTTTCATTGATCAATAACCATCTTAAGAATTTAACATAAGTCATGTAGATATGGATATGGCTCCTTTAGAAATATTAATTGCACGGAGGTTGCTGCAGAGATGATGTTTGTTTCACTTGCATCTGTGAACAAGCTGTGGCGAGATCATGTCACCATGTTGTCTTCTGAATAGAGTTAGAAAGAGCTCATCAGAGGATTAGAGGCAACATGAGTTAAGCCGGACTGACACGAGACACAACACATACACACGCACACCAGGAAACAACATAGACACACACTAGTCAACACAGTAGGGGCCAGACATTACGAGGAGCCTCCTCATCCCTGCTAGGTGTGTTAGCTGAAACAAAAGGAAAAGAAAGGTACTGTCATAAAATGGTCTTTAATATAGTTATTAAAAATGTCGTTATAGGGTTTCATAGTGTGGCACAATGAAAGAGAGCAAGGCATAAAATTAGCCCTCCCTTTTATTTTTATGTTAAAGGTCACTTGCAGCGTGAAACTACCGTTAGAATCTATTATTTAAAAAATGTATGAATTTCACCAGCAGAGCTACTATAACCCGCTGAGTTACACTGGAAGTGACCCGGCCCGTCATTCTCCGCTGTGCAACAAGGCATCAGTTCATCTCATTATATCTTTATTTAAAACCATTTAAATTCTAATAACTTTCTTCGCCAGAGCTCAAGGCCGCCAAGAAACGCTGCACATGGCGGGTAAGACTTTTATTGACCATATGGCCTTTTAGATTTGTTTCACTGCAGTTTTATTGACTTTCTTATAACACATTATTGTGAATTAAACTGGCTGCATTTTTAAAGCACTGCTCATTCTTATTAACTTTTTAAATTCCTAGTTTGACTAGGTGGCGTTGCTGCTTTTTCAAGTTTTGTCCACTTATTTAGCGCACTCGGTATGGAGGACCAAAACTGACATAATAATAAATAAAAGAATAAATATATACTATTATTTTCTTTTTTATTTCTCCATACACATGACTTTCCATCAAGAAAAATAGACATTATTTATTATTTTCCTAACCGTATTTATTTCTTGATGTATTTATTTATTATATGTCAGTTTTTGGTCCTCCATACCGAGTGGCGCTAATAAGTGGACAAAACTTGAAAACAGCAGCAACGCCACCTAGTCAAACTAGGAATTTAAAAAGTTAATAAGAATGAGCAGTGCTTTAAAAAATGCAGCCAGTTATAATTCACAATAATGTGTTATAAGAAAATTAATAATACTGCAGTGAAACAAATCTAAAAGGCCATATGGTCAATAAAGTCTTACCCGCCAACATGTGCAGCGTTTCTTGGCGGCCTTGAGCTCTGGCGAAGAAAAGTTTATTAGAATTTAAATGGTTTTAAATAAAGATATAATGAGATGAACTGATGCCTTGTTGCACAGCGGAGAATGACGGGCCGGGTCACTTCCAGTGTAACTCAGCGGGTTATAGTAGCTCTGCTGGTGAAATTCATACATTTTTTTAAATAATAGATTCTAACGGTAGTTTCACGCTGCAAGTGACCTTTAACATAAAAATAAAAGGGAGGGCTACTATTTTTATGCCTTGCTCTCTTTCATTGTGCCACACTATGAAACCCTATAATGACATTTTTAATAACTATATTAAAGACCATTTTATGACAGTTCCTTTCTTTTCCTTTTGGTTCAGCTAACACACCTAGCTGGGATGAGACGGCTCCTCGTAATGTCTGGCCCCTAATGTGTTGACTAGTGTGTGTCTATGTTGTTTCCTGGTGTGCGTGTGTATGTGTTGTGTCTCGTGTCAGTCCGGCTTAACTCATGTTGCCTCTCTAATCCTCTGATGAGCTCTTTCTAACTCTATTCAGAAGACAACATGGTGACATGATCTCGCCACAGCTTGTTCACAGATGCAAGTGAAACAAACATCATCTCTGCAGCAAACCTCCGTGCAATTAATATTTCTAAAGGAGCCATATCCATATCTACATGACTTATGTTAAATTCTTAAGATGGTTATTGATCAGTGAAAGAACGATTGTAACTATTGTAAGATGGCCTCAGAGAACTGCTTTGTCATGAATTGTGGTTGGTTGTGGTGAGAATGGATATGGAGGGGCGCAGATTGGAAGTGAAACAATGATGGTTTTAATGGTGATAAGTTTACAAATCCAGCAAACACAGGTGAGAAAGGAACAGACACAGGTAAGCATGGGGAGTGCATACAAAGATGCGACAGGGAGCAGGTGATACAGGTGGGGCTAAATACACAGAGGGTAGTCAAGGGAAAACGAGGGACAGCTGGAACAATCACTCATTAACTAAAAAACACGCACAAAATCCAAATCCATGCTTGTTATGATTTTTAAAAACAAAAAAACCCCTGTAAACAAAGGATTGAATATAACTGTGGCATAAAGGATATAATCATTGATCCATCAGATCCAAACACTAACTAGTTCTGTTCTTATAAAACAATCAAGGTTGTTAAATGAGCTCCAGAGATCCATGCTGCTGACAGACATTTCCTGAGGAAACGCAGCAGAAACTGCAGCTGTGGGAACGTGTGAATGTTGAACCATCTGTAGCTGTAGAACGACTCTTTTCAGCCGCTGCTCACGTCAATCACTGGGACTGTTTGTGTATTACTTTTCTGTGGAACCTTTTCCATACTGATCTGAAACCACAAGTTTTTTTCCAGTTTGCCTTTGGTGCAGAACTGCCCAGTGTTGTTGTGCAACCCGTAGCGCTCTACCCCCCGCCCATCTCTCCATATTTTCTTTGATTCCATATGTTAATGTCAAATAGTTTTGGAGGCTGTTAAAGATTGAAACAAGTCAATAGCTCCAGTGTTTCTTGGCTGACCGCGAGTATGTAAATCCCATGAAGCAATCCATCACAGTTGACTCCTCTCTGTTACTCTTGTTTGGGAAGAGGAGTGTCTCTAAATGTGACATCAGGAGAAACCTGAAACCGTTATTTCCAGCAGCCCTCCCATTACTCTGTCTACTCTCACGTTTGTTCCCCTTTCCCCGAACCTCTCTCCGCTCTCTCAACTGGGCTCCAAACGGCCCAACTTTTCCATCCTGTCTTCCTAAACTGCACCACCTATCCTTCCAAGAAGTACCACCGTGGTATTGACCTCCTCCTGGTTCTGCTTCTGAAGGTAGGTCTCTGAACGGCCCTGCGCTGCCACGTGTTGGCTGCTTTGACAAGATCTGCTCAGGACGAGTGAGGGAGCATGGGAGAAACACTTTGACAGCTTGGTCAAACTGGTTTCACTGGGCGTTCACAGGCACACAAGTCGACTGTGTTAACAGTTTGATTTAAACTCTTTTTAAATCAAACTGATTGACGCTAACTTCATTTGCTGAAAACAGACCAGAAAAAACATTTTTGGAACATATGACATGGTGATCAATTTACATTAAATTTAGCCTTAAGTAACTTATTGTTGTCATTGCTATTGTTGTTGTAGAAATGGAAGGGAGACATGAGTAATTTTGGTTTTATGCAGAAGGTTTGATTATTTTTGTTTTATTAACTTATATTTTTAATAACGTGTCGTTGACAGAAAAGTATTAATCATAAAGAAAGATTGGGAAAAAACACGCAAATAATGTTGCAATATTTGTAAACAAGTGTTTTGCTTGCTGAAGACATGCCGTGGTAAAACAGAGCCTCTGTCTTATATAAGCTGTAAACCCACAGAGCCCATGTCAGGAAAAGAGGGCTGGGCCTCTCCCAGGAACAACTTGTTCACTGTTGCTGCTCGGTTTGACATAGAAGGCTGGGTCAACCAAGAAGATTTTCAAACTCGGAAATAACTGTTTTATTTTAGGCTATGGTCAATTTTCCAAATTTTACTTGATGGGAAAAAGGATAACCTCTTGATTTTGATGCTCTTAAACAATGCTTGAAGCAGTTTTCAGCAAACTTACGGCACAAATTTGTGTTCAGGAATATATGAAATAACTTCAGGGGGATTACAAAATAAGTTAATATAATGTTAAAGAGAGTACATAAATTAGGCAATGAAACCAAAGGAGATCAGTGGAAGAGCACAGCTCATCTGAGTTACTGTAGCAGTACTTTGATAGTTTAGGTGTTGCCAGGTTGGATAGTTGGTTCTGGGGATCTTATCAGGATCCCCTGACTGCATGTCACAGCTGCTGACCCCGAGTGACGACACTGATAGGAGTAGAGGAGACTGCACTTTGAGGATCACCTCAATCCAAACACCCAAACACCATGTCCTCTGTACAAACACCAAAGTCTGAGGACTTTGGGGAAGATGAGTCTACCACCGTTTGCATACAGCAGACAGTGGATGAGATTCACCCCAAAATGCTGAATTTATTGTTTAGATGTCATGTTGAAGTGCCTCTTTAACAATGCAAGGAGTATTGGACAACACTTGCTGAGTGGAGACTCAACAAGGGCTTATGGTCCAAATTCATTAAAAAAAAACAAAAAAAACAGGGGCCATAGAGTATCTGAGCTACTGAAAGATCACAGTCGTTATCCTGCTTGGGAAACTTTACTTTTGGATGTTGGAAAAGAGAGTCCAACTAACTGTTGAGTGTCAGACTCTGGAGAAGCGGCCATGGCTTTAATCCTGGCTATGAAAAGGTGGGCTAGATGTTTACCCTGGACTGCAGAGGGGATTCATGGGAGTTTGGTTGTTCAGTCTGCATGTGTTTTATGGGTCTGGAGAAAACTTAAAACAATGTTCTTTGGTGTATTTTGTGGCAGGTGAAGTGGTACTTGCAATGCTTTTAAGTGCTTTCTGGTCTTTGCCTACCTTGAATTAAACACATGGTCATAATTTTACGAAAGCAGTTAAGTTTGTCCAATGCCCAGGCGTGGGTTTTGTTTGTTTGTTTGTTTGTTTGTTTGTTTGTTTGTTTGTTTGTTTGTTTGTTTGTTTGTTTGTTTGTTTGTTTGTTTGTTTGTTCAACCTTTTACCAAGGGCAGCTACAATATTCCAATATACCAGTCATTGAAAAGTACACATGATCAGGCGTCTGTTTGAACAGAGATTCAGGACAGCACTGGAAAGAAGCTCTGAAACCTGATTGGACCGTTGGTTGGGTGTGTGTTCCTGCGTCACAAAGAGTAAAAAAATGTTGGCACAAATGTCTCTTATTTTACTTTTGCTGACAATTGTTCATTCTTATTAACAAATCACACACACATACACTGTGATATATATATATATGCAAGATATACATTGCAAAACATAACATCAAAAATGATTTCTATATTTGCAGATCTCCTAACAACGATGGATAAGTTGAGTTTCTCTGCACACTAAGATTACTGTAAATAATCTGTCTGGTGGAAAGCATTACACCAGCTTGTTCTATCTTATTTTTGTGTTAAAGTTCATAATCTTTTTGAATCTTAAAGAAGGACCCAATTGTTTTTCAGGCTTTTTCCCATTTTGAAGTCGCTGAAATATGCAGGAAATTCACCTTTTTTACATTTCAAATTGAAGACATCAAAACGTTCTTAGTTTTGATGTCTTACAAATAACCATCTTCACTCTACTCTCCTCTATGTCTTTTCTATGTTCCAGAATTTAAACTCAAACCTTTTACTCTAAATATGGAAATGGAGAAGATCACAAATGGGATGAACCTCGACGGGGCAATGGAGACAGGGTACGTCTCAGCTGTGTGTCACGCTCACTGACTTGCATTTAATCTCTATAATTTGTGTAAAAATCAAATACGATAAACAAGTCTTTAAATTGCAGAATACCACCAGAGGAAGAAAAGTTCCTGCAGCACAAAGACAATGATTTAAAGAGGCCACAGTTCACAGATGTGAGTAATAACTTTGAAAAGATGGAAAAGGTTCTCCAATCTGAGAAGCTGCATCTCTTCTCAGCTTAGAGAAGAGATGCCTTAAGGTAAAATTATGCTTTTATGCTACTGCATTATGGTTCTAAGGGTGCCTGCTGGACCATTCAGGAAAATAGAGATGCAAGTGAAACTATTGCCATTTGTACATTTTTTCATTTGTGGTGATCTCTTATATTTTACCAATTGCTCCCTTCTGGGCAGTACCTTGGTATTGAGAAACCCTTTTAAAGTTCATCAGTTAATATTCAGCCAGCTGATATTGACTTGCCCACAGGAGAATGTATGCTTTCCAAGTACTGAGAGATTTCATGTGGTTTGTTGACTTTCTATGCCTTTTTGCATATCCTTTTCTCACTTTTATTCCATATACCATTCCACTTCATTGTACATATATCAAGTTATGGACAAATTTCTTTTGCTTCTTTTATATTCGTGAATTACTTGGGTTGTTGTCAATAAACCTTATGAATTTCATGTCAATAGAAATTCTAAAAATGTGGGTGCTGGTGAGCAAGATATGGTGTAAGACGAGAGACATGGTGATTTTCCAGGGCTCCTGCAAAATCCGTAAAAATTACAATGTAAAGAACAGCATTAACCACATTAATATCAGTCAAAAAGCTTGTTTATTCTAATACATGGAGAGAATTTGAATGTAAAGTAAGAATCCGGTTATTATTATCCAGCAAGACAAATTAAGGGGACTTGTATGTTGTATGTTTTTTATTTTATTTTAGTTTGCTTTTGTTTCTGTTTTGTTATCACTCCATCTTTGTTGCATTCGTTGCTATAACGTTTGTCGGTATTACTGCTGCCTCATCTTCTTTTGTCAACTTGTAATGCCGAAGATATTTATCAGTGAGAGACAGAAGAATGGAACTGAGGAAAAGTGTTGCTAAAAATAAATACAAACTAAGTAAAAAAAAGAAATACTAAAAATAAATGTACAGATTCTTCCTGTCCACAGTTGGAATCTTGTGAAGAAATGGTAGATTACATACACTCACCAGCCGCTTTATTAGGTACATTTTGTTAGTACTGGGTTGAAACCCCTTTTGTCTTGAGAACTGTCTTTATCCTTCGTAGCACAGATTGGGAAAGGTTCTGGAAACATTCCTCAGAGAATCTTTAGGAAATTATCTGCTGAAGGATTGTTTTTTGTTTTCTTTCTCTTTGAAGTAACTTTTGTTTTCTGTCTGTTGAAATCTTTATATTTTCCATTGAGTCATCATCTACAAATTATTTATAATTGAAATTTGAGAATTTTCTGAATAACATGTATATGATGAACACAACTCTACAGTATTTTGGAATCATTGACTAAATTCTAATATTGTGTCTTTCCCAGTTTGAAGGGAAAACCTCCTTTGGGATGTCTGTTTTCAACTTGAGCAATGCCATCATGGGCAGTGGCATCTTGGGGCTGGCTTATGCAATGTCAAACACTGGCATTGTCCTTTTTCTGTGAGTAACACAAATTTATGCTATAAATGACCTGGAAGGACATAATACTTTAATATATTGCTTCGTATAATATCTCCCTCACGCACACACACACGCACACACACACACGCACTCACGCTCACACACATACGAGTAGACATAACCGAGGTCATGCTGAAAGTACCTACTGTTCCAGCCTGTATTTTATCCTGAAAATGTTCCTCTATTGAGTTTGTGTCTTCTCACCAATATTTGGGCACTAAGGATTAATGGGTTACATATATCTTACCCATTATTGCACTATGTTTTATTTAATTAATTGGCCATTTCTGTCCACACAGTTTTCCATTGGTACAGTTTTGTTTGCTCTCATGGTTGTCTTTCCATATGTCATCAAAAGCACTTTAGTCACAACCTCCGATCCCAGGATATCGTCATTTTATGAGTTCCCTCAGATTCAGCATTATGTTGCAAACTACAGTATCTGGCTGATGTATACACTTCAGACCATCCATCCATCCATCCATCCATCCATCCATCCATCCATCCATCCATCCATCCATCCATCCATCCATCCATCCATCCATCCATCCATCCATCCATCCATCCATCCATCCATCCATCCATCCATCCATCCATCCATCCATCCATCCCGGGTTGGGGATAGGGTAAGCACTCTGAATCCCAAGGCGTTCCCAGGCCACCTGAGAAACATGGTCCCTCCTGCATGTCCTAGGTCTTCCTCTGGGTCTCCCAGAGGTGAGATGTGCCCTGACCACCTGTACTGGGTCGTGTCCAGGAGGCCTCCTAACCAGATGCCCAAGCCATTTTAAAAGGCTCCTCCCGATGTGGAGAAGCAGTGTCTCCACTCTGAGTCCCTCCACAAAGACGAAGCTTCTCACTCCATTTGTAAGGGAGAATCCAGACACTCTGCTGAGGAAGTCATTTCAGTGACTTACATCCATGATCTTGGTCTGTCGGTGACTACCCAGAGCTCATGACTGTAGACGATGGTAGAAACATAGATTGACTGGTAAATAAAGACCTTCATCTCATACAGTGCCCACATCCCTGCAGGCAAAGCACTAATCCACCTATCTCTCAATCTATTTTTCCATGATTTGTGAACAAGACCCTTAGATATTTAAACTTCTCTACTTGGGGCAGGAACTCTTTGAGTGGAATGGCACAGAAAGGCAATGGCCAGGCTAACCTGTTTCTCTCATGTTTTCAGAAAAAAATTTAAATATTAAGTTTGATTGTAAAGCCCTGTTACAAAAGTAAGGAATTAAAAAGTTCAGAGAACAAATTCTTGACTTTTTGTCTCCTGCAGGATCCTGCTTACATGTATTGCCTGTTTATCTTGTTATTCAATCCACCTTCTGCTTTGCAGTGCTGGAGTGGTTGGTGAGGACTCTTTCTCTCTTCAGTTCTTTATGTTTGTAGTTGAATCGGATAGAAATTTTCTTAGGATCTCAGTGTTAATTACTCACCTCTTCAGGGATCCGTGCCTATGAGCAGCTAGGCCAGAGAGCCTTTGGTCATCCAGGAAAGATCCTAGCGGCTGTCATCATAACATTCCACAACATTGGGGGTAAGACCATGGAAAGTGCATGACCAGTTGCATCAGCTATGGCAAGTATGGAGTTACATTATGTCATATGAGAATGTGGTTAACTATGTTTGTCTTTAACTGCAGCCATGTCCAGCTACTTATTCATTGTAAAATCTGAGTTACCATTGGTCATTCAAGCCTTTCTTGGACAAACATCTCTCACTGAGTGAGTATTGAGCCAAAGTGTTTTTAAAATATATTTAACTCCACATAATCAATCTAAACAAGAAAAATACAATAGACAAATTTAAAAACACCTTCTCCTAAGATTTTTAATAGCGGTCGTCAAAGCAGAACTTATAAAGCAGAACTTTATAGAAAACCTGAAATATTTTAAAAAGTTAATTAATAAAATGTTAGAAGAGAAGCAGGATATTTGATTTATCTGCTTAAAGGTAGACAAGCAGAATGCTGATACATAGATATAAACAGAGTACAAGAGTAAAACACATTAAAGAACCAGCTAGCAGAGTTATCGCTCATGCTAAGGTTGTGCAGTCGGTTGGATACTGCGAAGGCATTTGGTCCAAGTCCAGTGAATGTCATGACTCACTGGTGTGAAAGTTCAAGACTTGAGTCTCTTTGTAATTTTTATTCATGAAAGTTGTCCTACTCGATTGCAAGCTAAATGACTTGAATCCACCCCTCTGGTGAAAAACAACACAATGAAATAGGAGCAAAAGGAAACATAATCAATCACAACTTTTATTAATATGAATAAAAATAAGGGTCTGCTAAATAGCTGAATCGACATCTATTAAAAACAGAAGATCATCATGTTTGTGTGTCTTAATGTTTCTAAAAGTATCAAAGATGTCAAAACTGAATGCATGGTTTTTTATCTGTAAATAATAAATAACTTTTATTTGTTTTATGCATCGTGTTTTATGTGGCGTTCTGTGTTCTGGTCTTAGGAACTGGTTTATGAATGGAAACTACCTGATCATTATTGTTACCATCTGCGTTATCTTCCCACTAGCCATGATGAAACATCTGGGTAAGTCTCCGTCCCTTAACAATGGTTAGCAATTTCTTACAAGGTTTTAAAGGTTGATGTAGCCCAAAACATTAGAAGGACAGTCTCCCACAAACTCTTTCTATGAAGCTGGACAAACACTTTTTGTAATTATATTATTGGATATTATTTGTCAGGGTTTGAAAATCAGGAGGAAAATCAGTTATTGTCAAGTCTGCTGATACAGAAAACTAAACGTAAATGAAAAACTTTTGAAATACACAAACTGAACAGTATTTCCAAGCTCTTGCCAGTCTGTTCAGTTTTATCTGCAGGATGAGCCCAAAACCTCAAAGCAACAAAGTTTTCATTTGAATCTCACTTATATGAAACAGATTATTTCTAGTCTTCAAACAGAAGTCAGAATTAGTCTGTCTTTACTGTAAATGTATTTTTGTATATCTGTGGGTATATTTTTCATCAGTGTGTTGTTTCCTGCCCGTTCTGCAGGATATCTCGGCTATACAAGTGGCTTCTCTCTTTCCTGCATGGTCTTCTTCCTCTCTGCGGTGAGCTGTCAGAGTGCCAAACTCTGTGGTTTTTATGTCAGGAAAGTCCAAATGCACCACAGCTCAAGTTTCAATTCACCAACAAGCAAATAAGTATGTGAAGATACAGATATGAATTGATATCCTAAGCTTCACTTTCCTGACTGTCCTTAAGAAAGTGCCTTTTTCTCACGCGAAGGATACTTTTCAACAGAGACCTGAGTCCAAACAGCTCAAGTTATGTCCCAACCTGGCTGACTACCAAAGATAGTAAATAACCATGCTATTTAAGATGAAGTGCCTTGAAAAAAACCTGCCGTTTATTCTACATTTAACTTTGGGCTTGTTGTTGAAATCCATTTAGAAGGTTAACAGCAACACTTTTAGAATCACACTTTTAAAGAAAAACAAGCTCCAAGTAGATAGCCTCTGCACAAGCCTCTGCAAACTTTAACAATCCTCCAGAGAATGTTACGTTTCCAGAAATATTGTTTCCTTAACGGGATTGCATACCTTTGTCACGTCAGGTCATCTACAAGAAGTTTAACATTGCTTGCCCGTTGGAGACATTCGGTAACTTCTCTGCGACCCCGCCCATCTCTGACGACACCTGTGCAGCCAAATACTTCACCATCAACCACGAGGTGAGGCTTCGTCTTGCTGGATGGGAAGGAACCTCACATGCATGTTCATTTGGACTGTTGTGAGCTGTGGGGTTTAGAGCTCAGAGCCTGAGCACATGCAGACTGAAGCTGCATGTGTGTGCCTCATGTTACACGTTCCTCGAGTCATGCCCATTAATCTTCCACTTGCTTTCTAGACAGCGTATACCATCCCCATCCTGGCATTTGCGTTTGTGTGTCACCCTGAAGTGCTTCCTGTCTACACAGAGCTGAGCAAGTAAGACGTACAAAACAGATGGTAAACCGTGCCGATAATTTAATATAGCGTGCTTTTTTGTTTTATGAAGTTACATTCTTGATTCTTCAGTGGTGCCCTTGAATTGACTGATGAAAACAAGATATTCTAGAAAGCAAATTGAACTATAAACTATTAAATGTAGATTAAAGGTGTGTTAACCTGCTGAATCAGAACAAGACATTGAATTCTGTCATATCGTCATTTTTCGGGACCATGGCACTTCCCAGGAGGTTTCTTCAACTCTTTTTAATTAAAAACTTCTCTCGTATTTTTCCCCTAAGTCCGACCAAGAGAAGAATGCAGACTATTGGAAATGTTTCTGTCTTCGGGATGTTCATCATGTATTTCTTCACAGCTATATTTGGCTACCTAACCTTCTACGGTGAGCATTTCTCAGTTTAGTTTAATATAAACAAAATAATTCATTTACATTCTGTGCATTTAAATTGAGAGAAATGTCAATTATAAGAGTAAAAATATAGATTAAATTGGACAAATACACATTCTGTTGATTTAGTCCATATCAATATATGGACTAAATCAATTTATGGTGCTAAATGGTCAAAGAAAATATTGCAGCAAATCAATGACTGTGCAGAGATCTCTAAACCTTAGCAAACATAGTTGAGAGGAATAGCTTCCACATTTTTATTGTATACAATTCTGATTGTGTCCTGCAAATGGATCACTGTTACGGTTCACACAGGACACACGACATAAGGAGTCCAGACCAATTTACATATAGCGGGAAGAGGTTTTATTAAACCCAAGTCTGGACATGGAGGTACGGCGAGTCGAGGCAAAATAAACAAAAGAGTGGGAGAATTCACAAACCAGCCAGCAGATGGAAAACCCAGCTTAGCCTACCATTCCCAGACCAAACAATTTAACAGATAGGTGGTTTAGGAACAGAAAATGACATCTATTAAAACAGGAGCGGGAGCGAGGTTCAGAGGGACGCGAACAAGCAGGTCCTCAGCATGACCGCTGTTCACCTGGAAAACTGGTAACTTTGAATTAAAACCTGAAATCAAAACTGAAAACGTACATTCCTTTAAGAACTGATAAGGTGTGAAATTCTGAAACGTATTCCCTCAGACTACCAGGGGGGGTTAACATTTGGGTGATCCTTAACGACCCGTTTGACCTCTGTGGGAATCCTTCCCTTATTCTGCAAACCGATCTTGCTCTGACTGATATTTATAGCAAGTCTTACACCAACTTCTCTTAAGTCCACAAACCCATGTTGCAAGCTGACACTAAATGTGTCTCATTTGACAGATTTATTGCCTGTGGAGTGAATGTCCTGAACTCTGTGTCTGATTCCACAGGAGGCACGGAGGCTGAGCTCCTCCACACCTACAGCAGGGTGGATCCGCTGGACACGTTGATCCTGTGTGTGCGACTGGCTGTGCTGGTGGCCGTCACACTCACTGTGCCCGTTGTCTTGTTTCCGGTAGGAATCTATTGGCACACAATAGATTGGGATAATAATCTATTATGCTAGTATAATAATCTAATATAAGCCTCCTGATAATCATATTTGTGTCAGATTCGTCGCGCGCTCCAGCAGCTGCTGTTCCCAGAGAAACCCTTCCACTGGTTACGTCATATCGCCATCGCTGTGTGCCTGCTGTTCGCCGTGAACCTGCTGGTCATCTTTGTTCCCAACATTCGAGACATTTTTGGAATCACGGGTGAGATAACAGAGCTGTAAGCAAGACAAAGACTAATGCTTTCGCTTCTCCAGAATAACACAGCTGCAACTTCATAAAAACATCTGGCAACGTCTGGCAAAACACCATTAGCCATTTCTCCTACAACCTCTTGACTCACACGTTTGTTTTGGTTGTATTTACCCAGAATGCCGTGCAAAAGCAGTCTGATTCCTGCTTTTGGAGCAGCCTCTGGTCCGCTTGGCGCTCACATTTGCACACCAGAGTTCACTTGAACTGAACCGGTTTGTACGGGGAGCAGAAGTTTGCTTTTTTGGTCACCATCAGAGTTTGATTGCTACAACAGCGTATCGGGGCCATTGTAGATAGGAAAGAGGAAGAGTGCATTTACAATAAACTCAGAAATTTTGAGATTAATCGCTGAAAATTTTCAAGAAAAAATATGGAAAGTTGTCAAGCAATGAAATTTTCTTTTTTTTTTCCTGTTTTCCTTGTTTTGTCTAGAATTTTTTCTGGCGGACGTTTACTCCTTTTAGATTGCACATTCACTTCCCCAAACCAACAAAAATGTTTTAGCCAAACAAACTAGAGTTTTATTAAACTGGACTAAGTAGGGCTGGTGTGAATAACCTAAAAAGCATTTAACAGTTGGGTTGTGATTTCATAACTAGCTATCTATTAAACCAAGCTCCTAAAACGTTTCTTGTGGCAGTACGATGAATTGTTGTGTCTTATCCTCGTGTGCAGGGGCGACCACTGCTCCCACTCTCATCTTCATCCTTCCTGGGCTCTTCTACATTCGAATCATTCCCAAAAGCCAGGAGCCCACGAGATCCAGGCCAAAGATCCAGGTACATCTCTCTGAGCCGTGTCTTGAGCAGAGGACTTGCTCAAAGTGACGGAGTCAGTAAAACATTGATGTTAATGGTTATCTGCTGTTTTTCAGGCTGCTTGTTTCTCCACTTTGGGTTTCATCTTCATGATCATAAGTCTGACCTTCATCGTACTTGACTGGATAAGCGGAGAAAAGCGAAGTCTCGGCGGCCATTAACACGTTCCCTCCCTGACCTTTAACCTATTGCTGTGTCTCCCTCTTCCAGGACTCTTAAAGAAAAACTAATTTTTCATCAAAAGATGAAAATGTCTGTGAGACTGACATTATTCTGGTAAGGACTAGCTGCTCCTCCACTGTGACAGGGGGAAAATTTCAACCCTGATGCTGGGATAATGTTCGCTGCTCGTGTTTAACTTGCGGTATTCCGACGGACCCTCAACCACAGAAAGCTTAGTGCTTTTCCCGAGGCTAAACGTGGTGTTTTATTAGCAACGGTTTTAAAAGTAAAACTCTATGACAAAAAACGGGGAGCAATCTTTAAATTTTATTTCTGATGACTTTTCATGACGAAAATGTGCTTTTTTCCAGAATGACTGTGAAATCAATCCAATATGGTGCTTAAAACATGGTGGATCTTAAAGTAATCTGAGAAAAGGGCGATTTTAGGTCAATGCATTTGCTCTTACACACCTGTGAAGAAATCAATGTCTTTGTTTTGTAATTCTGTAGAAAAATACACAAAACACTACAAGAAAACTGTCCATGAGCCAAAAATTAAAAACCCTTGAGGAACTGTGAATGTGTTAATTTGGTTTGTTTGTGAATGTTCTTAAATAAAATGTATAAAAGAATACTTGCCTAATTAAGGTATGCTTACAACCTGCATTATGTTACTTTATGCACCGAAGAGTCTACATACGGTTGGTCTGAATATCACCAGAGGCAGATTCAGTCTTTGAGTCAAAATGACAAAGATGTAATTACATTATACGATATTTGCTCTAGAGCCACAACTATTTGCTCAACCAATAATAAATGAGCAGAAGCTTAAAGCTGTTGCTAAAATGAAGCCTGTTGTTGTCATGTCCACTTTCAACTTTCTGACCCACGTGCAAAAATCATTCAGAGACAATAAGGTTGAGACGGTAAGTTCAGTGAGTTGACAGCTGGCCACAGTAGACCACATAAATAACACAGTGAATAAATTGGCCAGATGTAGAGGGAAAGAGGCAGTGGTTGGACGAATCCAGAGGATGATCATGTTTGAGAATGTGTGCTTGTTTTGAGCACAGACTGCGGCTGTGAATTGAGCCAATGAAAGCAAAGTTTTAATCAGAGAAACATGAAACAGGATGGAAACTGGGATTAGACTCCACTTTGTTCTGCTATTTCAGGCGTGTGTTATGGTGAACCAGGGTTAGCATAAGACCAAGGAAGAGGGAAAGACAATCTTCTTATGACGGGTTTCTGAATAATTCAAGTGATTCGGTTTTGGGTGTGAAGATGGGTAAAGGATTACAGTCGAGCAGATGCATGGACGGGACATGGCAGAGGAATTGTTTTACTAATCTGGAGTCGATGACATTTCCCTTGTAGCCCAAGTCTGGAAACTCATGGAGCCAGGAAGTGAGATGGATTGTTTTGTTTTGTTTATGGCCACCTTCTGGTATTTGCAGATCAACTGAGAGGCTCCCAGAAGGTTTGGTAGACAATGTAATGTCCCACTATTGTCTTCCTTCCTCCAGCAGCCTTGCACACCAAATCAGGGGTTCCTCTGAAGTCTGTCTGACCTAGAGGGCAGAACCTTGGCAGAAGAGGTTTTTATGCTAACGTTTCTTAAGCTCCTTCCTCGTTTCTCTCTTATTAATCGTCAATTCAGAAGGTTAAAGAATCTTTCAAAGATTTGGACTTATCTCATACGGAACCTTGAGACGACATTTGTTATCAATTGAAGGCACAGAAATATACCGAATCAAAATCTGCCACAAGCATGAATAACTTTGGGGTTTAAACGTAAATTTCCAATAACTGTCACTGCATCAAAAAAAAGAAAAAAGCAAGTCGATGGATCTGTAAGGCATCTTTATTTAAGCTGGTACTATGTATACAATACTCTGCCGATAAATCTAGAAAACATTTCCATTTAACTACATTCAAATTCCATTTGTTCAACATTTTATGCTCAAAGGTGATCAACAAAGAACACGTAACGTCTGAAAATCAAACATCAATTCATGTATCAAACAATTTGACACTAAAGAAGAGCCTCTGCAAACAGACCATGAAGCCACCGTATGCTGTCCAGAGTCCCATTTCACAAAACAAACCAGTGGATGGACCATCAGAGCTCCTCTGCAGATTCAGTTTGAGACGAACAAGACAAAATCCATCTCTCCATTCATTCACGATGTGCATTAGCATGACTTAACGGTACAAAAACCAGCTGGTCTCCATGTTAGTGAGCCTTAGTCTCTGCAGCATCTACTTGAAGAGCTGCTCCTGTGCTGCTCAGACTGCTTTTAGCCATCGGCCGTTGGCATCGATGGAGCAGCGTCTCCTCTCAGCCCTCTCTGACTTTGGCGGCGAGCGCAGAGTTCTCCTGTCGGATTGCTTTGTAGTCGTCCATGATCCTCTCCAGGTTGGTCACGGTTTTGTTACAGTTTTCTGTCTCAATCTGTAGATAAAGGTGAGACAACAACACATCAGTCACAGCAAAAAGGATTTCTATTCATCCGATAACAGTCACATGGCAAAAGCTGCCACTTGAGGTTTTGTATGCTTGAATTTGGATATACAGCAAAAATAATGTCAGTCTCAAAAAACACAAAAAACTTTGGCAGATTCGTTATTTGACGCTTTAAAAAAAAGTAGCTAGAGGGGTTTGAAAAGGCATTTAATATAATAATAAAGTCCCTAAATTGGTGACTTAAAAGTGGATGTATCAATCCACTTTTTTCACTTCCAATAACCAATACACACACGTGAGGTTTAATGTCTGATGATACCGATTAATTACAGAAAAACTAAAGCTAAATCAACTTAAAACATTTGTTTCTTTTAAACAAAGAATTAAGTGCACTGAGTTACACATTTATTTGATAACTCTGGACCAGTACAGCACATGTACAAACACCAATAGCTTCACAAAAACTTTGTTCAGTGAATTACGAGTATAACAGAGTAAAACAAATAATAAAGAAACTGAAAAAAATAATAGGTTGACTACCTTGGTCAAACATGTACAAATAAACTCCACTTTTTTCAAACGGTTGAGAAAGTGAAATTAGTCGTTCTAAATTTTATCTGGATTGGGCATACTGATACCCGATCTAGAACTATTTTCAATATGGGGGCCGATACAGATAGTGAAATTGAATTGGTGCATCTATACTGCAGATGTGGCCTGGTGGGTGGGTCTGTCAGTCAGCCGTCTCTCACAGCACAGCGAGGACGGCAGAGGCTGGTTTGTAGAAATATACTAAACTGATGGATAAGATTGGCTCCGCATGGCGGTGTCGGTATCACCCAAAATGACCAGGGGTCCATTGGTGAACACATTTTACTCAGACTTTGTTTAAGGACTTTACTATATTTCAAAATATTTAATGAACTTTAGCAGAAGATCATTTGAGTAAGGGAGAAAGAAAGCGAAGGCAGATGCAGTTGACTGCTTCAGCACACACAAAAAAAAAGAAAGAACATGAGCCAAGTCTGCTGAAGCCTACTTGTTCCTCCAGATCTCGAATCTCTCTCAGAATTGTTCCCGTGTCCTCAATGGTTTGGATCAGCTGGTTACAGTTCTGCAGTGAATGACAGAGACACAACAGGAGACCATTTCCTGACATGAACCAGCACAGACGACGGAAAGATCAGCGTCTCGGACGCAGTGACACACCTCATGTAAGGCAGCCAGGTACTTGTAGGATTTGCGGACAGACTCGTCTTTCTTGGCATCCTAAACAGCAAACAACAGCAAAGGGATTTATTCTTAAATGAAACAAAAAAAGAGATATGTTATCCATTCCTGGAAGCAGCTGCATGAAAAAAAAAAAGATGGTGTGATTGAAGATTTTTGCAAATTGTCTATGAGAAGTTAGAGACGAGCATGCTACCTTAAAAACCAGCTCGTCAGTCACAGCAAACGTCCGGTCCAGTTTCCCGGTGAGGTTGTTGATCTCCTTCTGCAGCTCCTTGGTGTCTGACAGGATCTGAGGAGATCCCACGAGAAGTTGGTGAGAGAAAAAGCAACGGAGGCACAACAGAGTCCACTCTACCGGTTAGAAACAAATTATTTCTCCTCAACATAATGAGACCAACTCCACGAATCCTAGAGATCTGTGAATTAGCTTGTGCTGCACAGCAACCTCTTCAAATCTTACCTTAGTAATTTCCTCCTTCTGTTTTTTGATGTTGCCAACAATCTCCAGAATTCTCTGAGTGTACGCTGATCGAGACTCGTCCTGGGGAAGGCTTTCCAATTCAGTCACCTTCAGAGGTAGAGAAGACGGACAAGGCTGACTCAAACACACCCAGAGTTAAACCAATCTGGTCAAACATAAAAACAACACATGAATAAATGAACTTCTAAGGGGTTGTTCCAGCATCAGTCGGGCCAACAGTGCCACATGTCGCATTTGACTTAAAGCTCCACATCAACAATATGTCCACTGCTTACAGCTGGTCTAAGCTACTTCACACCACTAAAGGTCTGAAAGATTGCTTCAGGTTTTAGATTTGATTTATCGTCATTGTACGTCATTTGTAAGCTGTACAACAAAATCTAATTAAAATGTAGCTTTTTGTGACAAATTTGAATAAAGGATGTTACTTCCTTGATCCAAACATTGCAAACCAAAGTCAGGCATGTCAGTGGGGGGAAACTCTCACACACAGGGATGATTCTCTGTATTAGTTTTATCCTCAGTATCCCTCCAGTTCTGTGATGGTCTTCTGGTCTCTAGTGGCCGTCAATGTTAAGCCTCATTGAGTAACAATGTTCAAGTACAACTGTAATATTTTTTTCTTTTGGTTTAACAGCGTTGTTGTCAGCTGATCGCAATGTATTCATTTTTCCAACACGGACCTCTTCTACCTGTACAGTTTGTGAAAAATGCAGCAGACAAATATGATCTTCAGCATCTTTTCTGGGCTGCATAGATGCGCTTTTGCAGAGCAACAAGTCAAAGCGGCGGCTCGCTGGAATTATTACGTAATCCTGTAGGATATTTCTCGTGCATTTCTATCATTTGACAAACAATATCTTCTGTCATCAGTGCAGTTTGCACCTATTTTTGAAAATGTTGTTTGTAGATCAGCTGTGCACAAGGACCAGGACCAAAAGGCATCTGGACAGCACAAAAGATGATTTGTTAGCAGTATTTTGTTTGGGAAAAATAACTGTGGATTATTCTAACATCAGGTTTCATAGTTTTTGATCAGACAAACCTTTATAACTTCTAAGAACACAGAACCAGATATTCAATGTAGGTTATGGAGCACCTCAGATGAGGTCCTACTGGAAAACTGGACTAGTTAAAAATGATTAATAAGTTCAAACACCACTTTGTGAAAACAAAAAAGGGCTTCTTACTTTTCTAAAATACAAAATGAAAATCTGCTTCTTATTTTTTTGAGCAACTGAGTGATGCAGATCCTCCTCTATTAGGGGAAGAGAATGCTTTGTTACAAAAATGCTATATTTGACTAAAGTGAGAAGAAACCCAACATCTGGAATAGGTCAAGAGACATACTGCACTGTGGTACAGCTGCAACTAGGGATGCATGATATATTGGAACCAATATCGGTATCGGCAGATATTAGTCAGTTTTTAGCATATTGGTCGGATTTTAAAAAGCTGGTCTGATACTAATAACTGGTGTTTATTCCCATCGTGTTGCTCTTTGTTTCTGGAGGAGGTTGCTTATGAGATATTTGTTTGGTCTAGTAATGGAGATGGTGATGCAGCGCATAACTGTATATAATATAAAATGGTTATTGGCCCAAATTTTAATATTGCTAGATATCCCTAGCTGCAACTCTTCCATAGTCTCACAAGCAGGAATGCGTACATCACACAATCATAACAAGGAAGCCACTAATGAGGCAGAATTAGCAGACACACCAGCTGCTTGTATGACTCTTCTTTCTTCTTCGCCTCCACTGTGGCCGCACGGATTTTTTCATGCAGAGACTTGATCTCTGAAAGCTTTGTGGAAGACTCGAGCTGTGGAAAACAGAGGCAACGTCAGCACCACCAGAACTGGCTGAACACACGTTGCATTTATTCCACCACTCACGTCTTTGGTGCTGCAGATTTCTTTTAGCCTGCGATGTTCTTCAATAAGTGGAGCGCGATGTTTTTCCCACTGAGATGCCAGATTTACCACCCGGTTGGCGCTGGCCTCCACCTGGGACTGCAGGGCCGAGCAGAAACAGGGGAGTGAGAAAGAGCTTCTCTGAGGCTAAGAGTTTCCACAGATCCTTTCTTACCTGAAGCTTCTGAAGGTTGCTGTCTGCGTCTGGCAACAGATCAATAGTTTTCTTCTTTACCTGCATCTTCTCCTCATTTTTAGTATTTTCCATCTCCCTCTGCTTCAGTTCATCAAATACCTAGCAGCAAAACAACTTTTTTCAGTCAATATGTTTCTAATATTTTTAAGGATATGAAGTTTACAGCAGTTATCCCGGACACAAACTAATCCACACATGAAATAAAATGGTACAAAAACTGAAGACGGATGAATGTACTCCATTCTTTGTGTAAAAAAAGACACATGCTGTAACAATTCACATGTTTTTTTCATGTGAATTGTTACACATGAAAACAATGTGTAACAACTGTTACAATTCATGTTGTTACAATTGTTGCACACCGTTTATGTGTAACAATTGTTACATTGTTTTCACGTGCAACAATTGTTACACATTCACACCTTCACGCCTCTGAAGGTGTGAATGTGTAACTCGTGTTAAAAAATTGTTAAAGATTTATTAACAATTTAAGTTCTCTGCAAACGAGAGAACTTAAGTAAGAACTTAAGTAAGAACTTAAGTTCTCTCGTTTGCGAGAAAACGAGAGAACTTAAGTTCTCTGCAAACGAGAGAATTTAAGTTCTCTCTTCTCAAAGGCCCCGGCCTTTGAGAAGAGAGATCTAAAAGTTTTAAAAGTATTACTGATTGCGCTTTAAAAATTAGGTAACTTTATGTTATTAAAGGTAAAGTTAAACAGTAATGATTTCTTGGTTAATGTCAAGTTGTCATAACAAAGACATTTTGAATAATGTCAACTTTGTATTAAAAGTGTCATGATTTACTGAATGACACTTTATGACAACAGTCATAAATATTCATGAAGACTTACTGATTGATGTTCATGACATGTGTTATGTCATGTTTATGGCAGTGTCATGACAGTCTTATTCACACCCCTTCAAATAAAGTGTTACCACAGGTTGGGCAAGAAATGTGCCCTGATTTCCTTAACTTTGGGAGATCAGCTGATCCTCACATCAGAAACCAGTCGTATTTACCAATCTTATCTACTTTGGTGAAAGTCTGAAAATCAGCCTCTGTCCCCTTGTGAGAGAGTTTGAGTGACGTGAGTGTGATCACCAATAGTCACCCCACTGTTGCCAAATTGGTGGCTTTGTTACTATATATTTAACAACTTTTCAGAGAAAAAAAAAATCTCAATTGGCCAAAACTGGCATCAGATTTTTAAAGATCGGTGATCATCCTGAAAACTGCTTGGGTTCACCCAGAAGTGTTAGGCCTAAAGCTCTTGTTCTATTTCATCTACTGACCGCTAGAGGGGGCTTAAAGTACTGAATGATTATTCTTGCATGCACAGGTCGAGTATCTTATTCCAACATGGTCACATGACCCACGGTGACACTGGTGAGTCTGGTGTTTCTCAGCCTTTTTTGAGCCAGCGCCCCCCTATCTATTATCCAGGATCCTTGTATCTAAAAAAATGCTATTTAAAATCAGTAGGCCTAAAAGCAACCAATCAGAGTGAAGAAAAAAATCTTGATCTGTGCCATTTTCTGACGTTAGATGCTAAATCTTTCACAAAATGGCCAGTTAAAAGATGAGAAAAATATCACTTGCATAACAATTTGCAACATGGTGTATTGTCTCTGCGGTCACTGCAGATGTGGCTCAATAGCCTGAGACTGGATCCATCTCATGTAGGGCAGCAACACAGGAAAATGCCTTGCATCACTGGCTCAGTGGCGAGATGCAGTGTTTATGATGAAGAGGCAGTGAGCTCCACTGGGCTCACTGCCGTCTCGGAGAGACGTCGTCTACACTGACGCATCCACCATGGGATGGGGGGCATCGTGGCAGCAACAGAATGACCACAGGGGACATGATCTCCCAGGGAAAAACCGAAGTACATCAACGCCTTGGAGCTACATGTTGTACAGGGGTCGCTACAACACTGCTGTGAGAAATACCTGAGCGTTAGTGACACTCATGTGCTTCATGTCTGCCACCATCAAGTCGACGTCACTGGAGAGTTGCTGAAACTGCTGCTGCAGGGCAGCTAGCTCCTCCTGCTGGCGGAGCTGAGCATCGCCCTCCGACTGCCGCCCCGTGTGGACTGGGCTCGTTACCGCCGCAGCCTCCTGCAGGAGCGACGCACTGTTAGCACTGAGCCCGTTCTTCAGAGCTCCATCTACTCGACCAGAGACGCTCACCTGTGTGAAGGTAAACTTCTGAGTGTGTGTGAAATGACTGCCCTTGGTAAGGATGAAGTCAGAAGGGGTGGAGCCTCTGAAGGTGTGCAAGAGGTCAGACAGCTCAGAGGTGGAGCGGGGAATGCTGAAGACACTTTCGGGAGACGGCGCGGCAGCAGAGCGCAGCTGCTCTTCGATGCGTTTACGCAGACGGGTCAGCTTCCTGGAGCGGTACTCCTGTTCAACACGCGGGAAAACACTGTCAGCAGCGAATTACACATCACACACGTGTGTTATTATCATTTCATAGAGTGACTTTCGAACATTTTTCATCTGCAAAATTTAACGTCTGACATTTCTTATCGTTTCCCTCAAAGGTTTGAAAGAAGACCTGCCTGAGATAGGCGTCATTCTTCAGCTGATCGTTTGATATTACAACACTTTTTCTCAAACATGTGGACATGGAGGGATTTCCTGATACGGGGCGGCCCTTACCTGTGGCGTGAGGCGGGACAGCAGGCCCTGACTCTTCCACTCGGTATCCCACTCCTGAGCACTGCTCAAGTCCGCCGTGTGTTGCTCCAAGATGGACGACATCATAGAGGTCTGACTGGGAAACTGAGCGGTGACGGGAAGGAGGAAGTCTCTCTGGTAGTCCTTCACCTCTGTAAATGCAGCGCACATGCATTCTCATTTCATTCAGCTAGGAAAAAGACTAACATTGTTATTAAGCTAATGCTTTATCCTAAATAAGATGTCAAATTTGACAGCGAGATTTATATTGAATTAAACAAATGCTCTATGGCCTAGACAAAGTCCAGACTAAAATCCAAGAGAACTTCAGTAGCATCACCTTAAACAGAGCAGATCTGAAAAGTAATGTTAAATACTTGATGCCAAGAGTGACACAAACAGTGATCAGGTTAATAGACAATCAATTTTTCACAAATCATATCAAAAGTAGTTTTGGGATTTACACGAGTGACTTTGACAGATTATTTTTAAATGATCTGAAACATTTAAGAGACATGCAAGCCAAATCAAAAGGGATGTGAAAAGGGATAAATGATTTTTAAATAATCTGGTTGAAACTGAAGAAGAAACCATGATGAGTTTAAGGTGAGGTGGTAAAACCTGCGTCATTCAGTACAACTCAAACCCATATGAATTACGTCGCAGCCCAAAGCTACACCGTGTAGAGAATTGTTTTTGTGCTTCATACTGAACACATAGTAAGAGAACTGAAAGGATTATTTAGCATTTTGCTAACTGAACATAGACTCTGTTCTGAATCAGTGTCGGCAGCAGAGGACATACCTTTGAGAAACTTCTGGCCGTTAGTGCAGTGAGGGGAGCTGAGTGGACGGACGTGGAAGCTGTGCGATGCGGCTTTATTCTAAAACACAAGAAAACAGGTTTCAGCAAAGATGGAAATGTTTTCATCCAGGTCTGAAGGTCAGTGTATTTTCAGGCAGTTCATTTTTTCGATTGAAATGAAAAATGAAAAAACAAAAATAGACTCATTTTTTTGTTTATTAAGCTAAAATGAGAAATCGGATAACGGGTCAACCCGGCACGTTATCCGGTTTATCATTTTGGTTTAACAAACACAAAAAACCGAACTGCCTGAAAATATGCGGACCTCTGAAGCTTTTTGCACTGTATCAGATCAGCCTTTTACATTTTAAACACTTAAAAAAATTATTTCAACAAAGTTACAATGCTCAGTAAATTTACATACAAAATTCAAAAACTTTGTTTCATTCAGACTATGTGCAAAGACAACATATAAAATGGAGAAACTGAAAGAAAAAAAAAGATGACAAGCCTATAAGTGGAACATTTAATGCAGAAAAAAAAATGCACTGATTCCGATTTTGACCGATAATGAATCTCGTCAGAAAACTCACTAAATTTATCAACGAAGTAGCTGAGTTACAGATGTGACCTGGTGGGCGGCTCTGCCAGTCAGCATCTCTCTCATGACAAGCAGACGGGGACAGTGGCTATGTTTGTAGAATTTCAGAGGTAAATAAGATCAGATTCTCACGTACAGATTGGCCGATCTGCACGTGAGAGCATACATTTACAAAAATGTATGCTATGAACACAAAAGGGCTCACAAAATCCAAGGAAATAAAAGGCTAAGTAAGAATAAAGTCACCAGACTGAAGACCACGCACAACTTGGAATGCACAATATATCAGCAGTAATATTGGTATTGGTCATTTTTTAACACAGCGGTATTGGTTATTAATCAAGACCACTTGAAAAATGAGAATGTCAAACTGTTTAAAAGGAAGTGTGAAGAAATGGCCTGTGCTGGGTAAATCAGTCGAGCTGTGTGCAGCAGATGCATTATCAGCTGCTGCTCTCACATGTTGACATACCTGAGTTTCACAGTGTAATGGCAACCTGCAGTTTAGAGGCACCCAGGAAACAGCCAGCTGGCCTTTGATTGCAGCAGCAATGGCTCTATGGAGGACAGCCGATTTACCTGCAGGAAGAGAGAAGAACCGCTGTGATAGAGTTATGAATATATGCCTTTGTAAAGGCAGGTAAACAAAGAGGAGATTTTAAGCTAGTAGTACTTGTCTCTTTTTTACTTCCTGTCAAAAAACTATGACTTTAAATTCTTTCTCATTCATTTTATAATCGGAAATAATTGGATATTAAGAAGAACTGGTGTAAAATTTTATTAGAATAGATTTTCTAACACGCTTAAAAACTTAAATGTAATGTTTTCTATTCTGGGTGACATTCTTTTGCCATTCTGGTTCAAAACTGTGGAGCCACGTTGGTCTCATATAATTGTTAAAAAACTAAAAATAAAAACAGAAAACAAGGTCCAAAATTACAGTTCAGATTAAAGGGATTTGTTGTGTTGTGTGTTTACATATGCAGTAAAGCAAGTTATTTTTCAAAAATCAATCACACAAACAGATCGATGAGGATGTTCTCACTGGACGAAAATGTGACATTGACAAATCTGAGCAGTATTTTAAGACAGAATGTGGCTGATTCAACTCTCCGGTCCTCTGAAGCCCCGCCCCCAAGCCAAACAAGGCCAGAAGTTTGAAACTGGAAAAAAAAATTCAATCTAAAAAATAGCAGTGGACTCTGTTGAAATTTTTAATTGGTCTTGACTGACGTAATGCGCCAGTTCAACGTTATGAAGCTTACGAGAAATTTTCTGCACATTACTGTTTCCATGGGAGCGCGAGCAAAATATTCCACAGTCTGAATCCTTTTTGTACAGAACATTAATATTCAAACAAACCATTCTCAGTTACTCATTATGAAGCGTGGTCTGTATTTTAGTAAACTATGTCAACAGTGAAGTGCAATGACACACTGTAACTAAGTGACAGTCGATACTTGTCATATTTTTTTCTCAAATAAAAAGGTACAAAATTATTCACACATTTCACAGCTTCCATTTTTGTTCCTTTTGCTTTAACACGCCAGGAGAACAGCAGAGCTACACGGCCTGTACTTTTGTAATATTAGACTTCTTGTGGATGACAGCTTTGTTTTTTGTTCTTTTTTTTATCGTTAGCCATTTAGCTGTACCTGTGGGCTGGTCCGAGGCCTCAGAGCTCTCCCTGGGCATTTTCTCCACCAGGTACATGAGTAGCGAGCGAATCTCTGGCTCGTTACTGTATAGAAAAGTCTGGTACCCAATCTCTCCTTTATAGCCAACGTCCTGGAAACAACACGGGTAAAAGTGTCAGCATAGTGTACTGTACAATAAGAAGAAAATATGCAAGATGTGAGAATGTTAGTGAACTTTGTAATATATCTTGTATTATTTGTATTCTGTGCAAGAGGACCGGTTGAGAAAAAGAGACTTTGAGTTCAAAAAACAAGTTTCATTTATGGACTCCAGATGCATTAGCAGACATACAGACACCGTGACCTGGACATGCCCATATCAGGAAGACAGGCAATAATGATAATGTTAACTTTGAGGAGATACTCTGCTGGCCAGAACCCTATAAACGGGGTATTGATTTCACTATGATTGGGCCAAGATTTCCTGCATGCTGACATATTCTGCAGTACTGTAATAAAACTTTGTTGTACAACCAAAGCCTGTAGCATGCAGAGTCCTTTTCCTGCAACATCACCACACCAGCATCAATTAAGAGGAGACCAACCAGAAGACACCATGTAATCAACATCAAAAATACCATATTAGCAACTACATTAGAACCTGCTGTGCAGCTGGAAGGAGGTTTTTTTGTTGTTGTTGTTTTTTTTACTGTGAAATATTATATTGTCTCTGCTGGCCAAATCTTGATCTGTTAGCATGTAATGACACTCATCCGTCACAAAGTGTGATTTATCCACGTGTCCCTCTAGAAACAACTTGCTGGGGAACCCTAGTCAGAAGATATGATGTGTGGGCGGATCAGGGGGTCTTACCTGGCAGGCCTGGGCCAGGCTCATGCCCACCCTGAAGCGGGCAGACATGCCCGGAGGCAGGGAGGTGGGCAGCCCTTCCCCCAGGGCCGGATCGATCACCCGGATGCATCTGACCACCGCCTCCACGATCAACTCACTGGTGAACTGGTTCACCCTGTCGACGTCCTCACCCACCTCCCTGTGGGACACAAACCATGCAGAACCCGCCTGAGAGCTGTCAACAACTCTAACCTGCAGAAACACGATGAAGACACTTACGTTCCGACTTGTCTGAGAGTGTGAATCAGGATTTTATCAACTTCCTCCATCACTAAGCTTTCTCAGGAAATATTCCAACCGAGTAGCAGGAATCTAGAGAAACAGCCCGACTACAGACAGATGCTTTATTAACATGGGTTAGCTTCCATCGACTGCTAGCAGCACACTAGCTCCTATTTACCAACTACGGCATTCCTCACTTCCATTTTCCCTATCAGCTTAGCTAAAGGACTGTACGTAAACAAAATATTCTAAATCAGTCCAAAATCCTTCCACAATCACGTCCAAGCCGATGCAACCGGCTCTAACAGAGCTCAGAGCTGGGAGTTTTTGTTCAGAGTGGAAGTGATCGTCGACAGGAACAGAAGGGCTTTCTGGGAAGCGGAGTTTTCAATGAGTCTGTAACAGCTGGGAATCAAGGAGACGTGTACAATGTTGAAATACATATCCCAGCATGCACCACTGCAGAGAATCTTGTGACCTGATGCTGTGTTCGTTGACAGCTGATGGAATCAGAATCGGCTTTATTGGCTAAGATTGTGTTCACAAACAAGGAATTTCAGTTCTTTTTAATGTCCAGGCATTAAATATAAATATAAAAACTTTAGATTAAATAAAATTAATTATAAAAGAAACAGTATATACAACTATTTTTGTATTAGATGCAGAAACAAGGCAGGTTGTGACAGTTGTTCCAATATGTTTATGTAGGTTAATACATAACCTACAATGTTATGTAACTTGCATAACATTACAGCCTTACCAATGAGGCTGTAAGAGGTTCACCGTGTTCATTAAAGAGACATTCTGTCTCTGTAGCACCGACCAAAAGGTAAAATTTCTAAAAGTTTGTGTCCAGGGTGTGGGGTCTAAGGAGATGTCAGCTGCCCTTTTCCTGACCCTTGACCTGTACAAGAACTGAATGGAGAGAAGGTCAACCCTGATGATCCTTTCTGCAGACCTGATTGTTCCACTCTGGACCGGTTCTGTGCTGTTGATGAACCAAATCACCAAGCCTTCTTCTGAACAGTGTCTATGTCACACTGTGTTGAAGATGGTGAGGAGTGGGCTGGGGGGATTTTCTGTTAGTCCAGTAAACCAGCAGATCCACCTCTCTACATACAGACTCATCCCTGTCCAAGGTCAGACCAATAACAGTGGTGCCATCTGCAAACTTCAGGACCTTCACATGGGTCACTGAGGTCCTGTCATCCGAGTATAGAGAGAAGAAAAGTTGGGGGTTCTGGGGGTTCTGGTACTGGTTGTTCTTAAGGGTGAAAAGAAAAAGTTAAAAGAAAGCATGAAAGAAGGAAAGATAAAGAAAGAAAGAAAAATGGAAGAGAAGATAAAGAAAGAAATCGATGACATAACCACCTTAACCAGCAGATGGCGGTGTTGCAAACGAAAACTTCCCGTAAAAAATCGAAGCAGAAGGAACTGACGGACCATAGGAGCTCGGTTGGAATTAGCATCACCATCATGTCTCGGTGACCGAGTCCGTGTATCAGGGACAGCATCCTGAGAGGGGCCTTACTGTTCCGAAACGGAATCCTTAAGATGGCAGGCGAGGAGGAGAGGGGAGTGGTTCGAGTTAAAGTCAAGGTAGGCTGCGAACGGCGGTGGTTGCTGGCGGCTAGCGGCGCCGTTAACCCCGTTCTCGTTGTGTTTACGTCTTTGTCAGAGCAGCTGACCCCACAGCAGGTTATCCTGGACACGGTAGTTTCCGCGGGGCTGAGAAAATGAGCTCAGAACCAAACACTGTCTATGTCTGTGCTGTCTGTTTCTCGCCGGCTTTGTTTACTGTCGCGGATTGTCAGGCATAAGGTCCACAAAGCTCCTGCCTCTTTCCTCTTATTAGCTGCTTTTATAGATTATGTCGACAGGTCACAGCTGAAGCTTTAACGCTGTTTATCAGGGATCAATAAACAACTCTCTTAGCCAAACACTGAACCTGGGGACTGACGTCACCTCTTCGGTCAGAAACCGCGTGCGTGCGCGCGCACAGTTAACCGTGTGACGTGATTTCTCCGCCAACCACCCGGAGAGGAGAAGCTGCTTGTTGTAGTGATGCTGCTTTAAAACTGGCTGCAGAAATCAAGGTGAAATTGTTAAAACCCGGAGCTCGAACCCCATAAGAGGCACTTCTGCAAAACAATGAGGATATTTTATAAGATTTATTCAGAGTCATAAATAAGTTAGGGGTGAGGTCCTCTTTCAACCCTCTTAATTTTTCTTTATTTATTTACAAGCTGTCAAACTTCCTGTGTCCTTTTCAAAATGGCTTTGACCAATAGCTCCCCAGTATTTCTGAAGGTCTGTGGTACAGATGGCCATTGGATTTTGGATGTAATTTTTATAGACCAATAAGATTTTAGCAACTGCCATGGGATATAAATGTTACTAGGCAATAGATGGTGTAGCATACCACTGTTCTATGGATGACTGATCAAAATTGGTAGCAAAACTGGAAATAAATAGATGCTTCATAAAGTAACTAATGTGGCATAGAAGTAGTTTTTAGCTGCAAATGTGTACTTTGCTATGCATTTGTAGCTAAATACGCACAACATTTGCTACAGTTAACCATTTGTGGCAAATGGTTGACTGTTATTGCATTCAGGCAATAAAATGTTTATTTAAAAAATAATGTAATTATTTATTTGCATCTTTTTATGTATTTCTAATATTGCATGAAAAAGGTTTAAGTGGTTAAATGAGTAATTTACAGAATGTGCCACGTTATTTAATTATTTTATTTGCATAGCACATTTCAGCAACAAGGCAATTCAAAGTGCTTCACATCATAAAAGCACAAAAATTAAAATTAATTTTAAAAAAACAACAACATACAGTCAACAATTAAGAAACCAATAACATACATTACATGTTAAGTGCCATCATAAAAATCATCAGTACACATAAAAAATGTTGGCCAATGTTCCATTTATTATGGTTCTAAAACAACTCTAATGAGGTTTTTAGTCATGATTTTTATCAGATTAATCACCAAAATTAGGGGTGCACTGGTTAATCGGCCAGCCGATTTATCAGCACGGATTTCAATTAATCAATCAATCAATCAATCAATCAAATTTTATTTGTATATCACATTTCAGCAGCAGGGCATTTTACATACTTAAAAACAAAAACACAGAGTCATGTAACATTGAATAAACAGTAAGAAAGAGAGAGATTAAAAAATAGTAATAAAAAACTAAAGTTAATGGTTAATAGTTTCCTTAATTTTTGGAGACTGGTGACCGACCAATACTTGCATGTGAAGCCAATCTTCTCTTCTGGTCTTATCTACATCAGCAAAGGTCTAAAAATCAAACTCTGTCCTCTTCTGCTCTCCCATGAGAGAGGTTTGACTGACAGACCGGCCCAGCAGGTCATTCTGCATGTTTGCAGTTAACAATAGTCACCCAACTATTGCAAACACAGTGACTATTTTGCTATATTTAGCAATATTTCAGACGAAAAAAATTGGTATTGGGGTATTGGCAAAAATTGGAATCGGCAGGTCATGCTTTTTACAGACTGGTAATCTGCGATTGGCCAATCGGTGCACCCCTAGTCAGAATAACTGATTACTAAAACATTTTAATGATCAACTACTAAAATAACCTAAAAAATAAATTCTATCTGTGCATAAAAACATGTTTCACCTGAGTGATTGGCACGGTAATGAAGCTGGTGAATACTTGCCAGTTGAGTGGTAATAAAATCACCTCCTTTCAGATCAAATGATGTTTTATACCATATTGATTAACATTTATTGCCATGTTTTTTGCATATGTAGGACAAACAAACCTTTGTTGAATTGACACTTTAGAAATTGTGTTGGGATTTCTTCTAGAAATGCGATGGAGCACTTCCTGTGGAGTCTCGCTCCTTTGCTGTTGATCCTCAGATAACGTCACTGGAGGTCCTGCAGCATATCCTCATCAGAGCCTTCGACCTCAACGGGTAAGAAGCGTCAGGTTGAGTAGATCTAGTCTCGAGTTTATTTGAACGGGTTGCACTAAATACATTTTTTTTTGTTATCTGATTGGGGGAAAAAAAACAAACAAACCAACTAGGAAGCGGAATTTCAGTGTAAGCTACCTGTCTCGAGATCGAAGCAGCGTGGAGATGTACCTGTCTCTGCTGTCTGACTGGGATCTGGACGTTGCATTTATGAGTGCAGCCAAGCCGTTCCTGCAGCTCAAGATGGATGTGAAGCCTTCTGAGGACAGTAAGAACAGCAGTTCAGTTTTAAAGGAAACCATGCCATAAAGACAGTGAGCCGTACTGTAATATTTACTCGGCGTAAAATAAGTGTAGTGAGTCTCATCTGTTTTTTGCCGGGCTTCAGGTCCAGTAATGGAAGACTGGGACATCATAAGCCCAAAAGATGTGATTGGTTCAGAGCTGCTGCTTGGAGAAAGGACCAGGTCTTTGGCTTCTGCAGCGCTTCCCTTCACTCAGTCTCTGCTGTCCCAGGTACGTTCATCTTCTTTCAGATTTTTTTTTTGTATTCAGTATTTTCTAGGGTGCACTGACAAATCTGCCTCAATTTCCTTAATTTTGGTTGATTAATGATCTGATTTTCAGACCGCAAAAGGTATCAAAATCAACCATGCCTATGAGTGAGGGCAAGGCTGACATACTGACCCATCCACCAAGTCATGTCTGCGTGAGGCTGAGTAAAATCAACTGTCACATCTCTGTTGCTAATTTACTGACTTTTCAGACAAAAAAATGAGTATCGGCCAAAAATGCTGAGATGATTGACTAGAAAATGGTAAATAGCTTTAGACTTCCATAGAACCTTACCAAGTCACTACAGTCATTTACCCATTCATGCGCACACTCACACACCAATGGTGGTAAACTACTGGATAGCAGCCACAGCTGCCCTGTGTTTGTTATGGACAATCCACGACGGGCACAGAAGTCCGACAACAGAACACAGAACCACTCAGGTTCAGTTCAGGGGGGCCGTCCCTCCCAACCACGCCCCTCCAGCTCTCACTGTCATTGCCCATGTGAGCGTTGAAATCCCCCAGCAGAACAAGGGAGTCCCCAGGAGGGGCACTCTCCAGTACCCCCTCCAAGGACTCCAAGAAGGGTGGGTAATCTGAACTGTTGTTTGGCATCTAAGCACAAACAACAGTCAGAACTTGTCCCTCCACTCATAGGAGGAGGGAGGCTACCCTCTCATTCGCTGGGGTGGAAGAGGTGGTGTGCAGACACCAAGATGGGGGGCAACAAGTATGCCTACTCCTGCCTGGTGCATCTCACCATGGGCAACTCCAGAGTGGAAGAATGTCCAATCCCTCTCGAGGAGACTGGTTCCAGAATCAAACTCATGCATTGAGGTGAGACCAACTATTTCTAGTCAGAACCTCTCAACCTCGCACGCTAACTCAGACTCCTTCCCCACCAGAGAGGTGACATTCCACGTCCCAAGAGCCAGCTTCTGTCGCTGAGTATACGCTCACCAAGGTCCTCGCCCTTGGCCCACCACCCATCCCACACTGCATTCGACCCCTTTGGCCCCTCCTACAGGTGATGAGTCCATGGAAGGGGGGACCCACATTTCCTCTTAGGGCTGTGCCCAGTCGGGCTCCATGGGTTGAAACCCAGCCACCAGGCACTCGCCAACGTGCCCCACCTCCAGGCCTGACTCCAGAGTGGGGCCCCGTCCAGGAGAGGGAACACTGTCTTCAACGATTGTGTGCATCATAAGGGGTCTTTGGGCTGCACTTTGTCTGGCTCCTCACCTAGCACCTGTCTGCCTCGGGTGGTCCTACAAGAGCCATAAAGCCCCTGTCAGCATTGCTCCTAGGATCACTGGGATCTAATCCAATCCAAAAACACTGACTTTATTTTCAAGAAGTGATCAAGTTAGAACAGTTCTTTGTTGAATCCAAGTGTTTGTTTCCTCGGTTGTGTTCAGGTGGGACGGACCCTGTCCCGAGTCCAGCAGGCCTTCACCTGGTCTTATGGAGAGGAGATCAAGCCTTTCAAACCTCCACTTAGTGATTCAGAGTTTCACAGCTACCTTAACGGACAGGGCCAGCTGACTCGGCCCGAAGAACTCCGACTGCGGATCTACCACGGTGGCGTGGAGCCGTCGCTGCGAAAGGTTTCCACTTTGTATTGCCTTGTTGCTGAAAATGTGCTATATAAATAAAATTACCTTTCCCCACACTCTTTACTAACAGTCATAAATTTAAGTTGCCTTTTATGCGTTTTTCTTGCTATTAACCCTTTCTTTCTTTGCAGTTAACCTACGGTAGCTCTGTTGTTCTGTTACTATAGATACATTATACAGAATGAGCGTTAATTCTACTACTTTGGATGTTTATGGCTTCCAGCTACTTGACTGGAAGCATAAATTTGATTGTAACATCAGATCAATATGTAGTTCAGAAGTGTGGGCCAACTGAAAATGTATATAATTTACTGTACAATATATAAACTCAACACTTGGTCAGATCTCTATTTGACTTTCATTACACTCTTTAAGCCACCAGCTTCATTAGTAATGACCATTTGTGGCTTAACTTCATTGAGGATGACATCACCGATGTCAGTCGACAGGATTCCTCGTGATTGTGTCGGCCATAATGTGGTCATGAAATACTACTTCTGAACTAATTATGTATGTTGGTCTATTGTGGAGGAATTCTGGACCAGTCTTTGCAGAATTGATTTACACATTGTGGCGCCGCATAGTCTAGTGGTAAAGTAAGTGCACTAAATATAGAGATTGTGACCATGATTTTACACCAGCTGTACACATAAAATTGAAAACACAAAGTTTTGGGATGAAAAAATTGTTCAAAACCAGCTCATGAGTTAGTCATTCTTTACTGTACAGGTCAGGTCTTAGTTGCTCATGCTTATGAGTTTTTGACTAAATTGTTTGTCTTTAAAAAGGCATGCACACATATACCATACATACATAATTTCTGAATATTTCATTGTTAGGTGGTTTGGCGGTACCTCCTTAATGTGTACCCCGATGGACTGAGCGGTCAGGAGAGAATGGACTACATGAAGAAGAAGACGAGGGAGTACGAGCAACTGAAGAGGGAGTGGACGGCCAGGGCCAGCCACGAGGACCTGGAGTTTATCCGTGGGAATGTCCTCAAGGACGTGCTGAGGACAGACCGGGCTCATCCGTATTACGCAGGCTCAGAAGACAGTCCGCACCTGACTGCCCTCACAGACCTGCTCACCACATTTGCCATCACACATCCTCAGGTGTGGAGACATGCTCAGTGCTATGAGTTTTTACAGTTTGTGGCTGAAAGGGTGCAGCAATCTTCTGAAAATAGATGAAAAAAATACCCCATCCCTCAAAGAAGGTTCAAATAAATGCAACACTACTAAAGGGAAGGACACTGTATGGTGCTCTTACCTTTTTGTATGTCGCTTTAGGTGCTGAATGTATACTGTGCAAAGTGTTTGTGTCAGTTGTGTGTCAACTCTCCTCAATCTGAAATGTTCAATTGTTTCCCTGAATTGCAGTCTTCTGGATGTCTAAGTTTCTGTATACTGAACTCTGCCAGCCATTCACTACACTCAGATTTCAGGCTATAAGAGCTGAAGCTGTGTGCCGACTGCTCATCGCTTATTCTTTGGTCCATTAACTTTACTCGGAGCTTGAATGAATCCGTGGTCAACTGGTAACATTGTAATGTAGAGTTGTGTACAGCTCTGGCTCCAGAGGAATTGGCTTTTTTTTGACATCAGGTAGACTAAGAAAGCTTTTACTTTAATACAAATACATCAGCAAACCTTTATGAAACCTTTCAAATAAAATTACCAGGTTTATAATACAAAAAAAAGCAAGACAATGCACACCGAAAAGAAAAATCAGACGGGAAACAAGCCCTGATTCTTTTTTTATATATAAATTTTTCAAAAACATGGCTTACATGGTTTTCTGCTTCCCAGCAGAAGGACATTATTCACACTTTCCTGAACCATCAACAAGAGAAAGAAAGTCACTCTCTGTTCCAAACCACCCAGCTTTTCAATCATCCTGTACCATTTCTAATTGAGGGGTGGAGTCAACATTTACACGTCTATATAAAAATAGACACAAACACTTAACTAATTAAAAATAAACCATTACCATATTTACAGTTAGCTTGAACAATCTAACTAAAACAATCTAAACCCAAACAGAATCCAATCTCCCCTTCCTCTCAGCCAGTGTGGATTTTATTTAAAACTATTACAAGTAACAAACGGCAGCTGACACAAGATATTGGAAATTAATGTCCCATTAAAAATACACATATTTTGTGTTGCTTGTTTATTTATAAATGTCCTCATTTAAATAATGGCGTGACACCAACATGTTCTCATTACCTTTGTAACGAGTTGAACTTTGTTTTACGCATCATAAAGTCACTAAAGTAAAATTTTAATGAGGTACTAAGTTCAAATTTTGATAAAAAAGAAACGCTGTCGTTTTACTTGAGTAGCCTACATTATTTTTATAGTCTTTCCACCTCTGCTAGCATGTATAAACACTGATAAACAATGTGGGTGCTGTGGTGGCACATTGGTTAAGCACAGCCAACATAAGAGGCCTTAATCCTCAATGCTGCTGTTTCAGGTTTGATTCCTGGCCTGGCGACCTTTGCTGCATTTCTTCCCTCTCTCTCATTAAGCTACTTTCCTGTCATAGCTCTTTCAAATAAAGGCCACTTGAGCCAAAAAAAACCTTTAAATTTGACTCAAAGTGCAGCAGTTCTGAATGACTGCGTACCGGCTTACCTTCACCCTGAGCTCACCTTGCTGTACGCTTTGAGTGTTAGGTCTGTTCCAAAGACCTAACACTTTGGTTTCGGTTTTGTAGTTGTTGAGTATTTCCAACTCTTTTGTTGATTTTGCCTAATTGACCACAGGACATAAGTAGATAAAATTTCAATTCACCAATACTTTATTGACCCCAAAGGGAAATTAAATAAAACTTAAAATAAATTTTAAACTGTTTAGTGTAGAACTACAGCGATGCATTCTTCGCACAGAGTAATTTGTTTCACCACATCAGGATTGAGGAGGTGAGGAAAGGAAATGAAACTGCTGCACAAACTATCTTCACCACTTCAAAATAAGAGCATGAATACTTGAAGAATTCTTAAAAGTTGGTAACCAAAACTTTTACACAGATCTCAAACTTTATTCAAATAAAAGTTTACAAAACAGCAAAGTAGGTTGGCGCTTTTTAAATTTATCTGTAAAAATTAATTTTGGGGAAACTAAGTATGCTAAAAGTTTTTAAAGTTAGCAAAAAAAAAAGCAAACAAATAATTTGTCACGCTGTTAGCAGATTAGTGGGAGTGTGCTCATCACTGTTTAAAGCACATATTCTAAGCATATTTGACTAAAGAAGTTTCTAACTTTCTGCTGACGCTGTTTTTCAGATCTCCTACTGCCAAGGCATGAGCGACATAGCCTCACCTATACTTGCAGTAATGGACAACGAAGCACACACCTTCATTTGTTTTTGTGGCATTATGAAACGCTTAGAGGGGAACTTTCGGCCAGACGGGCAGCTCATGTCCATTAAGTTCCAGCACCTGAAGCTGCTTCTGCAGTACTCTGATCCTGAGTTCTACGTCTATCTGGTGTCCCGGGGAGCCGACGACCTCTTTTTTTGTTATCGGTGGCTCCTCCTGGAGCTCAAGCGAGAGTTTGCATTTGATGACGCTTTGAGGATGCTGGAGGTAACTTGGAGCTCCCTGCCCCCAGATCCTCCAGAAACCGAGGTGGAACTTGTGGGGCCACTGCTAGAGGGAGACGAAACGACGTCGTGCAAAGACGAGGCTGTTAACTGCCTTAAAGATGAGGAGGTACAAAAAGAGAAGCAGCGTAGACGACATATGCTGAGACCATCCAGAGAGGAAACGAATATGAGGAGGAATCCCATCACTGGAGGGAAGGCCGATCAAACTGTAGGCTCTGGTGTAGAAATGGAAGGCGTTGAAGATGGTCATTCTGAAGAAATGTCAAAGAAGTCAAATTTGCAGGGTCATTTCTTTCAGAGACAACTCAGTTTTGGGGAGTTTAAATACTACACAGCTCGAAGCCAAGGCAGCTTTGATATGGAGGATCAGGAGCAGCCGCAGGGTTCTGCGACTTCGGAAGCAAACAACCCAAGGCGGCAGTCAACAGTTGACAGTGAGGACGACCCCGGAGAAAGAACCCCTCTCATTAGAAACTCTGACTACGGTTTGTCTCCAATAACTTCGCACACTCACTTCACTGGAGGACTTCCAGTCTGGAAAACTGGCTCATCCGTCTCTCCCACATCTTCACCTACAAACTCCAGCTGGCCAGGAGTTTCTCTGGACTTTCCTCTGGTGTCCACAGCTTCATCTGCAGCGAATTTAAGTGAGACCTCATCAAGAACTGGCTCTAAAGTATCAACCTCTTCAGCACAAGGTATTAGCTCTCCAACCGGTACTTCTAAAACATCAGCCGCCTCTCCTCCCACTCAGAATAGATCTGTTCTCTCCTCGCCCATTTTGTCGTTTGGCGGAGGCTCCTCTGCGAACAACCTCCCCTCGCCTGGCAACAAATCCCCCAGCACCAAAGCGAACACACCAAGCTCTTTAAAACCTGAAAGCACCAGCATCAAGCCCTGCTCTTTGCCGCCTCCTCACGAGTTCGGCAAAGGGAACCCCTTCATGCTGTTCTTGTGCCTGTCCATCTTGTTGGAGCACCGGGACCACATCATGAAGAACAACATGGACTACAATGAGATCGCCATGCACTTTGATCGCCTGGTGCGACGCCACAACCTCAGCAGGGTGCTGCAGAGAGCCAAGGCCTTGTTTGCAGACTATTTACAGAGCGAAGTCTGGGACTCGGAAGAAGGGGATGAGGTCAGCTCAGATTCTCCGACAACAGCTGCCCCGCAGTCCCCCTCTTCAACCATCTCCACCAGGCCCATCTATAGCCCGCTAGCCTCACCTCCATCATCACCCAACTCGACTTACAACCTGGCCACCACCATTCCCTCCCCTTCAGCTCAAGTCTCCCTTTCCTCGGTGTCCTGATTCCCTCACTGGATTTTAAATGGATTTCTCAGTTGACTCTTGGTAACCTGTTGGAGATCTTTTTCAAATAGCCCCTTCCCTCCTGCTGAATTGGTCTGTTACCAATCTCCCCATGCTATGTATGCCTGATTACATGTATTCCCTATATCCGTCTGCATCATAATGTTTCATCTTTCTCTCTATTTGTCTGAAATATGGGCTCAGACGGCTTCGTTGGCGGCTGTTTTCTCACATGCTGTTGAAGCATGAAATACTCATTCAGTCCTTCTGCGTTCTGTAACTGATGATCTGCTCTCTTCATTCAGCCTCTTCTTTGTAGCTTTGCTTACAAGTTCGGTTGCAGTCATCTCAGGAGTGTCTCACCTGGAACCCTGAACAAAGTCACCAGAGAATATCCTCAATCTGGCTTCATTAAACACAAAACGTTTGTCTATTCCTCTTTAAAAAAAACTTTCATGCCTTATATCCTCTGTCTTTTTTTGATACGTATCCAAGCTGCTGTATTGTTGGTTTTGATAGCACTCTGCATTGGGTCGAACTCATAGGCTGTATGCAAAAAATGGACGTAGCCACTCTGATGTCAACCATTGCTTTGTGTTATTTTAATTCTATTTCTACATTATGGGGGAGGCAGGATATCAGGAACACATGTAATTTGATATACGATAAATTAATGTCTATTAAGACTGACTCAATTTTCTTGAGTCTGTCTTATTTCTTTGTGATTTTCTAATTGCTCTTTGTGAGCTTTAGGATCCATCAAGTGTTGACATCAGTAGCTGTAAAAATTCACCCAGCAGGTCAAATATTCAGCTGAACACAAAATTATTCATACCTTTGGTATATCTTTTCCTGTGTTTTCTTAACTTTTTAGAGATGTCTGTCTCGTTTCCTATCAAAACCTCTCTTGGCTAAATGAAATCAAATAAAATCTGGATCTCAGGGGTATTAGTAATTTGAGGCTTAACCGTGCTAATGGATTGTTGAATTTGCATGCATGGTATTTTAAATATTTCCTATCGAATATTGCATCCAAGCAGTGTTTTGTGATTGCAATATGGAATACATTGATACTGCAACAGTTGCTTTGATTGTTGTTTGATAAATATTTTTGTTGCTCTCATAGACATGGAAAACTGGTCGTTCTTTTATTTTGGTTATTTTAACATGTGCTTTAAAACTGGGCTCTTTTAATAGTTTACTGAAATAAGTAGTGGAAAAACATTTAGTGACTATATATTGTTAAATGCTTTTTCTCAATGAGACTCTGCCACCTATGGGGTCATCAGTGGTGCTGTGGTTTGGACGTTGGTCAAATTGGATCCATGCTCCAAGGACAACCAGCCTTCCAGCTGGTCGTCCTAGAGTCAGTCAGTTTACTCCTTTAGGTAGAGGCATGCTACAGGAGTAAATGACATAAACCAATTTAATGTTGTCTACCAGTCATTTCATAACCCAGGGTCCATATTCTCACAGATTCCTCTCAGAGAGCTTTTACCTTAAGCTAGAAATTCCTGCCAAGGACTGCTGGCTTAAAAGAGTGGCAGTAAAATCAACTTTTTAAAGCTTTTCATCATGCTATAATGTTACTCCCTCATCAAAAACATGTCTATAGTGTTGCTTTGATTGTTGTTTGAGAAATCCTTACATTCCCATGGCAACCATTCATGGCGCTTTGCTCATACAAAGCGCCACCTTTTCCCCACAAAGCTCCTCCTTGGAGCTGCAGTCTCCAGCCGAGCTTCTGCCTCATAACGCTGCCCTTCCTCGTGCCTGACCCGCTCAGCTCCTCCAGACAGGCGGCAGCAGTAAAACACTTGGTTGAACTGCACAGCGTCTGTTGAGGTCATTATATGGACCGCCTCTCAGTTCAGCGCTCCTAAGAATGGTTGAAAGCGGCATAATGAATAACACCGTTTGTGATGATGTGCTCAAGGCGGAGTTTCGGAAAGAGCAGGAGCTTCTTAAAGAGACAGAAGTCCAGTTTTAAGGCGTTGAGTTTCTTTCAAGTCATGTTACCTTCATAACAACTGAAGGTAACGTAGGTATTTGACTGCTATAAAATGCCACTATGTGCCTGGAAATGCATAATACCGTAAGAGTGATTCATTCAGCTGCTGAGGTAGGGGTTGACATTCTTCTCTTAGTGATGAGGTGTGGTTGACCCTGTTGCTATGGGTGACGCTGGGACTTGGCCAATAGACTTTGATTGATTATTTGGCTTCTACTATTTAATGGAGATTGGTAAATAATTTCATGGAGTATTACTGCCACCAATTAGTAACAAGTCTGGACCAAATGTCCCCTAACTTTTATTGTACAGAAGGAATGTTCTAAGAAAAATCTTGAAATTCGAGAAATTCTAAGAAATGTTCCTGCGGTGACATCTTTAAAAGCCTCTTTTAGTCTCAGGATTTGTTGAGAATATGGATCCCGGCATTGTTGCTCTCCTTCTTTGGGTAGTATTGATACTTGGCTTGTCTTTGGTGCCAACTTTTTAGTGCTCATCAGCGTCTTTATAACTTGCGAGGGCCCTGAAGGATTCTTCCAGGCTGTTCCCAACGGATGTCAGAGCCACACCAACATAGAAACCCTGATTTGGCTGAGACTGCGTCCATCTTTAGCATACAGTATATGGTTCAGAGTACTCATGTTGTACCTTACAGTGTTTCTAGATTTCTATTTAAATCTATACTTATATAGTATAGTATAGTATACTGATGAGACAAAAGCATCAGTGTGTTATTTTTGAAGCCTTTCATCTTGCTCTGCACAGCCTGATATTTTTGCTTTGTTGTGATTAGAGGTCAGTTGTTCTTAAAAGGACCTGGTGCTTCTGATTTAGAATCAACATGAAGATATGGGAGAACCTGTAAAAAATCAAATCAAAAGTTTTAGCATATGTGAACCTGAGAGATTTTGGGTTATTTCAATGACGGAGTTAACCTCATGCTGCATGACATAAAACTTGCAGGATCTTATGCTAAGAGCTGGGCAGACCGCACAAGACATTGTTTGTATTGACACGCATTAATGAATATACAATTAATGGTAAATTTCAACTAATGATGCAAAGCCTTTTATTGTAAGGGGATCCCAGTTTGAATGATGGATGTTACGCTGTGTTTTTTAGCCAACAGTAAAATAACCACAACAGCAGAACAGCCTGGAGCACAAGTGCCTCTAAATCACTAACTTTGACTTATTCTTTCTGTGCTCTTTATAGTTTACAACACTTTGGGTGAAACTAAATAACAAAGTGAAATATAGTTAAGGACACGGTGATTTTTGGAATCTCTTTAAAGTTTTATTGGTAATTTGACTCTACATTGATGGGATAACTTCAGATTTTCAATAGAACCACTCGGTGTTCTATTGAAAAGTTGCTTACTCAGCAACTTTTAAATGTCCGTTTCTAACCTTTAGATGAGTTGTTTTAAGGAAAAACATGAACAAATTTCTGGAACCTTGGTACTGTCTTGCTTGACTGTGATCCAACTTTGCACCAGCCTTTTCAAGATTTTGGTTCCTACTTTTTGCATGATTTAGTTAATGAGAGCATGTCTTGATTTCAGTCTATGTTTACTAAGTGTTTTATGTTGCCTGGATTATTTCTTTAAAGGTATCTCTAAGATACATCTTTGAATAAAGATTCTAGCTTTTGAGCTAAAAAGGACTTTCCACCTGCTTTGGTTGAAAACGAATCTCCCAAAAGAGATCTTGAATTTCTTCCAAATATAACAAATGAGCTTGTTTTGTTTTGGTTTTTGAAACAAGATGTTCCAAAAAGAATTATTCTAAAAGATCATCGCCTCATTTATCCCTGATCCACTAAATTAAATAAAATCAGAGGTGAATCAACTAAAGCAAACAATGTTGACTAAGGATAAAGGCAGAGAAAATTCCCCCTAATCTAATAATAATAGATCAGCTTTTGCAGAATTATTTCAATATGATCAGGATTAAACCAGGAACTGCATCATGTTGTGATTCCAATGTTTGATCTGAACTATTTGTTTTTCTCTCATGATTGTAATGAGCACAGACAGCGCATGTCTTCTTTTTCTTTTAGATGATCTTTTGTTAGTTTTTCCTTTTTTAATGATGTATACATGGTGACATGCCTTAAATGAGTTTGACAGATCACATTGCAGCAAGGATTGGCAGTCTAAGCGGTGCAGGTTCACCTGCTGGAGCTTTTTCTTCTATTTAACTCCTGAACCATTCAGTCACCATTAAAGTGTACCACCAGGCAAAAAAACAAAACAAAAAACCAATAAATATTTGTTGTGGCACGTCTAATTTTCTGTTTTAAAATGTTTTTTAAGACTGGTGACAGTGATGATGAAATAGAACAGCAGGAATTGTTGATGTATGATTTCTCTACCAAACAGAGACTCAAGAATGCAGCTAACAATTCAGCATTAACAGCTTTATTGTCTTATGTAACACTCGGAAGTTTGTCTGCAGCTTCTCTTTGTGGTGCAGATTGATTTATGGAGCTCAAGAGCAAAATCTTACATTTCTTCAGATTTCCCCATTTGATTGTTTCTTTTCATAATGTGGAGAGCAGCCAATGTCTGCAGAGATGTACAGTGAGCAGATGGACTTTGTTGAGCTGGTGATGAGATGCTGTTGGTTCAAACTCAACTGATGTCACTTCACACAAGTTCATCTTTTAAACACATATTAATGTTGTTTATTGTATATTGGACACAAATAAACAATCATGCATCTTACTAGTCGGTTTTGTTGTGTAGTCTTTTTCTGAATATCTAAAATTCACAAAAACTTTTGACAAAATCCAAATTTAGTTAAAAGTTCTACATTACATTTTTGCCAACCCTGCAGAGTTCCCTTTTGCTTTCTGTAAAGCAAAACATGAGAAATAATCTTCAAAATATTAAGAAGTATCATTATAAAAGAGGTTAAGCGACAATGAATTTATTCTTCGAAACAAGAGAATCTGTGTTATAGATTCTGTGTTGACTTAAAGGCAGAAACAACACATTGTTAAAAAGTGAGAATACAAAAAGGTTTTGGAAATGTACAGTAATCGTCATAGTAGAAACTACACAAAATAAATTATTTTGTTCTGTAACAGAATAATAGAAGAAAACACTAATAAGCTTGGCACTTAGATTGCAAAACGGTTGCACAATAAAATGGAAAATAATAAACAGGTTTGTTCCCATTTATATTAATTCATTTGTTAGATCTGTCAGAAATTGATTGTGCATGTGAATTTCTCTTCCTTTCTCTCAAATATTTGTTACAAAATTATGAATAACCCTGAACCTCCTCGAGTCCATTATACAACAACAAAGAGTTTTTAGTCAATCTTCTTTGGAATTCTGTAATACAGACCGCTACAGGAGATCTTCCTGCCGACAACCCTCAGCATCTATAATATCTAGTTGAAGAATATGGCATAACATGAGTTACAACGATATGTATTTTACCTCTGTAAAGAATAAAGTATTTTGAAAATTAAATTTTGAAAAGTGCTTTAATCAGAAACCCAACGGTTTTTATCCTTTTATTACTTATTGAGTTTTAATTTGGAATTTCGTATTTCTTTATTTTATATTTGGTCAGTTTGCATTACCATCGACCACCACCTGATGGCGGTAACGTTCCGGCTCATACTAAGGCAAGTAAAAAAAGGTAACATTTCCGCTTCCGGTGGCGCAGTACCCTTCTCGGGCAGGAGAAATGTTGTCCCGATTATCACGGCTGGGGCTTGCATTGCCCCGGTCTGTTTCTGTCCTTTCGACCCGCTTCGTATCGCAGTCCAAAGCGGACAGCGCCATCTCCTCGACGGCTGTGACGGAGCTGTACGAGCCCGTGAATCAGTCTGGACACGGCGAGGTCAGCCCGTTCGCCAAGGTGAGTGCAGCTACTGGACCTCCAGCGAACGAGCCTGCGCTGACGGGACTGTGTCCTGGCGGGTGTTCTGTTTACTTTCAACTCAGCCCAGTTCAATGCCAGGTTTATTATTTGTTCAGGTGGGTTTGCGCTGTGCTGAATGTTTAAATATGAAACATTAAACCTTTATTGAGAGAACCCTTTTTATACAAACACTAGCTAAACCGGTGAGCTAATCATGGACAAAAGTCCAGAAGTTACAGCAAGACATAAAACGAAGTATAAAATTGTAAATCCACATTTTATCCAGACAATACGAGGTTTTATTAGTAGTCTCTATATAGGAAGAAAGCAAGTATAGAATAAAATGTAGTAATACCTGAAGACATTTAAGTTCAAACTTAGTTACGATGGATAAAATTACTTTAATTTATAACAAATCCCCTTAATTAATGAAATATTTATTTTAAACGGTTACAACTCATCCCTCTCAGGCATGAATGTGTATTTATAAATTTGACTCTAAATAGAATTTTAAATGAAGAGAGGCACAGCTCGGACAACTAAACGTAAAGTCAAGATTATTTTCCGTTTGTCACATATTGCACCATTTATTATTTGAGCTCTTGAGTATTTCTTAAACCTAAATAATACAAACCTAAACATTAGGAACATTGAATAAATGCAGGTCTGTTAAACTGACGTCAACTAAGCACAGCAAGTTTAGATGTACTAACAGATGATAATCACTAGATCTTTTCTGTCACATTCGTAACGGCAGCATGTAGCATCTCTGGTACCTTAGTTCTGATTTGTTGTAGTGTTTTTGCTGCTGTTCTTGTTTTAAATATATATTTTTAGTTTATCTTTGGACAATTATTCCCTCTGGTTCTAAATGCTGTGCAGCTGAAAGGAGTTTTGCTCTTTATTACTTTCAGACAGTTGTCCAGATGAGTCTGTTACACAGCAGCAATCTTCAGTCCAGTCAGAGGCCTCTTCAGATTTGTCGCAACACTGACTGCTACTGGAGATCCATCCTGCCCATAGCATCACCATCCACAATGATTCTTTAAAGATAATTGAATGATATGAGTTACAATAACATTTCATTTCCCTTTGGGATTTTTTATTTACTTCAATGGAATTGTACTGAAACAAGCTGAGTTTGGGGTAACGTTCACCTCCCATGACCTCTGACACTCAGGCAGACAGTCGCCTCCTACAGGACCAATGTGTGAGTCAGTCATGGTGCTCGAGCTTGATGTTGCGTTATAGTTCATTCATTTTTATCTCTGTGCCCCACCCAGGTCCATTTACCAGTTTCAGGACCCAACCAGAACCCCTCAGTGTAATTACCTTGAGAAATAATGAGATTTTGTTAAGTATAAAACAGCCTTTAATGCTGAAAAATGATCAAATGTTACAAGCCATGTTATGTCATATAAATGGAACAGACACAGAGTTACATTCACCATCCAGCGCTGGAGCCACACTGAGCTCACCTGATGGATGCAACCAAGTGAGGCAAAGACTGCAGCTCGAGTTTAGCTTTTATTCTTCTTTGCCGTCTGTACCCTCCCTAAACGGTTGTGTAATCAGTCTCAGTCTGTTTATGTGTGACTATAGCCAGTCTTATATGATATGGTTATGTGAGCAGCAGCACTGTGTGTGTAAGCAGATAAGAGATGGAGGAAAACAATTACTTGTTACTTGTCTAGTTCAAGTCATTTTGAAGTCATTTTATCCATCGTAGCAGAACCCATAACAGTTTCAGGTCAGCTTCCGACAGCCTTCTCTTTTTTTTAAAGAGTTTCTAATGCATTATTTATTATTTTGATCAGAATCCAGACTTCCATGGCTTCTCCACCAATCCGGAGGAGGATGTGAGGAACATGAAGATGGGCTTCTTCTTGGGCATCTCTGTGGCTCTTGTTATCGGAGGAACCTTTATCCACTATTTACCAGACCATGGGTAAGTTTTTTTGTTTTTTGTTTTGGTTCTGCTCAGATGTGAGGTGACATGCCTTACAATAAACTTTCTTAAAGTAGAATGGTGGGCATCAAAAAGGTGGAAATGGTTTCATAGCCCTTCACAAATTGATGAGCAACAGCTCCTGGCTGCTACCTCTTTGGTATTTTAACTTTTTAGTGGAAGGAGGAAGGAGTTTTCCTCACTACCTCTGCAGTTTGGTTCGACTGTTAAATAAGGATCCAGTACAATTTAACGAGGCAAGCGCTGACTTCAGTGAAGGCTAACCTGTATTTGTGGTTGTGTGGCTTCCAGCATGCGGAAGTGGGCCAGAAGGGAAGCAGAACGGCTCATTCTGCTCAGGGAGAAAGACGGTCTGCCGCTCATCGAGGAGAACTACTATGACGTCAGCAAAATCATCCTGCCCTCCTCCAACGAGGACTGACCCCCCCGCCCTCCCCTGCACTGTCCCACTCTATTTCATGGTTGTTGTAAATCACTGATTAAATAAACTATGTTCTTATTGGATGATGTTTGGGTTTTTTGCCTCCACATCTTGATATTCAATAGTAAAATATAGCTTTTCTGGTGTTTTATAGTTTTGAACCTGGTATTCCTGTGGAAGTGTTAGATGTAATGGGAAGGTGTCCGTTTTTCAGTCCTGCTTTGTTCTCCATCCAAAATTACCAGATCTCACGAGTCTCGCATCAGAAACCAACATGAAGGACGAATGTAGAAGAGGTGTGACAAATAACCTTTTAAAATTATGTTATATTCTAAAAACAATAGAAGCACCTTAACAGCATCAAAGACATCAAAACATTAAAAACGCAGCTTTTTTTCTTGTGCCTTAACCCCAAAACTTCAGTTTTTCTAGAGATTTAGAACATCCCAGGTTAACTCAAAGTGCAAAATAAAAACTCAATTCATTAATGATAAAAAAGGATCACTATCTTATTGAATTACGAATATTTCATTTTAGACTTCGGGCTGTAAATGTGTTTCTTCCTGTTGTAAATTGTAACACGGGTCCATGAGAGCTCAGAGTTTTAATGCGGTTGGTTGTTCGTTCAGCGGTCGGCTTTAGCATGATGCTGTTGCTATGATCCTTGGTGGCCAAGTGGAGAAGTCTGGATTGCTTTATGGTTGAATGTGATTGTTGATCGTGGAGAGAGATCTTTCAGTAAACTAAAACTAATAGAAAAAATGTAAGCAACCTATTCGCATACTGTATGCGTTGGATGTAAAATTCATGAGCAATAAATATTGTGCTGGTATCAGTATTGAACCAAAGACAGTAAGTTGCAAGCCTTTAAAATGGTGATGCTTTTTAAGGGTCAAACAGACTCAAAAAATTGCAACAGAAGCTGTGCGGGGGGCCCAATCACATTTTTTGTCAGGGGGCCCAAGATTTCTGGCGGCGCTCCTGCTCATACTGCTACAAACAAGGACGTTGCCATGGTTATTGCTTCATGTGGTGGTAGACTACTAATTTACATATGTACTTATCGGTGGCGACAGGGCCGACCCAAGGCATAAGAAAACTAAGCCGTCGCTTGGGCCCCAGGACCGCTTGGAGGCCCCCTAAGTGGGACAGATTTAAAAAAACATTTTTTTAGTAATGATTTCTATGTGATTATATTAACAAAAGCACATACATTTATTATAAAGTGGTAATTTTCTTTCTTTCTTTTTACAATAATATATATTTGATAATGTATGTAGAAATCTCATATCGGCAAAAAGAAAAATAAATGAATAAATTGCTCTTGGGGGCCCCCGGGTGGCCGCGGTATGTCCCGCACTGAACGGTAATATGAACTGCTGTGCAGAGCGCATCCGAAAACTCCAAAAGCATCAGTAAAAGATAAGTTATTAAAACAATGTCACAAAAAAATATTTATTATTCAGGGAGAGAGAAAAAAACAGAGGAAGAGTAGAGGAAAAAGTCAAGATAAAGGTATGTTTTAAAGTGTCTTGGCTTGATAGCGACCTGGAACAGTCCAGTTCAACAGCCAAACATTTATGCTAGAATGTTTGAATTTGTGGGAAGCTGAATTTTAACTTAAAATTAATTGATTCTCGTGCTTGGCCCTGTGTATTTCTGGGGGATTTTGTCTTCAAAATGTTTGAAACGTTTGACAACAATAATTAAAACTTCTCAATGTTTGGCATCATCTAGCAAAATGTTTTTACATCAGGCTGCACTGCTACTGCATTAATATAACAATGAGCTGCTCTAAGCTGTAGTTGGCGATATATTGTTTGCTGCTGAGCATGATAATTTATGCATCTAAAACAAACAGTATTTTTACATCAACTTATAAGATATGTGAAACTTCTCCAATTAAAATTGTTTGAAGGCACAGAATCAACCCGGTACCGGTCAACATTCTCAAGTGAGTAAGACTCGCATGTTATAAATTAAAATTGTATCTATTGTAATTACACATAAGAGAAATTGATTTAATCAAAGAATGTCATGAATATGTGTGCATGTATTCCATTTTAAGTTGGGCTGCACCGACTGCAGTTTTCTGGCCATTCGCCGATTACCGATCTTTAAAAAGCCTGACCTGCCGATTTTGACTTTGACCGATACCAATTTTTTTTGTCTGAAATGTTACTAAATGTAGCAAGAAAGTCAGTGAGTTGGCAACAGTGGGGTGAATATTGTTAGCTGCAAACACGCAGACATGACCTGGTGGGCCAGTCTGTCAGTCAAACTTTTCTCTGCAGAGCAGGAGAGGACAGAGACTGATTTTTAAAACATTGCTGACAAAGATGAGATCAGGGGATAAGATGGGCTTCATGAAAGTATCGGCCAATCACCAATCCCCCAAAGTTAAGGAAATCGGCGCCGATAAATGTATCCTATATATGTATACACGTGCATATAGAATATAATGAAAACATCCCTGTCAGAGATGCAGTAAGTTTATAGCAGGTGTGTTAATGATCTAATATTCAGACTGTTGATTGCAGCCAGTCCACATTGTTAGCAGAACTAGAGGGCCCCAAAACCAAATTTTGCTTAGGGCGCCATGGAGGCTTGGGCCGGCCCTGAGGGCAGACCAGCAGCTGCTCTCTATTTACCACAAATTAGGATTTATAAAGAAAAGGTGTGCGGCCACGTGCGTGTGCACGGCTTTATGCATCTGATTTTATTTTTGTGCGCCGCACATTTCTACGTTTTTCAAGTTTTAGTGTGAAAACTGCACAGTCTTTTATGCATAAAGCCCCTGATGGACCATGAACAGCGCTGCCTCTTCTACTTGATCTGGAACATAGTTCGGGGGTGAGATCTCTTCCAGTTTCATCCTAGCAAGTGATGACTACGTTAATCTTCGACAGAAGGTGGTAGAGTCAGGGGCGCACGACGGAAAAAGAGCCTGGAGCCTCTGAAGAGTTGACCCTGAAGGATGTTGGGGAGAACAGTTGAGCTCCACATGTTCTGAGGACAGGAAGATGGAGGTGTGGTCAGAATGTCTGCATACCTCGGTACTCAGATGATTCCAGCAGTGCAGCCAGGATTTAAAGACGGGAAACCGAGGAGGAAGACCTGCAGCCAGACTGGAAACACAGAGCTGAATGAGTCAGAGTGGCAGCACGATCAGAGTCTATGTTCTGTGATTCTAGCAAACAGTTCAGGGTGTGTTGTCTAAAGCCTTCGGGGAATAAAATAGAGTCCGACTTTGATTTGTTGCTTTAAATTGAGGAATCAGAGTGAAGAGTACCAAATTAAAATGAAAAAACTTCATGTAAATGTGTCAGTTTATTAAAACTATAAATAAATACAGAAATAATGTATTAAAATATATATGTAATTATGTCTTAATTAAATGCACTCATTTTACTTTAAATATTTCATCATTTAATAAATTATTTCACTTCACCCATCAAAGTTTGCTACGACTCAATGTCAGTTCAATATCTCTGCGGGAAAGTTCAGAAAAAACTTCAGTAACACTATTAAATTGTTGCAATTTATTTACCACAAACTTGCCAATCAGACGTTAGATGCAGCCCTAGTCCCGCCCACAATACATTCAACAAAGGCAAATATAATTAGTTCTATTTTGAATACATTATTTCTGTATTTAATCCCAGGTTTAAAAAGTTTCTGACGTTTAAATAATTACTTCATAAGTTTTTTACTGATCTCAGGTCTGAATGCAGACGACAAACTTCCAGGTTGTTAAAACAATCTGCCAGAACTCATCAAACAGAAAACAATAAATCGTGAATCATTCTGTCACTCACCCACAGTTGTTGACGGCCATTACATCAGCAACCAGCGTGAAGGGGTAAGTCAGAACGCTCAGTGTAATCTAGAGAAATGCAGTCGACATTAATGTAACTGCGGACCATCAGCAGCTGTCAAAATGAAAGTGCTATAATAACAATAAACTTACGCCCATCACAAACTTTGTGTAGCTTCTTATTGTTGATGCCTGACTGAACTAAAACAAGAACAGGAGTTAGATTCCAATAAATTACTTATAGAGGACAATGCACATTAGTGAAAATGTTACAAGTTTTCGATTTAGTACAGATTTCATGTGACAGCTTGATGGTACAATACTAAAATAAATGGAGCGCTGTACTAACAGAAACATTAAAACCAATGATGTGATCGTGCAAGAAGGAAGAAAGAGACCAAAAGTGACAGACTGAACTGACACAAAGAGGTCGAGAGTTCAGAGTTCACGATCCTTTAACACAAGAATTAAGAGCCTGTGGGAAACGGTCTTAATGCTGAAGGTAAACAGCTTCAAAAGCTGTGAATACACTCACTGGCCACTTTATTAGGTACACCTGTGCTACGCCTCATTAACATAAATGTCGAATCAGCCAATCACATGGCAGCAACTCAATCCATTTAGGCATGGATAAGACAGCTTGGGTACAAACAGCTGGTATACGTACGCTGTCGTCTACAGCATAGGTGTTGATGAAGTAGGCCAGCAGGTTACAGCACCACAGGAAAAGGACTTCGCCCAGCACATGTGGGACAAAACCACTGCAAACAAGCACACTGATCAGACCGTAAGGAGTTAAACATGCCGTATGGACTGTAGAGGGAGCCCCACTTACATATAAAATCCAGACAATCCTTCCTCCTTAAATATCTTCATGATACAACTGAATACACCACTGCAGACGAGAAGACACATTCAGCAACATTTCACCAGACACAAATGAAACCATTTAATTACATCAGGATTAGTGATTAAAGATTTGACTGGTGGGATGAAGGGAAATGATGTCTTCATTCAGATGTCTCTGCAAAATGTAACCTAGAGCAATCTGTGAAAACCTCAACAAGAAGTCTGAACTAAACTAACATGTTGACTTTATGTTAAAGTCAAGATAAAGTCAACATAAAGACTTATTCTGACTTATCTTAAAACAAAGAACAGTTCTGACTATGAAGCGATTCCTACCAATAACCGGAATCCAAACACTATAGTGAACGACACATCGACACTCAGCAGCTATGACTCAGCTTCCTCTGGGTAGTCCAGGAGTTGTTGTTGTTGTTGTTGTTGTTGTTGTTGTTGTTGTTGTTGTTTTTTAAATAACCCGGTTTTAAGTCCGTTTTACGTGATTATTTTTAACACAATCCTTTTGCAAGTTAATTGTGGCGTGGTACTTTGAGCTTATGTCACGGCAAATAAAGGGTCGTTAACATGCAGTACCTCGCGGACCACTAGAGGGCGCCCGTGGACCACCAGTGGTCCGGGGACCACAGTTTGAGAAGGACTGCCATAAAGTAATAACACTTTAAGGTACAAATATGTTTGACTAACTTCAACTCCCTTTTTTAACTTTTCGGTTTCTTGTAAAAAAGATATTCTGTTTCCTGGAAGTTAAGGTGGCTTAAAATTTTACCAGAACTTTAGTTTTAGCTCAACATGTTTGAGTCAAAATATGCGAAATTATGCAAAATTTAAATTATGCAAAAGTATTCACATTACTTGGTACTTTTCTGCTTTTATATAACCCCTTTTGGAGGATACTAATCACATTTGCTTAAAAAAAATGAAATAAAAATAAATATACAACCTAAATATTTCTTCATGTAGTCTTTTCTGTTATGATTTGTGTCATTTTAGACTTTTCACTTACATATGAAACAAGTAACAGCTGCTGAAGCCTCATGCCCCACTTGGCAACACCAGTTTTATTTAAGTACATGGAAAAACTAGTTGTTCCAGGACAGACTGCTCAAAATTAATATCAAGATATGGTATCCTGATTGTGTGAGTGAGTTTATCAAATCAAAACTGCCTCTGACTTCAACATAAACAAATCACATCAATGAAATATAGGGACGTCTGTTTGTATGACCTTATTTGTTAAGGGTGATGTGCTTGTGGGGGCACAAAGATGCTAAAAGTCACCAGGAAGGAGTCAGTCTGCTATGGCCAGAACTCAGAAGGACCAAGGAAGGGAGAGCACAAAGCAATCTCTCTCAACTTGGATCCCCATCAGTGACTTGCTGTTCCCACATCTGTGTTGACTTGAAAAACTTTATAGGAAGTTATTGTACTGTACCTGGACCAGATCTTATGACCTTACCTGTACTTGGTCTCTCTGCCAACGAACTGGGCCATGCAGCGCACTGACATGACTGCCAAAGATAAACAAAACAGCTAACAGATAATCTACTGAGTCTGGTGTTCATTCAGAAGCAACGCCGCACATCACCTTGGCTTTTATGGGACTGATAACAGGGCGCGTAGTCTAGAGAGCGGAAGACACATTTGCTGGTTTCACCAGTTGAGGGTTAATTGTGTCCTGCATAAAAACAATACGCCGCTTTGGCTTCTTTTGTTTTGCTTGAAATTGTTTTGTTTGGGCGATCCAAGCAAAATTCTTACCATCAGTAGAGCTTTACAAGATCCTACTGATGTTGTACAGTTTTTCTCGTATTCAAATGACAAATAATATTATAATAATAATATATTACTCTGGTAATGGATTCCCATCTTCACAAGACACAAGGCTCTTACAGTATTAAAAAACTGAACTGGGGAAGACCTTTTTTTTCTTAAATTGGTCCTACTGGTGTTATGAGGCTGAGAGGAAAGTTCAAAACCTGTGCAGAGGAAGCCATCTTACTGAGGGCATACCGTGAAAAGGATGGGTGGCCACTTTGGACAGGCACTGAAAGATCATCTCATGTGACGTCTGAGGAAAAAAAAGTTGAAAGAAGAAGGTCATTATGATTTCTGATTTCAACATGGCATACTGAAACATATGAACTGTCAGTTTAACCCTCGTCTTACTTGGATTAAAGAGATAGAAAACACTGTAATGCTAATGATTCTTCAGAAACCATTGACCTCTCACCTCTTGGACCAATTTCCTAAAGGAATTCTGGTGCTCATCTTTCTTGGACTGGAGCTCCCTCTGGGTATAGAAAAAAGTTACAATTTGAATAAAAAGTTGCATCTGAAAATAATTGTTGCTATAAGATCTGTGTTTGTTAATGAAATAGAACTGCAGTGAACGTCAGTAAAAAACACTGGGAGCTCTATGAACACATCTAAATAAATGAACATAAACATTGGACAGAAGTCCATTTGGTGTTGTACAGAAAAACTTCCAGGCTCTATTACTTCCAGCATTATTTCCAAGTATATAAAAAGTGACTACCATTAGTTTCTATCTCGGGGAGTAAAGCATGGACTGTTGTGTTAATATGACCACAATTTTACGTCTTTCTTACCCGTTTAATTTTGCCCCTGACCACAGTAGAGATGGTGCTGGATACTATACGAGGTGAGAGGCCCCGGAAGAGTCCCAGCTTGCCATCCACTTTGAGAATATACTGAGCTGAAAACAAACACACTTCCTCTTAGCTGTTCTGAACTACAGTGGCATAATTATGTTTTAGTTAGCACATTTAGTTAACACGTTAAACATGCTGCGGTAGAATATTGCCGCAGCATGTATGTGCCTTTTTTAGAATCAAAAATACTTTATTAATCCCACCAGAAAATGACATGTATTTAATGAAGAAAATGTGGTCTGCTTGTCATCGATCCAGGTGATTGTTGAGGCCTCCGCTTGTGTCTTCTGGAGTTTCAGACAAAGCAGATCAGGCTGAATTGCACTGGAAAAATCAAAGAACATGATCCTCACAGTGTTGCCTCCTTTGTCCTTTGTCAAGGCATATGACTGCATCTTCAACTCCACCTCAACAGCAATAAGCAAACTGCTTATGATATTGTCATGTGCACTTGAGTAAGCAATAGTACTCAGGTGGGCCAAGTGTAGTCTCTCCAGGACCTTTATAATTTTGGATGTCAGAGCAATAGGTCAATAGTCACCGATCACTGATGAGTAAGCTTTCTTTGGTGCCACAGCAGGGCAACAACAACACTTGAACCTTCTCCCGGTTCCAACTAAGGTTGAAGAAATGTTGCAGAATTCCACAGAGCTGCATGGCGCAGGCTTTCAGGTTGAGACTATTTGGACCTGCAACCTGGTTCCACTTCACTCGCTCAGCTACATCTTCACCTGACGTTTAGAGATGGACATAAAGAAGGATGACACGAAGGGAGCTCCAGCATCTCCTGATTTGGTTAAAGACAGATGTAAGCAAAAAGGTCCATAGTCAAGTGGAAAACAAAACATTGGGTGACAGACGAGCTGTTGGTCAAAGGAAGGTGTGATGTATCTTTGGTTGGGGGGAGGAGAGGAGATGCCGATCTTGCTGCCTGTTCAGTTCACTGGATTTGTTTAGACTTCCATCAGCTTGAAGACTGTGATCTTCCTCATCTCTGACAAAATATGATATTCTCCGGCTCGCTCAGCTACATCTTCACCTGACTTTTAGAGATGCACAAAAGAGCACTTGCTTTGTACTCTTCAGCTTCTTCATGTACACCTCCGTAATTGCCCATGTTTCTCCCTTACTTTCTTCTTGTGTAGCAGTTTCTTCAGGTCACTGGTGTGACATAGCTGGCACATTGTATCCCACTGCTTTGATACTGATATTTTCATAAACTATATCCAACCAAGGTTAGGCGCCTTGCACATCGACATGTGACAGGAGGAAGCTGAAATTGAACCTACAACCTTCCGATCACAAGACAGCTACTGTACACACAGAGCCACAGTCGCCCCCACAGAAGAGTGTTTTGGTCTTTGGATATCCCTTATGTGCAGCTATAACTCACCATAGCTAAAGAAACCAGGCAGGTATAGAACTGGTCTTCCAAACATTGTTGTCCCAGCAGCTGGAGGAAGAGGTTCGTGTCCCACCTGGAAGAACGAAAAAAGGGAGAAAATACAAATTGATCTGAGGTGGAAACAGAGGTGATACTCGCCCTGCTTCCCAGGTGAAAAAGAAATATATACTTTAGTATATTTCAAACATACTTACATTTGCGTAAGTACATTTTAAGTATACTAAGTATTATCATACTTATGATACAGTATTATCATCAAACACATTGGATGAGCTCATCGAATGTGTTTGATAATCTGAAACATCTGCAACAAAGAAAGGAGAGATAGGTTAGACAGATTAGAGATATATATACATATATACACACATATACATATATAATTTACCTCATCTGCCTTATCTCTCTATATTTCGGTCGGTCGGTCGGCCCAGCTACCTGAATTAGCAGTTTGACGTACAGGAGCGGGTGTGTGATGGCAGTAACACTCGCCCCCAGCAGCACAACGGCAGCGTCCACTTCCACGGGAGTAGAGGACATCCTGGTCAAGGTAGGCTTTCAGTGTGGGTTCGGCTTCACGGAGATCCATCTTTGGTCACCGAAATCCACAGAATTGGATCATCTCCGGAGAGAATCAGCTGGAGCTAACATGACTTCCGCTCTGAGCTTTCAGTCTCAAACTCTGAGGTGAAACCGAGTTCAGCTAAATTAATGTGTCCAATTTTAAAAAAGAAAAACAAAAAGTAGCTTATAGGCTTTATCACATCATATTTAGGTTGAAAACAGATGGCTGGGGTCTCTCGGCGGAACAAAAACAACTGGGCGGAGTCTATCCGCTGACGTCACATAATGTATGATCTCAGGCGGCCAGACGTTCGTCGTCAAGATGGCCAGATGTTATATGGTGCATTCATACCAAACGCTTTTCTCACGTCAGGCGCGTCTGGTTTACATTCAGACTCTAGTGAAAAAAAAAAAAAAAAATAATAATAATAATATTATATATATATATATATATATATATATATATATATATATATCCAACAAATGTATGTATATTTCAAACATACTTACATTTGTGTAAGTACATTTTAAGTATCCTAAGTATTAAGTGTAGTACATATAAATGAAGTATACTAACAGTATGTTTGTACCAATTTTGACATAACTTTAAACACACTGATCACTGATACTGTTATCTAGTAGTAAGGTAACAGTATCTTAATACTGTCATCTTAATAAAAGTATTATGTTATTAAGATAACAATTTGTTATCTTAATAACACACTATTGTGTTATTAAGATAACAATATTACTATATTAATAACAGTATTATTATACTGTTATTAACAGTATAATAATACTGTTATTAATGCAGATATGTATGATAATACATTATCACATACTGTAACAGTCATTATGCTGTTTGGTTCCTAGAGATGAGTAGGTATCGCCTCAAGGGGGCGCCTATTTCCTTTGTTGTTGCACTATTGTACAGAAGAAGAACTAGTCTTCCATTTTGTTGTAGAAGAGAACATAGGTGATGATGAGGTGCAGAGCGGTAAACTAACGTTACTTTTCTCATGTATGGAAATATAATGCTTAGTACCGTGGAGATCTGGCTGTATGTGGACGAAGTTAAATAAATTGAAAGCGTGGAATACTTCAAAAGTGCGTCCTGCTGTTTTGCGTTAGAGTGGCTAACCACCGCTGCTAACTCCTTCTCCAACCTCTCGCCACACCGTCACAATACAAATATGTATGCTACATTGTATGTAGCATACAGATATGCTACATAAATCTTGGCAAGCTAGCCAGGAGGAGTTTGTACAGAGCTGAAGTATTGCAGTTTGCAGTTTTGTTGCTACTATGAACGTCTTGGACAAACGGGTTTAAAAACCCAATGCAGTGCTGATTAAATATGTGACCAGCACGTGAACTGATAATTAAGTAGCTGATTTTCTGACAGGCTGTGTCAATGGAAAAGTTTGAAGTTATAGCTGATTCTGATACCAGCATAATTGTCACATTTTCCCTAATTGCATAATTTTTGAGTTTGCGTCAGGGAGTGTGTTGGAGAAGTTATATAAAATCTTGCCGTACTCCTAGACTTGTCAAACTGAAAAAATGACTTATGAAACTGAGGAACTGTCAGTGGTTTGCTCAGAGTAAGAAACCAAAATAAAAACACAAACTTACCTGAGTGAAATGAAAAACTTGGCTAAGCTTACAGGTCAGAATGACACAGATGTCCTCAAGGATGTAATGTCTCCACTGGGCCAGTCCATCACTGAACTCTGTCCAGTATCATCTTCTTTGAAGACTCTTTCAGATGAAGAGGATTTGGCCATGGCTGCTCCATACAGCATCACAGATGAAAACTATGAGTGCTATTCATCTCAAATCAGATGATGTCTCTGGAGCTGCCACATTACAACCTTCAAGACCTTTGCCAGCCATGTCTTTCTCAGATATCAACCCACCTGGAGTGCAGAGGTATGTGGTTGAGCACATCATGAAAAGCGATGACAGTGCAATACATATGTCCTCATTAAAACTTATTTTCTGGTCGAATTCCAAGACCACAACATGAAATAGACTATGAAACTTGATCCTCTGATGTTGACCTTCTGTTAAAAGATCCTGCTGTGTCAGACCTGCAGCATTCCAGAAAGATATTTGACAGTCTACTACCACCAGCTGCAGACATGGTTAAACATCTTTGACCAGACACATTCCCTTTAAGTTTATCCCAAAATTCTTGACTTGGTCTATGGAACAATCCAAGATGGTGATGAACTGTATGCAAAGTTTATGGAGCAATTCCAAGATGCAGGTGAAAAAACACCAGTCTATTTACAACGCCTGGAAGTGACCTTGAACTACGCTGTAAGGAGGGGTGGAGAGTTAGCTGCTGATTTTGAAAAACATTTGCTGAATCAATTCTGTGGTGGCTGTTGGGATAACACCTTAATTTCTGAGCTCCAACTGAAGCAGCGCAAGTCAAAACCACCATCTTTTGCAGAGGTGTTAATGTTGAGAACAGAAGAAGAGAGAGAAGCTGCTAAAGCTCAGCGTATGAAACCCAGAGCTAGCGTGCATTCACATCATGCTTATGCACCAGCTGAAGAAAAGAGTGCTTATGATAACCTGACTACCCAACACCTTCAAGCAGCTAGCTGATGTACACAAACACAAACAGTTGGCTGCTCTTACCACTGCTCTGTCTGGTCAGAAACAGTCTGTTTTGCCTAAATCTATCCATGTTGGCAAGTTCAGTCAGCCCCAACATACTAGTAAATGTGTTTCTCAACCCTCTCACAAAAATGCAGCTTTTTGTGATTAGGTTACTGCTACATCTGTGGGGAAGATGGATTTTTCCCTATTCTCAAAAAAAGGGAAAAATCCATATTTTTGACAGGGATTTTTGTCAAGAATCCCTGTCAGAATGACTGGAGTCGTTTCTGCTCCAGCAGAAATGACTTTTCTCTGTCAGACATTTATAGATCTTTGTATTAAAGGAGTCACGGCATCAAAATATTTATTGGTATTATTTATAGAGTGCAGGCCATAAAGGCCCATTTTAATGGAACATATAAATTGAGTAGAGCTGTATCTTCCTGCTCTAATCCTGCATATTGGCCCTTATCTTCGAACACATAAAACTAATGCTTTAGGTTCGTCTGCAGAGCATGTGATTTAGGATATGGCTAATATCTGGAGCTCCAACAGATAGATCTGCTTTATCTCCAGGTCAAGGGAAGGGATGGAATGGCTTAAATGTATTTGTGATTTTTGACCCTCATCATTGTCTGGTTTGAAAAAGGTTGGTATATAGAAGCAGAAGCAGTAGGTCCAACTTAAATGAAACTTAATTTGTCATAAGTAATTAAGTTAAGTTTATCCAAGTAAATATGTGAAGTTTAGGTTTTCATGTTAAATGTAAAAAGTAAGTTTGACAAACTTAGTTTGATTACACTTAACAGTTTAACTCTTATTTTTTATTTTGGACCTCCATTCTCTTTTTAGTGAAATACAGTAATAGAAATTGTTTTCAAACCCTAGCTCACATTTTTGACGTGGCCTATCTTGTAAGGATTTATTTTAAGTTATATCATCACCTTATGTGCATATTAAGACTGTAAACACTACAATCTAAAGAACTTTATACAACGAGAGATTAAAGATACAAAATGAAAAATTATGTTGGAGTGCCTTTTTTCTTATTTATTGTTTTCATTTTCTTATGACTTGTTTTTCACCCCTCTACATCTTCCTTCTTAGAACTTGTAATTTTTACTCAAACCTTTCTCCTCGTGCTCTTGCAGAACTCTGCTCGCTTACGAATCATTGGTACCGTCGCCTGGCAACTTCCAACAAAAGTGTTGTACTGGGTGCGTTTGTTTCCCTCTAACAGGGGTGCCTGTGTGGCTACTATCAATTGTAGCAAGCTGCGCCACCCACTGGATGCCTCAGCTTTCTGCTCCATGTTAAACTAAACATTCGCCAGCAGTGTGCTCCCAACCAACTCCCTACATCACCTTAGCCCCACCCACTTCCAACAGGAAGTCACCTGGGGTTTTTTCAGCTGGATGTCTTACTTTTTTTATTCTTTGACTCATATGGGCTTAAAGCTGTGCCAAGTAACATAAAATGACATGATGATGAATTCTGTCAAAGTTGGCTTAACCATGTGGGCGTGGCCAAATGACAAATTTCAATCTTTCACCGTATGTATACGGTTGTCACTAAATCATACATTCATCATCTGATTTGCACACTCTGACAGAGTTTATGTTTTGCTCTATCAGTCTTGAAAGAGTTAAATGTTGTCAGTAAAAGAGTTCATTCATACTCTTAAAGTATTAGAATTGTGCACTATTCTGGTGTTATTTTGTTAACTCCAATGCCCAAGAGTTCTTTCAACACTGGGAATTTGGACCCAAATGATCACCAAGTTTGGTGTAAACTTTACTCTTAAAGTGTAACATATACACTTCACAATTTGCTGTGTAGTTGTAAGTTTCTCAACCTGCAGTGAGAGTTATCTTAGAGTCAAAGAGAAAGCTACTGCTGCTCAGAGCAGCACAGAATCTAACATCTAGTTTACATCCAAATACGTAAAACATTTTGCAAACTCATTGTTTTGCATGCGGCATTCTGTCAATTTTTTTTTTGTAAATCCAGCATAAAGTATGTTACTTAAAAACTATGGTAACACTTTATTTGAAGGGGTGTGCCTAAGACTGACATGACACTGTCATAAACATGACATAACATCTGACATGAACATAAAGAAGTATTTATGAATGTTTATGACAGTTGTCATGAAGTGTCATTCGGTAAATAATGACACTTTTAATGGAAAGTTGCATTAAAAGTCCATTAAAAGTGTTTTAATGGACTTTAACTACTATTACTTCAAAAAGTATTGTTACTTTTTTAAAATAAAAATACTTTCTGCCGTACTGCCGTTAGTGGTAATTTTCAGTGTGAAACTGATTTCCAGCCGACGGAGGGCAGCAATGCTTCCTTCAGGCTGAATGTTTTTCTACAACACTGAGTTCCCAGGATTAGGACGCAGCTGTAAATGTGACAGGACATCATGTCCCGAACACTGTGTGCTTCTGTACAGTGTGCCACAACAAAAGACCGAGCCACATCGAACCCTATAAAGTCAGCCGTTAAACTGAGCAAGCATTCACTCCAGCACCTCAGTTCATCGGCTGATTTGATGTGTGAAATTATGTCTACTGGCTTCTTATCGAGGTCAGTCGCTGCAAACACTGTGTGTGCAAAACAACAATGTCTGCCATGTTTTAAAATCTTACCATGCAAAAGTACAATGCTTGCAAAAAGTATAGGCCCTTAGGAAGTTTTACCTTTTTATTGTGCTTAAAATTAGTCATGAGCAGCAAAATTGGACATTTTTGACATAATTTTTTTTTTTTTTAATGTAAAAGTAAAATCTGATTTCTACAAAATAATGAACATTAGATAAAAATATATAATCTAAAATAAACCCTAGGTTTAGCTGGATGCTTCAGGTTGTTGTCTGGCTGGATGGTAAATGTTATCTGAAGCCGTCGCTCTATAATGGAAGCTCATTTTCCTCCGTGGTTTTTAGTTTTTGCTGCATTTATTTTACCTTCCACCCAGGGCTTGAGCGGCTTTATGGCATATTGTTCGTTGCTCCATTCACTGACATGGGACCGTCATAATTTAGCCAAATAAATATATCACAAATCATTTTTAGTCGGCCCATTCGTCAGTTTTCTTTAAGGATATTGACCTAATCCAATGAATCCGGTCATCTCAAATTTTGCCACTTGAGCTGATCAGAGTTAGATATAAGCCAGTGCAGATAAATACACCACAAGGGGAAGGAAATAAGAACATTAAGATTCTGTTCCTGGTTGTTTATATTTGTCTCTGCAATATTATTTCATGTTTCTTTAAATATACTTATTTGTTCTCTTTTTTCTTGTTTTTTTGCACTACCTCTGAGAGTTGCTATTTTTAAAATTTCCTTTTACTGTCTTGCACAACGACAATAAAGAAATTCTGATTCAGAGGAGTGAATGCTGAAAGTCAATGACTCGATGCAATCTGCTGGGTTTCCTCAGATAGAAAACTTTTGAAAGGATTTTAAATAATGAACTGAACTTACTGCATTGTTTGAGAACTAGGATCAAATGGAATAAATGTTTTTTTTGCAAAGTGCCTCAAGTCAACATTTGTTGAATACTGGTGGTGTAGAAAAGAAAACTGAACTGAAATGAAAAGATTGCCTGGTTGCTTGAAAGGAAAATCTAAAAACGTGGTACTCCATTGAAATCATAAAACACTGCAAGGTGAATCCATTTATAGGAAATCAGACAAACTGTGCCATAAATGCAAACTTGTTTGGAGCGATAACTAGGTTTTTTCTGCTGTGTCAGCCTTAAAAGAATAACCATCAACTAGGCCAGTCCAGGCTATGTGGAGCAAGTCACAGGGCATCTAAAGTTTGTTCTCAGATTAAAGGCAGGTGGATTAGGATTACTCAGATCCATGTGTGTCTGTTCACACTTCCAGCTACCTCACAGGAGAAGAGAGGTCAGGAAGTGACGAGCGCTGGGATTAAAGCCCTACTTGGGTCAAAGGACAGACTGACTGCACACACACAGACACACACACGCAAACACACACAACGTCACAATCTGATGTTAAAAGAGAGCTGTTCATGAAGTGCCAACAGTTCAAACACAGTTCAGGTGTGAGTCTGAGCTGATGTAATACAGAATATGACTGCATCTGATACCAGCAGGAAGTTCTGGGATTCAATAAATATATTGTAAACGTATGAATTCAACAATTATAAAATATCTACAAGGTTCTTCCAGCTGCGTGTTTTGCATAATTTCCTTTTTTTTTTTTTTTGTGACATTTAAATATTTCAGATCTGTGATGAAGATCTTTATGGAAACACAAAGAGAAACAGAGAGACTAATCACATTTCAGGTCAATCTCATGAGCAGATCCCAGGTCTGCTTATTGACAGACGTGTGGAGACAGGAAATCTCTTAAACATGTTAAAGACTACAAAAAGTAGGCTCACAGGAGATCTACAGGTCTAAAAACAATAACCCAACCCGACATTTCCCCGATCTACAGGAATTTAAGAGCAGTGGAGAAACTGACGTCTACAAAATAATTTTAATGCTTTTTGACTCCAGTAATCCACAGTGAGAGACCCACAAACAGAGAAAACAGTCGTGGACCAACCAAAATGACCCTGGCTACTGACCCAGGAAGTCACAAAGAACCCAGGATATTACGTAAAGCTCTCAGCAGGATGTCTTTGAGGTGAGGTCAGAGGTCATAAAGCATTCATCCCTAAGGATAATTATTTTCTTATTGTTTTTAAAAATCAATTATTAACAAAATGGCTTTTTGACAAAACAAATTATCAAAACAAAAAGCCTTTGTCTACTGATATATGCAAACAATAATGACAATTTAATAAAAAAATGTGTATCTTAAAGCCTTTATTCAGCCCTTCCAGTCAGTATTTAGTATTTGCACCTCTAGCTGATGTGCAGTTGCCTTTGTCTAATATTAAAATGAGTTTGACGGGGAAAAAAACACAAGCAAAAGAAATCTGTAAGGTGCAAATCAATCCCTCAGCACTGCAGTTAAAATCCACTAATAGTTTGGAGATAATTTTGTGTTTTGAAATAAAGAGAGATATTCCAGAAAGGCTTTTCTGGAGGGACCTTCCTAAGACTGGATTCTGTTTACGTCACAGTGAACGGTCGGCGCCACGTGCCTCCCTGGAACCAGGCGGCGTCACAGCAGAACTGGGTCAGCCTGGTCTGAGCGAGTCAGACACTCTGAGGACAGCTTGTCTGCGTGGTTCTAACCTGACGTTAAACTCCTCCACCACCACTTGTGGTTTTACTTTTGATTCATTATTTCACTGCAGCCTCTGTTATAATGTTCCTTTCAGAAACAAAACGGCTTTTACACAATTCTGTGATTTTACTGCAAGGTTGTCTTCAGTGAACCTTCCCAAATGAAATATGTCTTTATTATTTTTTTCTGCGATTAAAGTCAGATCTATGTCTTACAGGTCTATCTTAGTCAGATCTGTATCTTGAAGATTTCATGTCTTCCCCATTCCCCCATAAAATGCACACTCGGTAGGGTTTTTTCTCTGTCCACTCTGAATCTCTGATGAGGAGTTCATGGAGAGTTCACACAGTTCACACGGGGGTCACATAAAAACACAGCAGACCTGACATTAGAATATTCTGTGTAGTCATCAGTATTTCCTCATGGAGATGCTCAGGCTGACACATTTTTATTCATCGCTGATATAATCTAATGTTTAAATTTGATATATTTTAACATTTTAGTTCATGTAAAATGAACTAAGATGACAGACAGACAGGTAGCTTACAGAAGCTGTTTTTAGGCCAAATGTTGTAAACTGACTATTTCTATGAATGGAGCTCAAAACACACAGCAGGAAAAAATCATTCAGAAGAATAACATTGCACTAAACCGTTGCCTTACTTCACGTTTTCAAAGAGGAAATCTCTAAATATTTGCTCCAAATTACTTCCATGTCCAAGCTTTTTGAGCCACCCTATTGTCAGCCAAAACTTGACCACCAGAGCAGGCTAGTTTTTGACCTGTCCATTGGCATGTCTAGGAATAAAGCTCTAGCACTTTAGCCCTAGATATTAACCTCGCAGACCTTAAAACTGAAAACATTTTTAAATCCTCATCATTAAAACACCAATAAAGCCTTTTTAGTCAATCAAAATATTTTGTAATAAACACAAGCAGGTTTTTACCCGACGTTTTAGGGTAATGTTAGCTAGCTAGCTACTCTGCTAGGCTAGGTGAGCTCTGCCCAGAGTTTGTAGATTATGAAGGGACAAAGTAGAACATGCAAAGAGAGCATTATTAGGATTCATGTGAAAAGGTGACATTATCTATTTTAGCAACCGTAAAAATCGAAAGCAGCATCAGTTACATATTGGACTTCTTCCCTTTCACAAAATGACTCATTAAAACATACTTGAAACACCTTGATATTGTCAGAGTGCAGTGTTCGAAAGCAGATAAAGGAACTGATCAATAAGTCTTTTATGAGAAGCTGAGGCCTGAACAGAAAGGCAGAAGCCATTAGGCTCATTAAAGATTACTCAACTGCATCAAACAGGACACCGAGCATATTGTTACATGTCCACACTGACAAGAAAGATCACAAAGTCTTCACGCATTAGACGGCATATGGTTGAAAGGACAGAATCTAATGGAAAACTTGATGATCAATAAGACAAAGAAAAACAAACATATTTCAGGAATCAATATGCTGAGCCCATGTGTGGAGCTCAAAATGTCAGATATTTACAGCATTTTTTTTTTATTATTGTTTACTTTTCACTTCTCCCAGCACCCACACACTCCTGACGTTTTGTCTTGCTCATCTCAGTTCTCCATTCAAAATTAGTATTTCAATATTTTATGATGAATCTGTTCACTGGAGTCCAGCTTATATCAGTCATCTTACATTTATTTTAGTTTTTATCTGAATAGATTCAGTGATCATATATTTTTGGGTAGAGACATTGTATTTTTCTGAATTACATTTTTTTTTAGTATGCTATTAAGTGGGCTTACTTGTTAAGATTATACTAAAAGGGTAAAATGAATACATTTTTAAAAACATGCTTGGTGTTCTTTTTAAAAATGTATTTTTTGTACACTTTCTAAAAGTATATTTTTTATCAAATATACTTCAAATTCCAATTAAATATATTACTAAAGTTATACTTTGGATAATCATTTTAAAAATACATGCAAATACATGTATATTTTAAATGTACGCTGTAATTTAATGGAACATTTTATAATGTGCTCCTCACTCCTCTCCTGCTTTAGGTATTTCTGCATAGTCTTGTCATTAGATTGGTCAAGCTGCTCTCAAGACTTATGCAGTGTCATATAACAGCAGGGGAGAGCTGCTTGATCCTGGAGACTATCTAAAGTGTTACTTCCCAAACGTAGAACTTATCTGCCCTGTTTAGCATCAAAGAACAACCCCCTATTGTTAACAACAGATAAATGGCAACACCATCTGCGTTGGGCTCCACAGAATCCCTGGCACATCACAATCAGGGATCCACACCTCTAGTCCAATCAAGTCTCTCTTCTCTGACCAGAACCTATAAAAGGAAGCCAGATCCACTGTTTGACTCTGTACTTTTGATCTCACCTTGCAAGGTTTTAATTCATTTCTTATTTTCTTCTCATTCAGACTCTTGTTAAAATAATTTTTCCACAACACAGAGGTTCCATCCATCCATCCATCCATCCATCCATCCATCCATTTTCTTACACCCTTGTCCCCTAATGGGGTCGGGAGGGTTGCTGGTGCCCATCTCCAGCTAACATTCCGGACAAGAGGTGGGGTCACCCTGGACAGGTCGCCAGTCTGTCGCAGAGCAACACAGAGACACACAGGACAAACAACCATGCACACACACACTCAGACCTAGGGGCAATTTGGAGAGGCCAATTAACCTGACAGTCATGTTTGTGGACCGTGGGAGGAAACCGGAGTACCCGGAGAAAACCCACGCATGCACAGGGAGAACATGCAAACTCCATGCAGAAAGATCCCAGGCCGGGAATCGAACCCAGACATTTTTGACACAGAGGTTCTACAATAAAAACACTAAGCATGTCCTTAATACTAAATATAGAAGTTATCTTCAGTTTCACATTTCTCCGAATATGATCTGTTTTTCTCAGTTCTTTAACTAAAACACGGAGGCTATATTTATCCAAACCATTTTCAGATGTAAATTCTATCAGTGAATGGCATTAGCTGCAGTTCACACTCCAGACCAGATGGTGGCGGTAATGTACGGAGCCTTCTAGGGGGACATGGAGAAAAAAAAATTCTTTTGCGTTACCTCTCAAAATTTTGCGTTCCCTCACATCATGCTTACTGCAATATTTGCTGGTCTATTTTGTATACAGTCACAAATGTCAATTTAAAATTTCAAATGTATACACATTTAAAGAGCCTCAGTGTTCACTCTTAACTCTTTGGTGCAAAAAAAAAACTGATTGAAAATCGATTTATTCACTGCATGTTTATGTCTGTTTGCATAGTTAAGATGGAACTGAACATGAAAACATTCCTTTACACCGTTCAGACAACCAACACAAAAGAGACACAATCAAAACTGTCAGATGACTTATTACCCCGTGAAAATAACTCAGAAATGGTCCAAATAGTTTGGAAGTATTCTTTTATTTCTTTCCTTTTTACGGAAAGTTTCTGTTTATATCGTAGGTTTGTGATGCATTTATATCCTAAAGAAAAAGATGAAACTTCACATATTTCACAACAAGATATTAATATACATAAAACTTCACGGAAACCATATAGCAGAAAGTACAATGGCCACATAAGAAAGCCTTACAGAATTCAATTATGCCCCATGAACTAATTAGTACATTATTGAGAGAAAACGCAGAACCTATTGCGATGTAACGCTTATGTTTGCGAGGAAACACAAATGGAAAAAGAAATTCCCCATGTCCCAAAGGAGGCAACCAAAGATTTCTGACACGCTCAAATAAAGGTTTATATTTTGCAAATAACTTTTTAACTTCATGAGACAAAAATTTGAGATTATAATAAAAAAAATAATTAAAAAAATTAAAACTAAAATGTTTTTTGTTTTTAATAAAATCATTACAGTTCCAAAAGTTTTGATCACAATTTTATTTTATTTTTTTATTTGAGATTCGGGTTTTTGATTGAATAATTGTGAAACAAATTTAACTCCATACAAGTATTAAAAGTTTTGGGAACTAAAGACATTAAATCCTGCTTTCAGACTGAAAATGTGTGGCAGAAATGGATCTAGTCATACCTATGATACTAAATTTGTGAGAAGCTGAAGACTAAAAACCAAGATATACAGATTTATTTTTTATTGAATCACTTTGAAAATATCTCTTCATCGTTTGTCAGGAGTGGCAAGACGTAACAATACAATCTGAATAATATGTTTCTATATGTATATTTAAACATGTGCTCAGTGCTTGCATAGTTTGTTATACTCCAAAGCTTCAAACCAGAGAGAATATTCATAATTATACTTTTTGGAGCGTATAATTTCAACAAGATTGAAATTTTGATACGATAACATATGTAGTTACTATCTATCAATCAATCAATCAATCAATCAATCAATCAATCAATCAATCAATCAATCAATCAATCAATCAATCAATCAAATTTTATTTGTATAGCACATTTCAGCAGCAAGGCATTTCAAAGTGCTTTACATAATTAAAATAAAAACAGCATGTGACATTAAATAAACAGTGAGAAAAAGAAAGAGAGTTTTTTTTTAAATCATAGAAACATAGACTATATTTGCTTTGCATTGTTCCCACATGATGACAATGATATAGTATGATCCAATTAAATACTAGATTCTTGATTAATATGGGTTGTTGCTATGTTGTACTGTGTTTTAAGATCAATGTTTCCCTTTTTAACTTTGAGCCCCTGCCCCTCCAAATGTCGCTGCACAGCTGCCAATATGGAGAGAAAATAGTCTCAAAATATCTGTGCGTGTGTAAAAAGATTTGTGCGTGTGTAAAATGATTTGTGCATTTTACAAATCGAGTATTAAACATGCACAGATATTTACACACACACACAGATCTTTTTACGCATGCACAAATCCTGCACAGCACAAATTCTGTTACGCACACACAAATCATTTTACACACGCACAAATCTTTTTACACACGCACAGATATTTTGAGACTATTTTCACTCCATATAGGAGGAGTAAACGCTCCAATTCAATGAGTCAATGATCTGCTGGAGAAACTTTTTTAAACTAATTTAAATAAGCTGAATTTAATGTGATTTGACAAAAGGAGTCTTGACAAAACTTCAGTCTGGAAGACTATAGTCACACCTGCTTCATCAATCAGCACCTCCCTCTCTGCAACCTGGACCTATCAGCGCTAGTCCAAGCCTCGCTCCAGCCAATCATCGTTTGGGCTCCATCTCCACCTTCTGCTCCTGGTTCTCAGGCCTCATCTTCCTCCGACCGCCGCCACCAGTACAGGCCCCAGGGGTCTACATTCCTATGCTGCATCAGGAATGTTCATCGAGCTTATCGAAGTCCAGCTCGACATCCCCGGCTGGGGCCTGAACGCCAAAGGACTTTGTTTATTTTCATGTTCATTTTGTCTCTTTTAATCGCTTTCTTTCTCCGTTTGAGTCTCTCCAAATTGAACTACAGTCAATTAGAATGTATGATTTAATTGTAATTTATTTTTGTTATCAAAAATTGCCTCAAGATGACATTTGTTGTGAATTGGCAATATATGAATAAAGAGAATTGAATTGGTCATAAGATAACTGCATTTTGATTTCAATAAATTCATCAGAATTGGCTTTATTCACCAAGTTGAGCACACAAGCAAGTAATGTGACTTCAATTCTGTTCTGCTTTTCTTTCAGGAAGAAAATCTCAAATATGAATAAATAACTTTTTCTACTTATTTTTTGCATTGCAACAGGAAGACCAGGCTAAATTTATTAATTTGGACACACTTACTATTAAGTGTTCACCAGACAATCTCGGGGATAAACCATCTCTGTGGTGCTGCCCTGAGGTAAAAGTCCAGACAGTTGTATCCAGGGTGTGTGGGATCTGCAGACATGTCAGCTGCTCTATTTATGGCCTTGGTTTTAATAAACCAGAAGGAATTGAACTGAATAAAGACGGAATTGTATGATTATATATGAACTTGATTTGAAAGACATTAAGAAATGATTTAAATGAACTGGATCGTTTCTTTGGACCATGGCTGTAATTCAAATTTAACTTCAAAGTAAATCATAGAAAAATTGAATTTAATCGTATTGGATTCTATTGCTTTAATTAGAGTATGAGAGTGCGTAAATAATGTTTTCTAAACATTTAAATGCAGCCTGAACGACTGATGGAATCTGGAAAAGATCTTCCATTTGCATTTGAAAACAATTTCCAGACTGCAGGATGGATTTAGCTTGATAAGATCAAAGGCCGTCTGGTATTTCTAGGCAGATAAAACTGAATTAATCCAGCGGGAATTCAACCTCCTGTTGCTTGAAAACACACTGCTGGTCACAGTCTCTGTAAAACAAACCAATCTTCTGCTTGCCAGGCTCGGATGTCATCACCGAATCACACACCAACTTCCACAAATACACGTTTTAAGCTTTTATTTGCAGAAAAGTTGTCAAATATATTTACAGCAAAATAACAGATGCTTTCCTCAAACATCTAATGGCTCCTGTCAGCTTTATTAACAACAACAAAAAAAGTTGCTATTTTACACCTGAAAGACAATTCTGTACACACTAAAACATGGAAAGAGTTCAAGATATCATCCACAAGAGTTCGAGGAGGGTGTGGCTCTGTGCAGCATTTATAGTGAGGCAATTAAATCTTTTGTTGCATAGTGTTCAAGTGAAGTTATCAATATTCTGCAAAAAAGGTACATGGAAAAACAGCAGCAGAGAAAGTGAGCACAAACTGTGACATGAACTAAGACCTTTCACCTGGTTTGGAGGCTATAAAGATGAAACACAAAACAGAGGACAGAATTAATACCTCACAAGTAAAAAAAAAAAATAAAAATTAACTAAAAAAAATATAGCTCTATTACATCGTAGAACTGAAACCTTCACAGTTTGATGTTTGGTACCCTTTAACATCTACAGCTCCCGTAAGAGTTAGACATTTCATTTTACTACCAGATGTCACTTCATTTCACACTCTCAATATTTAATGCAGAACCAGCTGCTGCCATTTTGACCACACAAGTTACTGAGAGCAAACACACTGTTAGAGCTGAGCAGGAAAACATGACCCGCCAGGCTGAGAAATTAAAAGCTGCAGTATGTAACTTTTATATATAAAAAAAAATATTTTGTTACATATCTGTTGAAACTGTCACCAAGTCGTGATGGTGTGATAATCTGTGTGGGGGGGGGGGGACAAAGTTTTCCTGCCTTCTCTCAATGCTAACTAGAAACAACTAATCCGAACCTGGAGACAGGTGTTGGCGCCATCAATCAACAGCTTCTCCCCATTAGCAGAGCCTCCTGTGAATACTAAGACTTGATAGCATAGCCACCATGACGGCGGATAAACGGTTTTATTGTACCGGTTAGTTATCTTCCCGCCATTAGCGCTAAGACCCTCCTCCTGGCTCTGATTGGTCGCTTTTGATCGGGAGGAGTTCATTTCTTCAGACGGCAACAGCAGCACAAGGAGGTGGAGGAGATCAATCTTTTAACAGACTGTCTCATAACATACTTTCACGACATGGTGACAGTTTTAAATGCATATTAAAAATATTTTTATGAGTTACATACTGCAGCTTTTATGCAATTTACTTGCTGTTCTCAACAACCTGAGCTTATAGACTTAACTACGGTACATTCTGGATCAGTCGTTGACTTCAGTGTGGCCTTCTGAAGCCCATCGTAGCTTCCCCAACAACTACAGAAGCCTTTCAGAACAAAAGCAGCCTTCTCAGACTTCCATGCAGAATTAATCTACATATGATTTTCAATCTTCCTGTCGATCTCATGCCAGTCTGAGCATCCAGATGTACCCAGAGGGGGGTTAAATACCACCATCTGCCTTTAGATAAAGTCCTGGTAAAAACCCTTATTGGAGCTGTAGTTTTTAAATGAACATACTGTGGCTTGTAGGTGAGATGTACTTTTAGTCAAAACTCTGGGGAAAAGACGGGTGTTGGCTACCGGCCATAACCACAGAAGGAAGAATAAGACAGAGGAAAGATGCTTTCCTACTCAGCCACTGTGCATCCTATCCTCACACCTAAGACGTTATTACAGACAGTTGAGGGTGACGAGTGTTAAGCACGAGGTAGGCTCATGCTACAGAAGAACTAGAACAAGTCTCAGAACTGCTGTGGCTGCAGAGCCAAGTCACTGAAGGACACTCATGTCCCAAAGAGAGGCTGGTGACATTTCGTGCTCTCTCTCCCTCTCTGCAGGCTGTTTGTTCAGTCATATTTCCCTGGAAGTCCTTCAAGCTCTGGATTTTTCATTTACCTTTAGGGCTCTATAGCAGACAAGTCCAACCGTTGATTTCCTGTCTAACCAGTCAGCAGGCTACAACCGAAAGAGTTCAAATCACTTCAATAAGAGGGAAGGAGCCAGAGAAAAGGTCGAGTGTCTCCGTGTGCCTTTATGATCATTCTCAGATGGTACAGCTTCCAATTTCCTGAAGAAACCCCCAAATGGCAGCGGACAGTGAAATATTTGAAGACTCAATACTGATCACGTGTAAAAGCTACAAAGTAACCCACTTCACACCATCCAAACCCGTTACAAGCTTGAAAATATAAAAGGTGCAATGCTGGAAATGGCTGAAATCTGCACATTTTCTAATGTATATAGAGGTTTTTTGTCCGCCTGTCCAAAATGCCACACTCAACCTCAACAAAAATAACATTCAGTTGCTAAAACATGTGCTAGCGCTGGAAAAAAATAATCAGAAACCGATTCCTTGGTCATGAAGAACTCTTATGGCAAAGAAAAACCGTGTGCACTTTGTCCATGAGGGGCTCTTTGGTTTGAACAGGAAGTAATGCCCATTAAGATGAGTTTAAACTCTCTTGTTTGGTTACACCTGCACAGGTTGAAAGGCCTGATATGACGAGTTCATCTCAACTCTGAAAACCCATTAGATCTTCATCCTTCTGCCTCTGGAATGTGGCGCAGATCATTATCAACACACATCGCTGTCGTTCTCTGTATTTAAGCTTCTGGGAGATTTTTCTGATTCCTAATTGCACCTCAGTGTTGAACTCCAAGAGACCCCTCACCGTCTCCTCTGATATCATACCCGCTTGATGTGATTCATCACTTTTTGAATGATGAATCATTCAAAAAGTGTCACAACATTAGAAACAAAAGTGTTTGCACATTTTGCTAGCCTGAAACTTCACACGTTCGCAGACTTCTCAGGTTCGCATCTCGGTTCAGAACCTTTAGGATGAATTCTCCTGCAGATCCAGTTGACTCGGGGGGGGGGGGGGGGGGGGGGGGTGAATCTTCTTAAAGGCACAGGGATGTTTGAGGGTAGCAGTCATCTAATCTTCAGAGTTATTACTCCCACGAATGCTTTAATCAGTGAGAACACGGCTAACCTGCCTCATAGTTCAGTACAGTACAAAAGTTAAGAACAAACTCAAAACAAACTAGATTACAAAATGAAAGCTGCTTTCTGATCCAGCCAGCACTCTGACATTGTCCATCTCCCCAGTAAGCTAATAGAAAATAAAAATGAGATTGTAACGAGTTTATTTGCATATTTTTCTGCCCCAGAGGTTTGGAATAATGCTCCAGTTTGTCTTGCAGCCTCAGTTCTAGATCACGAGTCTTCACATTTCAGGTTGTCAGTCCTTTTTCCGTCCACGGCCATGGAGACGACAAGTCTGCAGAGAAACAGAGTGAAGAAGTCAGAAAGAGGCGACGACACACACAGTTACTTTTGAGGCTGTCAGTTCCTGCTCTCAAAGAATCTCTTTACGACAGAAGAAATCCAACTTTTACAATCCACCTTCAGCTTTGCTTCGTCTCATTCAGTATCCAAAACCATAGTTACATTTTTATTCCTCAAAACCTTGAGCTCTGTGAGTTTACTTAGCAAAAATCTTTTTTTTTCACAGACAGAGAGGTTTCCCTCTAATGTGGTAAAAAGAGGTTTTAAATGATGCTTCGATATCCATCTTTGGTTTCCTTTTTATTCTTTGTAGTTATTCAAAATCAAAACTGAACAAGGACATGACATCAAAGTAAGTCCCAGGTTGCTCCACTATTCTCCTGCAGAGGAGCAGCAGTGGGAAGTGACGACTTCAGGAAGGAGCAGCTGCACTGGAATCACCTTCTTGGACAAATGTCCTGTTTTCTGTTCATTGAACCGATGTTGGGATTTGCTGTAGGTTCAACTAAAGAAACTGCAACACCTTGTGCATTTAGGATTTGTTTAGACGTTTAATATTTAAAATTGTAATATCTGGTTTACATTTCTAGAACTGGTTTTGTTTCTGGTATAGGGTGAGATGATATCCACCAACCACAAGTCTGTCCAGTTATTCAGCTATAATGTTTGTGTATATATCTAGTCTAATCGCACAGTAATTTTAGAAAATCCTACATATTCAAAGGCAAGCTCCAGGTTGTTTATTTTGAGCCCTATAAAAGAAATAATTCATATCATACCCCTTGGTAGGTGAAAAAGGTACAAAGAAAATATGTATATAGATTCACTTATATATAAATATACAGTAATATATGTACAGAAAGAACAAGACAGCTGCGTTTCCATTGGCCTTAAAATTACGCAAATTAGAATAACAAAAGTTAATTTGCTTAATGGAAACAGTTTCCACAGAACATGTTTCTCAATAAAAGTTTTTGCGATAGAACAAAGTGGGGTTTTTTTTCAGATGTATCAAAAGTAGTTTATTTTGTAAAACTGCAATGGAAGCACTTTTTTTTTAAATCACGAGTCATGTGATCAACAATCGGATATTGTCACTGGGGCAAACCATGAAGATGACAACAGGAAGTAGTTGGAGCATCATGGCGCGGCAGGGTTTTTATTTCGTGAACAAACTTATTCACATGTTATTTTAATTGTGTTTGTTGTTTAATTACAACCCCACAATTATGAAATTGTGGGTTTTTTTAGCGGAATGTCAACAAAGTTTTGGACTTCATGCTCCATGAAGACAATGGACTTCGTGTTCCTCATTAGCATTGTGAGAGCTGCTCTGTGTTGTTCTCAGTTGATGTTCAGACAAAACTTTCAAACCATGGTTTCACAAAACATAAACAGATATAGGTTTGATCTCTCCAGAACATCTCCAAAGACGGTGTTGCTGGACAACAGTGACTGACAGAGAAAATTGTCAAATACATCTAAAGGTATAGATGAAACATCCACTTACATATGAAGAGATTTCAATATTCCAGAGTAAAATCATCTACATTTTCACGTGAAATTATTTTCTGAAACATCTGGGTATAGACATTTTTTTTTTTTTAACAAACATTTAAATTTGTTGCATGCATAGGCCACATACCTAATAACGAGTTTAGAATGGTCCTAACCAACTGTACAAGTATTGGCACCATATACAGTGGGGAAAATAAGTATTTAGTCAGTCACCAATTGTGCAAGTTCTCCCACTTAAAAAGATGAGAGAGGCCTGTAATTGACATCATAGGTAGACCTCAACTATGAGAGACAAAATGTGAAAAAAAATTTGAGAAAATCATTTTGTCTGAATTTTAAAGAATTTATTTGCAAATAATGGTGGAAAATAAGTATTTGGTCAATAACAAAAGTTCATCTCAATACTTTGTTGTATATCCTTTGTTGGCAATGACAGAGGTCAAACGTTTTCTGTAAGTCTTCACAAGGTTGGCACACACTGTTGCTGGTATGTTGGCCCATTCCTCCATGCAGATCTCCTCTAGAGCAGTGATGTTTTGGGGCTGTCGGCGGGCAACACGGACTTTCAACTCCCTCCAAAGGTTTTCGATGGGGTTGAGATCGGGAGACTGGCTAGGCCACTCCAGGACTTTGAAATGTTTCTTACGAAGCCACTCCTTTGTTGCCCTGGCAGTGTGCTTGGATCATTGTCATGCTGAAAGACCCAGCCACGTTTCATCTTCATTGCCCTTGCTGATGGAAGGAGGTTTGCACCCAAAATCTCACAATACATGGCCCCATTCATTCTTTCATGTACACGGATCAGTCGTCCTGGTCCCTTTGAAGAGAAACAGCCCCAAAGCATGATGTTGCCACCCCCATGCTTCACAGTTGGTATGGTGTTCTTTGGATGCAACTCCGCATTCACTTTCCTCCAAACACGACGAGTTGTGTTTTTACCAAATAGTTCTACTTTGGTTTCATCTGACCATATGACATTCTCCCAATACTCTTCTGGAACATCCAAATGCTCTCTATCAAACTTCAGACGTGCCTGGATATGGACTGGCTTAAGCAGGGGGACACGTCTGGCACTGCAAGATCTGAGTCCCTGGCGTCGTAGTGTGTTGCTGATGGTAGCCTTTGTAACATTGGTCCCAGCTTTCTGCAGGTCATTCGCTAGATTCCCCCTTGTGGTTCTGGGATTTTTCCTCACCGTTCTTGTGATCATTCTGACCCCATGGGCTGAGATCTTGCGTGGAGCCCCAGATCGAGGGAGATTAGTAGTGGTCTTGTAGGTCTTCCATTTTCTGATTATTGCTCCCACAGTAGATTTCTTCACACCAAGCTGTTTGCCTATTGCAGATTCAGTCTTCCCAGCCTGGTGCAGGTCTACAATTCGGTTTCTGGTGTCCTCCGACAGCTCTTTCGTCTTCACCATAGTGGAGTTTGGAGTGTGACTGTTTGAGGTTGTGGGCAGGTGTCTTTTATACTGTTAACGACTTCAAACTGGTGCCATTAATACAGGTAATGAGTGGGGGAAAGAGGAGCCTCTTAAAAAGAAGTTACAGGTCTGTGACAGCCAGAAATCTTGCTTGTTTGTAGGTGACCAAATACTTATTTTCCACCATTATTTGCAAATAAATTCTTTAAAATTCAGACAAAATGATTTTCTCAAATTTTTTTCACATTTTGTCTCTCATAGTTGAGGTCTACCTATGATGTCAATTACAGGCCTCTCTCATCTTTTTAAGTGGGAGAACTTGCACAATTGGTGACTGACTAAATACTTATTTTCCCCACTGTATCACCAAAATGCTAAATTCATCATGCATTAGTATGTGTGGAATCAATAGGATATGTGGCATTGCTTGAACAGAAGGGAAGAAGACCAAGTGTTATTGTGGGGTAGAGTCTCAGCCGCAGTTTGTTCCTGGAGGGAATCTTGCTGAACCTGCATCCATGTTGGGTTCAGCGTTCGGCTCTAAGAATAGCCCAGCGGCTGACATGCAGCGGCTCGTTCCCCTTTTACAGGTTGCATAACAGCAGTGCACATGTTAGGAACACAAGCTCAGCAGGAGGCATGCGAGCTGGGGAGCCTCAACCAAAACTACAGCATCCACTCCGTACTGCTGACTCAGAATTTCTAGTCTAACACCTCTAAATGTGGGCTTAGTTTTTGTTTAAATCTGTCAATAGAGAAAAAACACACAGAGTGCACACAAACAACCCAGATACTAAAAATCAAATTTGAGGATATATTAAAATACATCAACTTTTGGCTTAGTTCACTTCTTCCCAACAGAAAAACAAGACCGTCTCCAACAGACCGTAAGTTTCAGCAGCGATTAAAACAGCTTCAGGAACATTTTAATTATTTTAGGTAAACACCAGTCACAGTCTGATCACCTGCAAAGAGTTCTTCAGTAAGCATCAAGATTAGCATTGTCAGATGTTCAGACTACTGTCTCTTTCCTCCAATAAACTGGTCTTGCTCATGTCTGAAACTAATGCCTGACCTGATCAGTTCTGACGTAATGCTTCAAATGTCTTTTGTTTAAGAGGAAATTATTGGAGAACAACCAAAGAAGCCCAAATAAGAAAAAGTGGAAGAGGACATTTGCAAAAATGGTATTCCCTCTTACCTGCGTTTAAATTTGCTTATGACAATGTTCTGCGTCACCAGCCTTTCAATGGTATGAAGCCAAGTTTACATCATCAGCAGTTTCATAGAAATGCTGATGAAATGTGTTGATTTGCATGTTTTACCACCTCAAAACAACAGAGCCAGCAGGAAAGCCAACACTCCTCCACTAATGGAAATGAAGGGAACCATTAGCATCATTAGCATACAAATAAGAGGCTTTCAAATTAAAAAGAGATGTTCCAGTTCATCTCACACTTCAAGTGTATTTCACAGCTGGAAGTCCTAATCTAAAGGCTGCGTCTCCACGAGACCACCGTCTGGAAAACGCTGGTATTGTTGGATGTTGATTGGGGAAAAGCTCCATGTTGAGACCATCGAGACGCCTTAAGTCAGCAGTATTGTTCATGCCAAGCCGCTAAATGGCGCTAGGATTTTTGTACATCATTGAAAATGCATGCACGTTTAACTCTTAGCTTCCATTTCACTCGCTTCCACCTCATCGTAAACAGCAACCCATCCAACCAAGCAACACAGATCTATTCTTCAGCAGGGATTGTGTTGAACTGAATAGGTTAAGTAGTAGAGCAAAGCACAATGCTGTCAGCCATTGTTTTTGTTATCTACCTATGCATGTGTAGAATGAACCCTGCAATCGTTCATTCTGCGCCTGGGTGCTTTCACGCCTGCAGACGCCTCCGTCGGAGATCTGGTTTCAAAACGATCCGGCGTGAGAGACGTGTAAACAAACAACTAGATCACAACAAAACTGTTACACTTTCACTCAAAATTACATTTTTATTGCACTGGGAAAATCTCATCCATTTTCTTCTGCTGATCAGGCGTCGGGTCGCGGGGGAAGCAGCTCAAGTAGAGAAAACAGATTGATCAAAAAATCAAGCCTTTTGACTCAGCTCTCTCTTCACCATGACAGACTATTACAGCGCCCGCTTTACTACAAACGCTGCTCCAATTTTCATTCATTCATTTGTGAACAAGATCCTGAGATACTTGAACTACTTCACTTGGGGCAGGACCTCTTCCCCGACCCAGAACAGACACTCTACCCTTTTCATTCTCACAATGTCAAATTATGACTGTTGCCATCTTATGTCATACCTGGGTTTTGAACCAATATTCATGTTGTAATGTTTACAAAATGTAGGATCTTCTTGGCAGAAAAATGCAACTACTTTTTATACAAGTGTAAGTAAAACCAGGCAATAAGTGTTGAGTCACTTATTTCTTAACTATAGGGAAAAAAAGACTGGTAAACTCAATGGACAAGCTATATGTTGACAAAAGAAAAAAAAATCAGATTATTCCATTTAATTTTTAGGGCAGAAGCAACTGCAAACACAATCTAGCTTTTTTTTTTTTTTTTTAGCTGAACATTAAAAGCATGAAAATGTACAATAATCTTTCCAGTTTAAACACTCAGCAGAGACATAGGTCTTCCCTCCTTATTTCAGCAGATGCTGCCAGCGCCCCTTTTCATCAATTATTTACACCTAGAGAGACGGCTTTTCTGCTTTATTATTCACAAAATGATCCCATTAACATCACAAAGGCAGGACAATACATCCACACAAAGCATGGGACAGATCCGTTCGACTTAAAGGGGATTGAGACGTGTAAACCAATTAGATCCAACACAGTCACCATGAATGAGGACAGCAGACTGGAAAAGATGTGGACAAATGTTATTCTAAAGCACGGCATAGTCACGGTTATGCCTCTACTATCCAGGAGCTGTACATTTTTATGGAGAAAGAAGAGATAATAGATACAATTTCTGACCAGGCTTGATTTAAGTCTGATTCATTTTACCACAACTTATAACGCTATAGATTTAGAAATCTATTTTTGTGAGTTTTCTGCTCAATTCTGTTAAACGTCTTGATAAACAAAAACACACTGAGGTGTTTTAGTCGACCAGTTATGCAACAGCTTGATTGCGTAACTGGCTCTGAATCCCAGAAGAAAAAATTTTTTTACAGCCTCCCCAATCACTGAACCCAGACTTTTACAAGCATCCTATGGGCACAAACGTGATGGACACTCCCAGATCCCAGAAAGGTGCCTCCCTCTGGTTCCCCAACTGCTGTTCAGAACATGTTGTACAATACAGCGTCCTTCAGAGGAGTACCATCAGAAAGTCTGAATTATCGGAATCCTGTTTTTAAATGCTTTTGAGCATTGAACTGCGAAGCAGCAAAGCCTTGGAGGCATTGGCATGTGCATTAGAACCGCTCTGGGCTGTAAAATGCCTCAACTTGTAGAACGATTGTCAGTGCTGTCAATTAAACAAAAAAAAAAAATTTGATTCCTGAAGTAATGAGTATACACAGAGAAAGAGAGGAGCTGTCAGAGCTCTGGCCTGTTTAAGACAGAGAGGCGTAAGCCTGGCACGCAGCGAGAGGACAAAATGTTCCCAACCAAAGTCTCCATAAGCCTTGAACCAGCAACACTCGCTGTCCAGCAGAGGAATCAGATGAGAGTTTGAGGTCTGGTCAGGTGGACGTCAAAATAAAAACATGCACATGATTTTCAATATTCTGATTTCACCTAAAGGCAGCTCTATGAATGACTTTTTCACTATAAGAGGACTTTAAAAGCCCCCAAACACAGTAAAACACAAATATTAGTTACCGATGGGGCCGATACGATTCATTTAATGACTCCAGGACCTCAATATTTAAAATTCTTCAAGGCAAATGGTCTTAACTGAAGGTCCATTAAACTGTTTTACCATTTATCTCACTGTGTTCCAGCCGGATAATGGTTTGTGCAGGTCAACGCTCTCACTTCCAGTGCCATGTGCTGTTAACATCTGTGCAGGGAGGCAGCGGGGGACAGAAGGAACTGCCACCAAGAAAGAGACAAAAACTGCCAAAACTATACAATAATCACTTTAAATAAAAAAGATTACACAGCTCTGTGTGTGTGCTGCAGAGCAGAACTGGTGTTTCACATCAGCTTGACCTCCGACCTCAGCAAGAAACATCCACCACATGTATGGAGTTCACTGGTGGCTGCTGGGCTCTGATGTGCAATAAGAAACCATGTAAACCATGATCACTGAGATTACATGAAAATGGCCAGAGAGGATGAATGAATAGTATACAAGTTTTATAGCTTTTTCACAATATTCTCATGTTCTGAGTCGCATAGTGAAAAAGGAGCTGAAAAAGTGGTTTCTTATAAAATTTATCATGAAATTAAAAAAAAACTAAATGTATACTTTCTGGTAATTGGATCTATAATAATGCAAAGTTTTAAATAAATGGAGTTGAAACTGATAGTTTATCAGAAAATCTTGAAGGGATCATTCTAGACAACAAACTCAGTTGGAAGCCTCATGTTGAATATATTAAATAAAATTGTTATAACTATTGGAATGTTGTTTAAAATTTAAGATTCAATAAATGTTAAAGGCTTGAATGTTGTACACTCCTCCTTGGTTATTCCCTATTTGTCATATTGCTCAGAAGTTTGGGAAAATGCAAGCACAACAACCATTGATATATTAGTTAAGTTACAAAAAATAGCTTTTAGGCTTATTAATAAATGGGATTTTGTGAACCAACTATCTTTTTATTCAAAGTAATACTTTTAAATGTAAAGACATTGTACATATAAAAACACTGAAAATACTGGTATAAACCGTTGAACAAAAATCTTCCTTCTGATACTCAGAAATCATTTAAGTTAAGAGAGAATAAATATAATTTGTGAGGTTTGTTAGAGAAAAAAAGAGGTAAAGTTTAGATGTGTTGCAGTTATTGGTGTGAAACTGTGGAATGAATTGAATGATGATTTTTAATTATGTTCTTTCTTTAAAAGAGCCTTAAAATATAAAATGATAAAAGCTTATACTGTTATGTAGATGTTTATTGTGTAACCATGCATGCAAGTACTGGATGTGTATTTTCGTATATACATGCATATTTAAAAATAAATGTATATATGCATATACACACTGAATGTATGCATTTTATTTTGACTTTATCCTCATGATTTAATTCTTCAAAATGTTCTTTGTGTGACTGAGTGGTAGATTCTGCATAATACAAGAGAAATAAAACCAGGCTTGTTGTTCCATCATGCCTCGCAGGTTTAGCTGTGTTCATCCTGCTGTTGTCAGCTCCCTTCAGTTTAGCAGCTGCAGACACGAACACCCCAGTAGCAGGTCCAACAGCCACTCCTCCCCTTCTTTCCAACACTAATCACTAATCCTTCTTTCCAACAGATGACAGCTTTATCAACTGAACCAGAGCTAGCCTGTTGCGTAACCGTCTATCCCATCGTGCCACAAGAGAACGAGGCCAATTGGAGGCAGCAACGAAACATCCCGATTGCTCTGCCCCGAGCGCTCCCCGCCCTGAGCAGCTGGGTGGTGTTATGTCACAGCGTGAGCAGCCTATTGTGATGAAGAGCTAACAGAATGGCTGAAAGGAGCGCTGAGCTAATTTGCCAAGCAAACCCAGAACTCAGGCCTGGTCAGTGGAGAGTTCAGGTTCAAACAAACAGCGGCCGGTTTGGGTCGCTGAGCATCCACTCAGCGGCAGTTTGATGTCATACAGGCAGCTTCTGCTCCAAATAGCAAACTGAGACAATTAAGATCTTATAGGGACACTTTACTGCATTGCTGCCACCACAAACACATTTTTGCTAAATGTGTTTAGCAAAGTGCAAGATGCAAGATTTAAATAATCTCTCTCTTTAGATTTTAAAATTTGGACGATTATCAGCATTATCAGTTATATAACTAACCTACTAACTGAAGCTGATAACCTAAACGAATGCACAAACAATAATCATGATGTTCAAACTGTTTCACTCCTATTTTGTTGCATGGAGTTGTTTACCTTGTATATCAACATAAATGAATTAAAGTTTAGGTCAGAGTGTATCTCAGATATCTACTGAAAGTAGGGCTGTAACGACTCCTCAAATGATTCAAGTACCTCGATTATTAAAACTCCTAGAGGCACATTATCATCTGCAGCATAATGTCCAATTTTCAAGTTTGGTCCAGGGGAAATGTATTGATTGATAATGTCTATTGATTGTTTTTCTGGGGACCAATAAACATCCGTAAAGTAACTGGTAAGACGCATGGAGTACAACAGCCTTTCTTCTCTCAGAGTTGCTTCCTGGTGGCCGGTTCCTAGCGAACGGCGGGGAAGCGCGTGGCGGGTGTATTTATACAGGTGAGCGAATGGACTGAACACAGCATTTGGCTGTGCTGTGGTTGATGCTTAATGCAAGTGTAACTTTACAGACAAACCGAAAAATAAATTTACCTCCATTCCAGGCTCAGCAAATGGGTGGCGGAGTGCATTGTGGCGGTACTGGTAGATGTGTTTCTGTGTGTGACGGAGGAGCCAAATCCAGTCGTTGCTTTATGTGCAAAGTGGGAGTTCACCTATTGAACTGACTAAAGATGAATACATGAACTAAAAACTTGAGTACAAACATATTTGCAAGTCTCTTTGTGAACCTGCCTCTTTATTATCCTGCAAGTTTTGGGATTTATTTCATTGTTTTGTGTTAGTTGTCATGTAGTCCCTGACAATGGCACAGCCCTATTCACAGCCTGCTGTTAAGAGTATTTCACATAATGAGCATGCAACGCTAAAGATATTTGGAGACAACACCTTGTTTCGGGCTTCACTCACACATCCCAGGTGTTAACACCTAATCAAAGGCTGTTTGGCCTCAGGCTCAGATTGTACCTTTCCTGATTCCCAGTGGCAGCATAAATGCCAACTTCCATTTATGATAGGCAGATCTCTGGTTACCACACCCTGAGTTTAAAAAAAATTATCCAGCTTTGAAACTGGATTAAAAAAAAAATACAGAAAAAGGTTGAAGTTTCGATTTTTATTTTTGACTATATTCGAAGCCTTACACGCTAAAAGGTGTTTTTGGCTGTAGTTCATTTTATGGACTTATTTACATTAATCTCTCTTAATTTATTTGTTCTGGTGATGACAACTTAATTTGAATCAAGTTAAAAGTTACAAAACAAACTTACTCAAATTAACTAGCACTATAAAAAGTGCATTTGAAACAATTAAGTTCAATGCCGCGTTCGTATCCTACGTCTGACATCATGACAAGATTCACCTGGACAGATCCTGTACCGACCGGCTGCTGTGGTGGTGCAGGGGTAGAGCCCAACTCACATAAAGAGACATTAGTCCTCAATGTGGCCATCGCAAGTTCGATTCCAGCCTGATGATCTTAGCTGCATGTCTTCTTCCTCTGTCATTATTCACTTTCCTATCCAACTACTCTCAAAGGCCGCCTGAGCCAAAAAAAACCCTGGTAAAAAGTAAATCATTTATTAGTTTACTTCTTTATTTGAAGTAAACTAAATGATTTGAGCAAGACTGACTTAAATTTGTCATTTTTAAACACACTTAATGAATTCAGTTAAAACAACTCAATGAATCGAGTTGGATGAACTTAATGAATTCACGCTCTCAGCGTGGAAAAGACACTGGCCCAAAGACTTAAATTATTTTTCGGTTTATTTGCTCTCTGACCATCACACTCTGACTGTTGGTAGTTGTGCGCCGCTTCACCTGCTGACTGCTGTCTGATCGCTCCCGGATGTCTCTTTTTCCTGCATTGAGCCTCGATGTAGCCAAACTCCGTCAAGTGTTTGTTTTTTAAATGTCATATTAGATTCGTTGTGTTGATGCTTTTTGACCCGTGCTTCAACTCAAGGTAATTTTCCATCACAACACGCAAACGTCCCCGTTCACTTTGAGCTTTAAAGTTTCACACAACATCGTTTAGGATTTGTTGCTGCGTGCTTGCACAGTGTGAAGGAAAGAGGAGACCAGCTGCACACGCAGGCTGCAAAGTGAGATACAGGTGATCGGTTTGGTGATCGGCTACAAAAGACAGTGATCGGCGATCACCAATCATACTTTTTCACGGAAATCGGTCGATTATGATCAGAGGCCGATCGATCGGTACACCTCTAATTACTAACATGGAAGAATGAGAGGCAGCCTACCTGGAGAGGAAATGGGCCCCTTCTTGGATGGGTTGGGGTAAAAAAGGAAAGGTTTAGAAGCGTTTGTCATGCAGCAAAAGTGACTTGATCCATTCTTATTTCCAGTTGGAGAGCATCTGGTCGGTCCTGAGGGTTTACTGCAAGCATGTCCAGAAGGAGCTTCTTTACCCCTTCAGTCATAGAGCTCCTGGCCTTCTGAGGGATGTGCAGAACCATCTTGGGGTTCTCCAGCAGAGCTTCCCCAACAGGAATGATCTCAGAGCCCTGTCGAACGTACGTGCCCAGTAGTTCACGTTTCGACTCTGCATCAATGAACGTGATTCGTTCGACCATTGCCCAAATGATGATGCCAAGGGCAAAGATGTCAGCTTTAGCTGTGTAGTGGCCCTCCCAAACCTCCGGGGCCATATAGAAGTCTGAGCCGCAAGCTGACGATAACCAGAACTTGTTGATGTTGACAGTGTTGTACTGGTTGCTCCCTTTGCCAGCAGCTCTCGCTGTAGGATCTTCTTCACTGCTCTTGGAGGTTAGTCCAGCACAAACTTTACTGAGGCCAAAGTCTGCTACCTTAAGTACAGGTGAACCAGATTTCTGTGAGATGAGAATGTTGTCTGGCTTCAGGTCCCGGTGGACAATGTTGTTCTTGTGAAGGAAAGCAATGGCACTTGTTAGCTGGAGCATGAAGCTGCTGTTGGTCTGGGGGTCGGGTCGCCGAGACAAGATGTACTGGTTGAGGTCCCCACCTTCGCAGAACTCCATGACGAACCAAAGGTAGCATGGCTCCTCTGGGTAACCAAGGATGCGCTCACCTTAGGATTAAAAGAAGACAATACTTTGTTACAACTCTAAAAGTCAAAAATGTCCAAATTGAAAAAGCAAAAATCAAATAATGCTCAGAAACAAGAACACAACTCTTTTCACATTAGCTCAGCATTAACGCTAAAAAACTTTCTACAAATCTAAAAGCAATGGCATTTTCCAGGAAAGCTAAAAGTGACAAGGTTTTATGCCATGACTTAAAAATGTCCAGTCTCCACTCACTCAGTCACTTCTACATGAAAGATCACAATTGATTTATTTACTTACTTTCATGGAGGCACATTTTCCAGTACTTCTCCAGTTTCCCAAGGTCTTTCAAAGTTTTACCTTAGACTGCTTTTTCGTTTTTCACACCAGTACTGACCCCATCATTCACTTACTGATTAAAACATAACTAAACAAAACAAACAACTGACAAGTCTGAAAATTTTTCAGAAGATAAATCATGTCTAGTGAGGCACTGAAGGACCAGAAATCATCTTCCTCAGATGATCGGTTGTACAGTCAGCCCTTTGAGAAAAGTCTTGTTAACGTGACAAGATGGTAGTAAAAATCAACAAGGATCCCATTTAAGTTGGTTCTTTGTTTATTTGTTAATGTAAAAAAAAACTTTCTTTCAAGAGGACTGAAACTGATTGAAATTGGGCTTTTCCATCAGTGGTACCAGTGCTCAACACTAGAGCTAGTGTTGGAACCAGTTCTAACTGGTTCCACAAAAGAACTGGTTTGCTTTTACACCACCTAAGAGCAAAGCCAGTCATGTCCTGACAGTGTTTCAAAAGGTTGATCCTCCCCTGCTTTATTCTGGGTTTATGCAAGTCTTGAACAGCATGGCAACAGCTTTCCTAAAATCACCACCTTGACTTATTAAATTCTTTTAACAGCTCCTTTATGTAGTTGAAAATACCAGCTATAACTTAGCAGAATATTGACCTTTTTAAACTTTGAAGGGTTAATTTCAGGATAGACAGCAGGAAAATAAGAGGCAGAGAACCAGTATGGTGGAAATTACTTCAAGAAACAGCCAGTGTCCAAATAAAAGCTTAAATTATGAATGGATTATGGCTTGGCTGGTTACCTGTTGTGGTTTTAAAAAGGTACGTTTCTAAATCTGGTATCATTAAAGCGAGAGACGCAAGTTATCAATTAATGAGTTAATCTAAAGTTGATTGATCTCATTCATTGACTAAAAAATAATTTATATGCAGCCATTTTCTTAAAAACCAGAGTTTTCTCTTGTATCAGGATGTCCTCTATAATATGAAGGGCTAAACTTTTCACAACATACTGAATTTAGAAAAACAAGCTGATTTTTTGCGTCAGCTGTATCACATACTGACTGAAAAAACAGAAAATTGTGGTTGTCACATTAAACTTAAACATATTTATAAGACAGGAACCTCACAGGCCTAACTGGACATTATTAGGTCAAAAATTAGTTCCATTGAGTTCATTTATAAACTATTAATTGTAAGTTGAGTAAATGTTTGGATCCCCATCACGTTAGATATTTTGTATTTTAAAGTGTAACCAGGGTTTTACTCATGTTTTAATACCATGAGAATTTCAGTTTCATAGTTTCTACAAAGGACTGAATATACAACTAAAACATCACCTCTACAAACCTTTCAGTACATTTCTGATGAACATGATGACTATTTATCCAGCCCAGTGCTAAAGACCTTCACAGGTCTTTAGAACTTGCTGTCCTTTACAAATCAATTGGATATTTGTGATTTGATGTAGTGTGATCCAAGATGTGTGTTGATTTAATGTTATAGAACCTGTTTTATTCAGAACAGCTCTCTATATCGCTGCAATCAGCTGAGCTTACAGCACAAAAACACAACACTTTGGGACCAGACTGATTTCATGAAGGAGCAGCGACTGAGGCATCAGTGAAACTAGATTCATGACACGAGGAGGAAACCATGTCACTTGCCCGCATTGACCTGTCGTGATAATTACTGTGGGGTTGTCATGAACCGTGCCATGTCTGCTTCTTTACTTCACATTTCTGAAACTTACGAGAATCAGAGCAAAACAAACTAAAATGTTTAAGCTGAAGGCTTCAACATTGTGGCTGTGATCTATTATTTTCTATTACATCACAAAGTCTAGAAACAATGACGCTGAAGGATTTTACTTAGAGAGCCGGAACTGTGACACTTACATAACCGCGCTGCTATTAAAAGAAGAGTCGTAAACATAGCAGCTGGGTTTAGTTGGAAACATAGATTGAACTAGCAAAGATTGAGTTAGTATCTATAATATAGAAAATAGTATGATCAGCAAAATCACTAACTATATCAGAAGAGGCGGACATAAATAAGTCAAGTAGAAACCCCGACCTGAGCTGAAAAACGTCTGAATCATAACTCTGTGGCTGGTTTTTTAAGTTTTTGAGTTTATGGTGCAGCATTAATGTTAAACGTCTAAGTGTTTAGTCAGGAAGAAAGTCTCTAACATGTCGCCAAGTAGTACACTGTGTTCTCGTTTGCGCTGGAGGAAGCACAGCGTTCTCTCTGTGGTTCTTCTAGGTGATGTACAGTTACATCACTGTCAGACAGGAGGCTGCAGAAGGAAATCCATATCACTGGAGCAGAACAACTTTTCCCTTCAACTACAGTAAAAAAAAAAAATGTAAATGCAAACTACTTAATTTGAGTGCAGAGTTAGCTGCTAGCACCAGCAGGTCCTAATTTCATTTTATTTTGAAATACAGAAAAGTGATAAATAGTTATTGCTTTTAGCTAATTTTAGTAATGCAGGCTAAAATTATTTGTGCTTGCTTACATCCAATCAATTGGTTAAATCAGAAGTTTTCTATGCAGCAACAACATCAAAGTTTGGCTATAAGTTGCTGACACCAGTCAGCACATTAGCTCCTAAATAAACTCAATTTACAGGCCCTTGTTTCAGGTTTCAAGGCCTTTGTCTAAGCACTGTGTGTTTTGCAGAAGCACAGATACCTTTGAGGGAGGTCTCCACTAGCCGCAGATACTGCTTGGACTTCTTGTTACCGTGGCTCATCTTCTGGGCCAGGCCGTTCCGCTGCAGCACGCACTCCTCTAGTTGAACCACATTCTGGTGTCGGTTCTCCAGGCTCGTCAGGGCCCAGAACTCGGCCAATGCCAGTTCGACGTTTTCTGGGGCGTCGCACTGGAGCCTCTTCACCGCAACCCTGGCCCCTGTTCTCCGGGCCACGGCCTCGTACACCACCCCGTAGCTTCCCCGACCCACCTCCCGCAGCAGGCTGTACCGCGGAGACACGGCCGCCGCCGGCCTGGAGGGGTCACTCCGGAGGAAGGAGATAGAGAAGCAGTCCTCGTCCTCTTCCTCGTCCATGGCCTCGGCACGCTTGTTGTTGTTCCCCACTGTGAGGGAGCGGAGGACCTTCACTGCCTCCCGCTTCATCTTGGCGGCCACGCTGCGCCTGCAGCTCCGCACTCCGCCGCTTACCTTTCTTCTTCTCTTCCCGTCGCATATATCCATAACTTATTTTTTGTTGAAAGTAAACATGAGGCGATTACGTGTTTATCTGTCATTACTTAAACTCTTACCAAATAAAAGTTGGCCGTTCTTACGTCTTTCTGGTCGAGGTTTGGAGAAGTTAAACCTCTGCCTGTCTAAAATGTCAGACTTGCTTCTAGCTGTTAAAATATTAAAAGTTGCCGATAAACCTGCCGATGCGCCACAGGCTGCCAGTCCAGATGTTCTAAATATTTGGGCTTCCTAAACAAAATGTTCCAGCTCTTACAGAGAACAGAAGGCGTGGCTAGGCTGCAGCTCCGCCGCACATTGATTGGTGCAGAGAGAAAAAGCTCTCTAACATACAACTCCGTATTTGTTTTAGTTTGAAACGAACAATTGTTATTAATAGCAAGCTAATTGCTACTTAAGTTAAGAAACACATGTTTGCACCGGGTTATAAATTATTATCCAGCGTAAATGGTTCTGTCCTCCAATTGTAACATGGTGGTGGGAGCACGTGTACTCAGGCATGCTGCATGCACGGCTTTAAATCTGTCACATAACTGCACGTCTGGTTGCACATGCATGGATGGATGGACAGATAGATAGTAAAAATACAACATGTAAGTAATATATATATAGCCCACATTTGTACAAAAGATTGTTTAAGAGAACCAAATGAAGACAATTTACCTGTGCATAATTGTTTAGAGACGTTATTAGAGAGGGGACAAATAATTTAAACGTTTTTGTTAGCGGAGGTGGGGGGGGGGGGGGGGGGGGTTGTTTGTTTGTTTGTTTCTCCCAGAAGGAAGAAGGTGATAAAAACACAGTGAAGGAAATGTCCTTTGTGATCAAGGTAGCATTCCTGACCACATTTCCTCACCTGGTGATGAACAATATAAATGTTTCAGGCTGAGGTCAACCCTCTCCTCCTCAACATAACACATGAGCCTGTTGTAAAAATGTCAGCAACTTCAAGCAAATTTAAGTTCATTCATACAGATTTTCCTGGCTTCTCCAACTAATCTCATCTCTGAAGTTACATGTATTATTAAAAATGTAAAATCAAATGACAATCATCAAAACAATGATAGTATAGCCAACTAGTTTTGATTCAACACTTGAATCAGTTAGTTTTGGTTTCAGTCTAGATTTTAAGAAAAAAAAACATAAATGCTGATACATGTATTTTATACATGTATCAGCATTATCACCCTGAATCTTAAACAATAACATTAAAATCTCCAGTATATGTTTGAAACACCCATTAAATCACCAGACATTACTTTGTATTTATCCAAACCAAAGCCATGTAAAACACTGTCACATGTAACTAGTTCATATTTTTTACAATCACAAAACATCCAGCAGATTTCTCTAAAAGGCACCTACACTGTAAAAAGATATTAGTTCAACCAACTTAATTGAATTGCTTCAACTGGTAACAAGTAAATCAACTAAGTTTATCCAACCAAACTTATTAAGTTTAACCGGCTCAAGTTATTATGTCCATCCATCCATCCATTTTCTTACACCCTTGTCCCTTGGTGGGGTCGGGGGGGTTGCTGGTGCCCATCTCCAGCTGATGTTCTGGGCGGGAGGCGGGGTCACCCTGGGCAGGTCGCCAGTCTGTCGTGGGGCAACACAGAGACACACAACCATTCACACACACAGTCACACCTAGGGGCAATTTAGACAGACAAATTAACCTGACAGTCATGTTTTTGGACTGTGGGAGGAAACCGGAGTACCCGGAGAAAACCCACACATGCACAGGGAGAACATGTAAACTCCATGCAGAAAGACTGGGGCCGGGAATCAAACCCAGAACCTTCTTGCTGTTGCCTTGCAGCAACAAGGCAACAGCTCTACCAACTGCACCACTGTGCAGCCCCGTTATTATGTCCATCCAACTCAATTTACTAAGTTTATCAAACTCAATATATTATGATAATTCAAGTCAATTTACTAAGTTTATCCAACTCAATTTATTAAGTTGGAGTTGTAACTTTTAAGTTAATTGAACACAAAAAAGCAAGTTGTCATCACTAAACCAAATGAAATAAGTGAGATTAACGTAAACAAGTCCATAAAATAAACTACAGCCAAAAACACTTTTTAGAGTGTACATCTGGTTTTGTGCCGTTTCAACGATCTGCGTGTGTGGTGCTGCATAAAGTCATCAGAACTGTCTGGATCACGGTGACTTCTATTCACCATTTGCTTTTGCCAGCAGAACTAAAACCCCACAGACCTATAAATCCATCCCTTCTTTTGTATCCTTTCTTGCTGTGCTGCATTCAGAGTCCTGCATACCAGTCTTTTCGCTCTCCCAGAGTCGATGTGTCCACTGTCACAGCTCAGCAGCCAGTAAAGCTTTATTTGTGGAACTTGTCAAAAGGGGGAATTAACCTAGGCTCAGACCTCTCCACTGAAATCAGCAGGAATCTAACCGAGTCCACAGCTCTGTGGACTCACAGTGGGCGCTGAACTGCGTCATGTTTTATTTCTTTAGCAGAAAATAAAGAGGCTTTAATCATTTTTAATTAGCTTAAGTTTAGTTTTCACAACAATTTCCAACGATAAGTTCGGTTAAAGCCAATTAAGATAAGATGAGACGTTTTTCCCTCCAATTCCATCCATTCCTCCATTATCTGAACACTCTTATCCTTGCAGGGTTGTGAGGGGGGGCTGGTGCCCACCTCCAGCAGCCATTGGGCGACAGGCAGGGTACACTATGCAGTTTTCATTTTTATCCACCTCCTTTTTCTGAAGGACAAAGAAAGCTGCATTTTCTGTGCAGCACTGTGACTTTACGTTGATTGCGCTCGGGATGCGTGGTTGTGCGATCAGCTGTTTGTGTGTTTGTCCAATCCGGCTAGAGGCGAGGCTCTGCCCAGACAGGGTCGTGAAGGCCATTTCTCTACAACACCGATGGCCTCCCTTTACCTCATGGTGTGCTGTAATGTGCATTGTAGACACTCACTCATTCTTGTTGTGAGAAAACGTTGGGAGTCGTCTTTACCTACAGGAATTCATACAGCAGTAGTCTGTGATCCCAGCAGCTATACTGGATCGATGGCTGAGAAAGAATAAGGAAAGCGACAGATGGAGCCAGATAGACAAGATGGACAGGAAATTTGATCACTGATGTATGAAGCCCCAACTCGAAAAATAGAAATACACACAAGATATGATTGAAAGAACAGTATAAGAGACAAATAACAATCTTCGTTTTCTTCATACTTTTTTATACAAGCTTGCTCAGAAGACTACAGCCGTCTTGAAAAAGCTCTCTACACGTCCGCACACCGTGTGTCTTCAGGAAACAGCCCCACATGTGGAGAAACACATGTGGGGCTGAAAGACAGTGAGGAAAGAGAGAAATGTCTTTATTCCTGTGGTTTGATTTAAAAAAATTAAAAAAATATGGGTTTTGCAAAAATGATGATCAGGAACTTTCTCCAAGTGGCTACTGCACTGGATCCATGCTTTAAACAGAAGACGGACGACAGTCTGAGTCCAGATCCAGAGGAAACTGCTTCAGCAGGTGAAATATTATTCATGCACTATTGCTTTAAGTTATTAAAATCTTAGATCTAAAAATTAGCTGCATTCAGAACACTATACAAAGTAGACTGAGGAAAGGCCTGAGAACGAGGAGAATGGAAGTGCTACACATTTCTTTTATCATACTAATCTAATTTAATTTAATTGAATGGAACGTTATTAATTTTTTTAATACTTCTTGTCAATGTAATTTTTGATTTTCTAAATTTTATTCATACCAAAGATGCAGAGCTATTTGATCTCATGTCATCCTGTCAGCTCATCTTTTATGCCACTAGCAACAGTTTGCATTTCAGGTCCTGGAATGAATAATGGACTGTTGTTGTTTTGTTTTTGTTTTTACACCGTTTTCTAATATTTTATTTACTTTCCACTTGTTTCCACTGTGGAGATGATAAGCACATGGGAAATTATTACCAAAATAATAATTAATGTGGTTATACATGCAGGCTAAAACAACTGAATATTTTATGTTTTCCCATTTTGATAAGAATGATGCACAAACATCACAGAGCAGAGAGTCAGAATCCATCTGTAAGGCTTTTTGATGCCACTTTTTAGCCATTACATATGACTCCAGGAGCTATTATGACAAAAACAAGGAGCGCTAACACTTCAAAAGCATGCTCTCCTGACCTCTTGTGGTGGAGTTGGAATAACACTCTATAAATTACACTTTTATGGACTTTTCCCATTTGTGTTCCACCTCCTGATAAAGAAAAGGGACTTCAAAGCGTGGAGTGCCTTTAGATAATGTGGAACCGTAAAGACATCCTCAACAACTGGACGTGTGTTCAGCTAACGGTGATTATTCCAGCGCAGCTGATGACTTCAGCTCACATTGTTCTGAATCTAAAACTACATACGATTAGAAAAAGAAAGAGGAGAAAACAGTTAGTGTGTTTAGTTGAGTGGAGGCGGATATTCACCGTGGTGCTCTCTGTGTGTGTGTGTGCGTGTGCGTGCGTGTGTGTGTGTGTGTGTGTGTGTGTGTGTGTGTGTGTGTGTGTGTGTGTGTGTGTGTGTGTGTGTGTGTGTGTGTGTGGTGGCTCTGACCTCGCCTGCAGAGGTTTTGTGCTGCAGTCGAGATCTGGCTGCATTATTTTCCTCTGCTCTGCTCCAGGATGAATATCTTTCACGAGTTTCAGGGACGCTCACTTCAGCTTGTGAGTCAGAACAAAAAAACGGCGTTACCACGGCAACTTGAAGGCCAGTGGCGCTGAGGTAAAACGACGTGGATACAGATATCGTGATGCTTGTTAGTTGATGTCTTTTGTCTAGTTTCCTGAGAGGTTAATTTCTTGAGCTGAGGCAACAAAAGGCTCCTGAACGCACCACACGGAAGTCAGTATAAGGGGATGGCGTGTAGAGAAAAGGGAGGAAGTGGAGGCTTACCTGGAGCAAAAGTTATGACAGATGCTCCAGTTTGAATAGTCTAGGTGGAATCCATGGTGCTGCACAGTGACAACAGCAGCAGGTGGACTCACCTGTAAGCTTTTAAAGCGTTTCTTCAGTAGTTTTTATCTGGACTTTGTCTGCTTTTTCATTGATTTCATGCAAAGTAAACCATTCTCATCTGTTTCTGAACCAAATTTTGTATGGGTGCTCAACTCGCTCCTTTACTGAGTTAGCAGCTAAACAGCAACAAGATGATTTCCAGATAGCTCTTGGTGGAAAAGCTTCGAGTGTTGTTCAGGTTGTCCTTGAAGGTTCAAAGAAACTGTACGAGTACTGAACATTTCTCTGACTGGGCAGAGTGTAATCAAAAAATAGAAAAATTAAGAAACGTGACAAAAGCAAAAATCCCCCCCAAAAAATGAACAGGTTGCCCATTTCAGACTGGATCAGTACATGACCCAGCATCTGAGAGATTTAATGGACACAAACAACATGTAACTCATTCAGGTGCTGTTTGGATTCACTGCTTTCATTTGAAAGCCTGAGTTTCTTTCTCGCTTTGGAATCTAATGCTCGATAGCTTACACTTACACTTTTCTTTCCGCTCCTCTCCTGTTCATATTTGAAAGACTGATTATTAGCACCACGTCGGACTGAATTAGACTCAAGTACCCTTTCAGGATGAAGAAGCTGTGTTTCATCTCCTCTTAGTGGGCAAACAAAGAAAAATCCTTTCTCTCAGTAAATATTGATATTCAAATCAGATGTTTCATTGAGTTGTTTCTTAGAAGCGGCACATTCAACCTGTTACCTCGTTATCCATCTATTCTGTCATCCTGGCCCTTACTGCTAATCCAGAGGTTGGGTGAGTTTTTTTTTTTGTTTGTTTGTTTTTTTTTAGAATGGTAAGCCTGTTTGTTATCCCTGTCTGGGTGAAGATGTGTTCGTTTCTCACCTTCAGCATTTGGCGGAGCCGCCTGTGGAACCTGTGAAGCCCCATGTCAGGTGCAACAGGATTCCAGCACCTCATCTCCACCTGCGTGATGTGGACTGGCAGATTCTGCAGCAAGTTCATACAAATCACATCCACAGTGCCCGCCAAAAGATCAAACTTTTTCATGTTTTCTTAATGGAATCAGTAGAACTGGTTCTAGTTCAACAAGGAGAGGCTTTCTGAATCATAGGGGTCTTCACATTTTACACCCGAAGCTTCAGAGCTTCCGACTTACAGAGCAGTCGTCCCCCACTACTCCCCTGCTCAACTCCTCCAGACTAGTCAGCAGCAATTAGCAAACACCTGGTGAAACTGTGCATCTTCTGAGCTCATGATAGGAACTACTTGTCAGTGCAACGCTGGTAAAAACAGTGCTAAAGGGTTAATACTGGGTATTTTCACATCCTTGATGCCTTATTTCCGGCGTACTGAGCAATACTTTCTTCTATGAATAATGACGTTTGAGAATCCTAACTGACTTCATCTGAACATCGTATGTGACAGAGTTAAAACTAAACATTAGTTCACTTCAGCTCTAAATTACAACAAATGTTATCTCAAGGCACTTTGCAAGAGAATCATGTCCAATTCATATCCCGTTGTTTATTTATAATCAAATCAATGTGATTCATGTCAATACAATGCACTCAGATAGATTACCATAGTGCAGTTCAGTCAAGTTGGTAATAATTATAATACATTAGCGCATTTGTGTAAACATGAAGGGAAAAAAAGCATTTTTCTCCTTTTTCCTCACTGTAGAAATCACATTTTTTTAACCACACACTCATCTTTGTTTCTTCCATGAAAGCACAACAATCATTTACCTGAATCAAAGTGTCAGGATGAGGCGTTGATTTTCCTAGATTATTATTTGGATGAGGTGCTTTAAAGGAGAAAAAGAATTAAGCCGTAGTATGTAAGATACAGTGACGTGCGGTGAGGTTTCTATTTATTTTTTACAATTGTCCTCGCAATAGCAGGAAAAGCCTCTTCGCCTCTAAACGCAGAAATGGTTCAGCTGCAGAGAAAACTTCTGACTTTATCTTTATCATTCTGCCCCAGTGCTGGACTAAATGCCTGGTTCGCTACAAGGAGCCTGAGTCGAGCCCACCAGCAGAAATAAAGGATGATAGTCTTTATATCAGACGTGCTGGTATAAAGAAACGGTACCGCGACTGTCACCATGATGCAGTGATGTTTGTGTCGCGGCGATGATTTCAAAAACATGTTACAGAAGCAGACATTTGGTGCGACAAGAAAGACATGAAATCCTGCTTTCAAAATGAAAATTTAAGCAACAGTTTTAAAAGTTTTGAGAACAAAAGAGATGAAATCCTGCTTTCAGATTGAAAATGTGTGGTCTTGGATTATGGCAGAAAAAAAATTCCCCCATGTAGGACATGATCTATTTCATTACCTGAAATATATACTTAAAATGTGATCTACTTCATAATATTTACTTGTCACCTTTAATGTTTACTCTGAAATGTTTAATTACACATAAAATGCGTAAAGACGGGCTCTTTCATCTGGTTTGCTGGTTACATGAAACATTTTCTGCAAAATGTCTGATTACATAGCTGTTTACTTTAATCACATAAAATGTTTATTTAAAAATATAATCTATTTCATTACATGTATATTTATTACCCGAAATATTTTAAATATCAAATTTTTGCTTAAAATGTGATTTATTTCATCAACTGCTTACATGCAACTTGAAGTGCTTGAATCAAACGTTTCATGAATGTTTACCACATAAATGTATTATTTATTATTAATGTATTTTCTGTTAGAAAACAACGCTTTCCATGTTAGCATTCAACAGATTTCAGCACAAAATAATGAGGAACAAATACAATTTTCTTTTTTACTATCTGCATTTTACATAAAATGGTGTTAACAACTGTACAAATACTTCAAAAATAATGAGTACAGAAAATCTTTTTACAATCTGCATTTTAATTAATATCAGTTCATATTAACGCAGTTTCACATTAACATGTGCAGGTTTCATCTGCATTAGGTTTTACAACCACACTGGAACACATGTTCACTAAGCCGCAGCACGCACACACAATCTTGTCAAGAAGTGTCGCCTCTTCACCCTCACTTGTAAGCAGCAACCTAATTATTATAGTTCGGTGTAACGTTTTGTATTTGCTCCTCGTGCAACCGATCGCTCTTTCCACATGATCTCTGAGGTGAGCTGCAGCTCGTGTGCCTCCGACATGTTTAGCATCCAGTTGATACCTCCCTTTAGTGAATGATGGCATTTTGACCTCAGCACGCATCATTCCTAGACTGTCTTTAATATCAAAGCCTCTGTCAGCTAACACAATGTCCCCAGGTAATAAATTGGAGAGAATGCTACAGTTTTATGATGCACGTCCACCCCATCCCTTAGAAATACAGGAAATCCACCCATGTGGTGTTATACTAATAATGTATTTCATAGTGTGTCTGCCTTTGTACCGAGAGAAGGTCTGTGCACATGCTTTTAGATTTGAGTGTCTTTCTGTGCCTAATTCAAAACAGCCAATAATAATTGCTGCACGTTTTCCTGTCTTTAATACTGTTGACATATTAAATTTTAACCAGTCACAAACATTTGAGAGGAATCAACTTCAATCGAAAAAATCCCAGACTGAGTACTGAAGGGAGATGAGATTTCATTGGAATTGCATTTTAAAACAATGCTAGGCTGAGTTCCTGGGTGTATCTTCAATTTTGTTGATATACCCATGAACTGTACACGCCTAATCCTAACCCTAATTCAATTCACACCTTAATCCTAATAAAAAAAATTATATATATTTTTTTCTTTTATAAAAAATAAAAAATAAAATTATTTATTTTACTATCTATACATTCCATCACCATCTCAAGTTCTTGTGTGCTTTTTGGTCCCGTCAACACTTCACATTTTATGACATTTTCCAGATGTTAAAAAAAACACAATGTAGGAATATTTCATCCTGGAAGAAAGTATTGCTGAACCAGTATTCTGCTTTTCATACTTGACTTCTTGCATGTGTTAATGGATGTTTCTCATAGAAAGACATTACTAAATTGACTTTAGTTTTAAAGTAAGCTTTTTTTTTTATCTAGTACAATTATTTGCACAAATTTCCAATGGATGTGATCACTCTGCATCTGAAAGCAATGCCAAGTCACAAAAAACTGAACAGGTGAAGTTTGTAGAACAGGTTTGAGTCAGACGCAAAACTTTTTTCTATGATTATGTAACTTTTTGTGGGCTTTGTTTCAATGTGCTTTCCTCCAGTTATTCCTCCTAGATCAGCTTCTCTAAACAGAGTTTCTGTATTTCTTTGCCTTGCACTGTTATTGGCTCCAGAACGTGGTATAAAATTAATCTGATCAACTGTCTGTAATTTTCCAACAGCACTACATCAGGTGACCGTGATTTATTAGATTCAGGGTCATCTTTTCAAACATCTCATTTTTTACAATCTTTTGCAGCATATTTATTTGGTTTTACTCTCCTACAAGTTATCTTTCATTCAAAAGCTCTTTCACTACACCTCTGCAGTGCTCAGTTGAATTATACCAGCATGAAAAGCTCATTCTGCCCTCAAAACCTATCAACTCTGAAAAATTATCTCTTCATAATGTCATGAGATGTGTGCAAATAGAGAGTGACGTAAATGAAAGTTACACAGTTATTTGTTTTTGCGAACTCTCCGCTCATCGTCACCGCCTTCACTTTGTGCCTCTATTCATTGAGGTGAAAATGTATAAAGTGATCCTCCGCCCATCAAGAAGGTTTATTTCTGGTCATAATGGCAGCTTCTCTTTATGGCTGCTATGGTTACCTTCACACCAGATTCGGTGCAGAGCTCAGGTTGGCGGTGTTATTGTCGCTTGTGCGTTCACCTCACTCTCGTCTCATAATAGATATTTTTCATTGGTGGAGGTGTGAGGCATCTCGGAGAAGGTGGGAGGGGGTGGGGGCGCTGTGTTAGCATGTGTGTGTGAGACAATGATGATGCATGAAATGGCATATGGAGAGGTGACAGGTTACTCTTCAAACACTTCGTCAACCACCACCGTGTCATGATGGTGGTGTGTTTGGAGACGGAGAGACTGCTGCGGAACTAGAGCAAGTAGATGGGAAGTAAATGCCATTATTTTATGCCCATTGAACACTAGACAAACAATACAAGGTAACTCAGTGTAATTGTGCTGTAAACCATAGCATGGGAGATAACACCAGGCTCTCTTGCGGACTGTGTGTAAGTCCAGGAGCATGTGGGAGTTGTAAGTCAGAGATGTGAAACAGGTGTCTCCAGGTTACTGAAGAATGTAAATGTAAGCAAGACTGCTCAAACAAACTGGAGCAGGTAGCATACATCACTGAATACTGACCGTTCAAGACAGAAGTTGTGTATGCGTGTGTTCTTGTACTTGATATTGTAAGGACCATTTTCATGATAATGTAAGGACTGACTCCCAGGTCTCCATGCCTGTGCTGTTAGGGTTGGGGTTAGGATTAAGGTGTGAATTGAATTAGGGTTAGGGTTAGGATTAGGCGTGTACAGTTTAGGTTTAGGGTTAGGGTTAAGTAGCTAGAAGTCAATGCAAAGTTCCTCTGAAGAAAGGTGACGATAGAAAGACATGCTACATGCACGTGCACACACAAACACACACACAAAATGCGCACACAGACTTATATTAAACCAATTTAGAGATCAACAGTCATGTTTTTGTATTTTATGAGGTAAATAAAAGCCAAAATACCAGCAGGAAATGGAGGAGTGTCAGGACACACACCTGGGACTTTTCTTGCTGCAAGGCAGCTGTTCTAACCATTATGCCATCATGTGGAAATCATCTAAATTAACCTAAACTCAAACCAGTGCGAGTTATTAAGCAAAGTAATAATAAGTATTCTTACACATCATTATGTTTAAATTACAAAAAAAAGGCATTTGCAATAAATTTAAAACATGCAACTAAACAAATAAAACCATGCAGCAAATAAAAAAAACACAAATCAGAAATCTCATTTTGAATTAATCCCACCCCCCTCCAATACCACCACCAGAGACAGATCCAGTATGGTACAGGATCTGTCGCTGGTGACACAACTAATAAGCTGTCACTCATATTGGGCTGCTCTAAGGTGCAGGCCAGCAGAACATCCAAACTCCATGCAGAAAGATTTGAACCGAGGATCATCTTTCTGTCTCTGAAGGTCAGTAGCAGGTTGTTTGCTGATGAAACAGAATAATTCATGATTACTATTTAATTTTCAGTTCATGTTGGAAGAATTATTTTCCTGTCAAGTGGAACAGTTTGTACCATTTTTGCCTCGCAGGTTGTGGTTCAAATCCTAGTCTGAAGTGTTTCTGCATGGAGTTAGCATGTTCTCCGTGGGCATTCATGGGTTCTTTCTGGGTACCATGTCTGCCTCCCTCAGTCCAACGTTCAGAGGTCTCTCCAAAGTACACTCTAAAAAGTGTTGTTGGCTGTAGTTCATTTTATGGACTTATAACTTAATTCATTAACATGACAAATTTAAGTCACTCTTACTCAGATCATTTATGTTTTTCTAATAAATAATTCAAAACTCTTTGACCTAATTCTATAGAAAGTCAACTCAAACTTTTAAGTTGTTCCGACCTAAAAAAATAAAAAAATATTCAAAATTACATATCACTCACTCATATCACTTGCTACACCTTGAATTAAATAAAATTAAATGTATGTTTTAACATGTTAATTTATTTTTTCAATGATCCACTGAAAAAAGAATATACTAGAACCAACTTAATCGAACTGCTCGACAATTGGTAACAAGTAATTCAATTAAGTTTATTTAACTTAATTGGTTTAACTTAAATGAGCAAAGATCATCAGACTGGAATGGAACCTGCGACGGCCGTGTCGAGGACTAGGGTCTTCTTATGTGAGTTGTGCTGTCGTGGTGCTTAATAAATACTTATTTATTAGATATAAATATAAATTAACAAGCTTCATGTCTGGGACACAAACACAGCATTGAAGTTAATTGTTTCAAATAGAGGTTTTAGAGTACATTCTGAAAAGTGTATTTTTAGAGTACACTCCTTAGAGTGCACTCTTAAAAGCGAAATAAAAACATCGGTTGATGGAAAGTAAATTTTGGTTGTTAAAGTAACATAATTTGTTTATGTTTAGAACAAATGAAACACAAGTTCGCTGAAAGAGTGTTTGCTTTGTCAGATGAACACAACATTTAAGTGAGTTTAACTAACTTTTTTTTAGTCAATCTGAAGTGATTTGAAGTACTTGGGTTAATTCATTAATTATAAAATGTATAAAAAATTAAAAATAAAGTTGGTCTTCTGGCAGAAGATTCTGCAGGATCTACTGTAGAACAGTCGGACTCAGAAATAGTTGTTTCCCATTGGCAAGCGATGACATTTAATTGCCAATTTTACTTATGTGTCTTTGTGCAACAACAATGAAATAAGTCTAAAAATCATTCACAATGTAGGGAAAAGAAATACAATTTAGTGCAATGTCAAAGGTTCCTTTAATCACTTATTTGCCTCTACTATTTAGAACATAAAACATAAAAGAGATTCAAAATGACAATTGCCATTTCTGAAATAAAATATGCATATGTAGCAATATTCACTGTTTCATCATGCATACTGTTAATTTGTAATAAATGTATAGTGAATCTTTCTGATATATTCAATTCCAACTAGAGCCAGTTTTCATCTCTATTTCTCACCTTAAAAATAACAACTTTGTTAGTTTTATGACGTTTTATTAAAAATGTACACTTTAGACAATGAAAAAGTCGATTTTGGCCTTGCTTTTAATACAGTAATCAGTAGGTCTGCAGTGTGTCTGCGCATGTGTGTGAGTGTGAAAAGCCCGAGGAGTGGATTAATCATTTATTTTAAAAAAACAAAAAAACCCAGCAGAAACAAACAGAGGCACGTCCTTCAGGAGATGAGCAGAAACATCAGAGTCTTATTTGGTTTGTTGGACTAGAAGCTCCTATTATTTATGGCTGCTACCCAAAGATTTTTCTCTCTCTCTGAGAAACCGATTAACTCTGTTCTAAAACACAGCAAAAGAATAATGCAGGAGTAAAACACTTGGAATTTAACATCTAAAAGTGTCTTGAAACAATGCAAGACAGGTTTATTTGGATAGCACATTTCACAAAAAGATAATTAAAGGTGACACATATAACAAGAAACAAGCTACAAAGAATGTTCTCAAATCTCATCCTTAACATAATTAAAAATCATCTTTGTAAAATGTTGGAATGGAGACTAAAACGAATCTATGTTCAGTTTCAACTTTAAGCAAATGGGGTTTATGCATCTATTTAAAGAAATTCAGTGCTTCAGCTGTTTTGCAGTTTTCTGGAAGTTTGTTTCAGATTAGAGGAGCATAAACACTGAATACTATTTTTTCATGTTAGTTGAGGGCAGAGTAGTCTAGAAGCAGAAGACAGAGTGGTACAAAAGTAAGATATATTTAATGTATTTTGGTGCTAAGCCATTTAGTGATTAATAAACTAACAGAAGTATTTTAAAGTCTGTTCTCTGCGCTCCAGGGAACTGGGGTAGCCTGGTCATTCCTACGCAGTTCTGCTCTGTTCCAATCTCACTTCAGGGCTCAGTCTGGACTTTCTTCCATTCAGATGGGTTTCTCCTGCAGGATTTCTTCAGGGCCAATCAGGAACAGAAGGAGAAGTTGTGAACGATGACTTTGATTTTCTGCACCGCTTTAGATTTGCAGTCTGCCTGTAATGGTAGCGGAAGAAGTGAACAAAGTCATTCAGTCTGTGTCGGTCAGCTTCCAAATACTCATTCTCATTAGTTTCTACACTTCTCTCTTCGCAGTGAAGGATGGTTTTCTACAGTCCAGGCGATTTCCAGTAAGCTTCATAATGTTATTGCCAAACATTAGCGATTGGGTACAATTTTAAACTTCATCAGAGTCCAGAGTGTTAATGTCTTCAAACGGGTCTGAAGGTTCAGGTCTGAGTCCATCACTACATCCAGATTTCATGCCTGATGACGGGTTTCCAGCTGTAGGCGTTGAGTTCCTGTCAGCATAAAAACATCACTCTTTCTGGCAGATTCACCTTTTTTCTGGGGAACATAAGTCTCATACATTTTTGCAGCTTGTTTACAAATGTCTTCGTAGAGCACAACTAAAACATCTAAAATATTCGCTGCCATCTAGGAGCCCGATTTATTTTTCTTGGTGCTGATTGGCTGTACCCCCCAAAAGCAGAGATGAGGAAGACTGCTGTGGTAATGCCGCGGTGGTGTTTGAACTATTTAAATAAGCAGGTATTTTAGAGGAGGTCTCAAGCGTTCATAGATTTCACAGGCGGCTGTGATCCCAGTCCAACACCTCAGGAACTTTACTGAGATGTACTTACATGCAGCTATTTAAGGGTTTTTCATTTGTTATCTTTAAACTGGTTTGTGCTGTTATTGTTCATACTCCTCAATTATAAATAATTCCTAATGAAATGCTATTTCCATTCAGTGACATCATAAACATAATTTTGTGGGTTTTCTGGTGATCGTACTAGTTTTATTTCTACTCGTCATTAAATTTACATTTTAGTTATTGTACTGAGGAATTGTAGGCATGTTTGTCACCATGGACACTCTTTACAAATCTCCAACGTCCGTTTGATTAGTCCATTGCAATAAATCATTGGCTTAGCTGCTTTAAACAAAACCATGACATAAAAAAATCCAGCTAGAGGCTCCAGCAGGTAGAGGTGAATCATGTTTTACATTTCCAGGCTTTGTTTCTTACTGTGCTTGTCATTATACCTCAGGGCAAACATTCAGATCTGTAATGTTTCATCACACAGAAATTGTTTTTTTTTCTCAAACTGAGTCACTGTTGTTAATCAAGGTCAGTCTTTCAGGCTCTGTTTAGCCCAAAAATAGCACTACATTTAAAGAAGGTAAAGTGACGGCTTCGGCGTGGGCACGTTGCTATCTCTACTGTTGAAGAAGACACGACTTGCTACAGGGTAAGACAATGGAGCGGTTATTTAAAGTTAAAGAACTTCATGTTGGCTTTAAATAGTTTGCAGCGTAATATTACATACTCCAGAAGTTCATCATAATAAATAAATTAAAAACATGGAAGAGAAGAACAATACCAGAGTCCACTTTTATGAACAACATACATATTTACCTTAAATATTTCATAAATAAGCAAAAGAAACACTATATATATATATATATATATATATATATATATATATATATATATATATATATATATATATATATATATATATATATATATATATATATATATATATATATATATATATAGGCTGTACCAATATATATATTGGTACAGCCTTCTCTTTGGCCAAGAGAAGGCCAAAGAAATATATATATTTCTTTGGCCTTCTATTGGTCAGAAAATATAATTTTTTTTATATAACATTAACATTTTGTTCAGTGTTGCTTTTCTGCAAGGCTTGCTCTATCAAAACAATTAAAAGAAATGATCAGTCTGAGTTAAAGCACTGCTGAAATATTGTAGCTAGTTTGCATGTGTAGTGGAAAATGTTGATTACTACATGATTATAAGTAAAACAATGCATAACAGTGTAATGATTCTTGTGTAACGCATGAGAAAGTCTTCTGAAGCTATTTCTCTGGCCTTTGTACAATAAAGTATGACTTTGAACACTGGAAAGCCTTCGAATGAATACTGATTGAGAATATATTCTTTCTCTGGTTCTTTGGGTTTTGAAACAGTTCTTCCTGACTCTTTGTAAAAAAAACATTTCCACAACACATACAAAACATTAACTTAAAAAGAGGAGCCCACAGTGAACTGATAACAGAAGTCCCACAGAAACTGCTTGGAGTTCAGAGGGTTAATGAATCCAGAGATGCCGCTTTTCTGACTGAACTGAATCTCACTTCATTATTGAACACTGAATTACGGTAGAGTGTTTCAGTTTTGAGAAAAATTAATACCAAACCAAACAGTGATTAAGAGGAGTCATTAGAGAAGGCTTCTGTGGTGGGCAGAAATGACCTCAGTTCCTTTTCACAGCGAAGCTGTAAAATCCCTTTCTGACAAATATTGGCTGGTTTAATCAGTTTGCTGTGTACAGGCAGTTTTCACTTTTTTTAGAAAGAATAGGTAATGGTCAAGAGATGAGATGAAAAAACCTTTCTATAGTGTTCTTGTCAAGGGTGTAACAACTCTGACTAAACACCAAGTAAAACCACAGCAAATGATGAGCAGGAGATGTGTGTTAAGGCTGATCATTCACTGTTGACTTCCTCGTTTACATATTAAGATGAAAACTGCAGACAAATGAACACAATACACACAACTTAGTTATGTGTCTAAACAAACCTTACAGTACATCGGCTTAACCTAATTAGGAGCTGAAATCCACCTGAAATCCACCATGAACACCCAGATGAAAATATCAGTCACAATGATTAAACGTTAGTAATTTAACAAAATAATTTCTGAAACAATTCATTTTCAGATGTATGATCTAAGATCTATCTATTAGTGAATGGCATTAGCTCCACTTCACACTACAGACCAGATGGTGGCGGTAATGCACACTTTCAGTTTTTTCTTTAAAAGCGCCATAAAAAGAAGAACAGCATCATTGTGAAGCCGGGGAGAAGAAATGCTGTTCAAGTTCGCCATTTTTACTCACATAATATTTCCTTAAAAGTAGAGAGAGCCTTGATACTAGCTAGTAGTTTTGAATTTACCAAATCTAGCTAGTAGTTAGCTAGCTAGTTTTGTAGCTAACTACCAAAACTAGTAGGTAGTTAGCACCAAAAGATTACACACAATAAACAGGACAAGAATTGGATGGAAATTAAATGTGGGTCACGAAAGGAGCCTGAATGGACTGGATCTCCCAGTATCTGTAGCTCTGTGTCCGGTTTAGTACCAGCCGCTTAGGGTGGTAACCTCTGTTTAGGGTTCAGCCTTGGTCAGGTCGGATTGGTGGTTTCATATTCAGCATAGCTCCGCTAGCACTTCAAAGAGCTTCAAACTTTGCTTGTCTCAGCATGGCAGCACAGCATTTATTTTTTGCTCGTTAAGGGGATTATCACCAGCTGTAACCTTTTTCAGTTTTGCTCGTACAAATTACTCAGTCTTCTGGAGAGAAATGTTGAGGGTACAAAGTTGTGTTCAACTCCGTCTCTCTCCCACTGCGCTCTTCTCCATTTTTCGTGAGAAGCGATCCAGATTCACCTCACTTTTTTTTAAATTACAGCCAATAGTGACACAGTGTGGCATTATCTAAAATTACACCAGTCAAGCGCAATATAATAAACAACTGCTCAAGTAAAGTTAACCTTCTTGTGTTTCTTCCAGTACAGAAAGGTCAGCTGAGTATGACTTCACCAGGGCTGCCCTTGATAACTTCTTCTGTTTGTGCTTCTTTATGGACAGAATTTTAGGGTATAGTTGAGTAGAGAGGTATGTTGGTTTTGGGAACCTCGGGGTCTCAATTTTTCTTTTTGAGATCAGCTCTTCTAAGGCTACATTCACACACACCAGGCAAATACGATACAATTTTTTTGCCCAGATGTGATTCACATCCACCTTTTTCACAGCAGTCTAAGCAGTACAATTCCGATCTTTTCACCACGAAAAAGTCATCTTCGTTCCACCTCCACATGTGGTACTAAATTGGATGTGTGTTGGATAGTTTTCAAAGTGTCATCACATTTTACCCGACTTTTGCATCATTGGCGTGAGATATGCATCACAATTCTGAACCTGAATAAACCAGACACCGTAGATCTGGTAAAGAAGTATCAACAACGTAACTATAAGCTTCGGTCATCTTTTGATCTTATGACAATACTGCTTCACAACATCTTTAAAATTGCTAAATAGATGGCAACATCCATTAGCAGAAGTCTGATTGCAGTCAGGATTAATTAGTAGTATAAATAAACATGCTAACTGATTTCAGCAAAAAATAAAAAATAACATCTCTATTGAACATCAAGACCTGCTGTGTGAGCCTAACTCTGAGACCAAGATTTCAACCACACAAAAAGCAAAGTTTCCAATTCACTAGTCCATCAATAGTTTATTTCTATGGTCATGAAATACAGACAAAGACCCGAAGAATGAGATTCAAGATACAAGCAGTCACATTAGCATCCTCTATAGCGTAACCGAATTGAGCCTTAAAGACAGGGTGGAAATCTTTATCCTCTGGACGGAGCTTCAAGTAAGGCTGTTCCATCTCCACACCAAAAGCGGTCAGTTTTGGTGGTTCATGAATCTGACTGGGATGCCTCCTGAGCATCTCCCTTCAGAGGTTTTCCAGACATGCTCTATCTACTGGAACATGTCACAAGAATTATTTTGTTTTCGGTTGATGTTGAACAAGTCTGGAAGGAGCCCAGATGTCACTGGAGGGATTTTATCTCTTCTATAGCACCTTGGGATGCCATTGAATGAGCTGGAGTATGTTGCTGATGAGAGGGATGTCTGGGTTTCCTTCTGAGCCTGTTACCTATTCTTGTATTAGCAGAAGACAATAGATGGATAAACGAGGTCTATGCATCTCTAAATAGTTAGTTATATGTCTCTCTATAATGTTTGTTTTTTGTGTTATTGTTTTTATTTTTGTGTTCTTTTCTACTTTGCAAATAATTTAATTTCCAGATATATTTCTTATTAATTTTTTAAAATCTGTAAAGCTTAACTATTTTTCTATTGTTACTTTGTAGCACACATAAAATACATTTTAACACGGTGTCTTTAGACACATCAATGTGCCTTGTGTAAATTGTGTACATTACAGCTGATGAATGGTGCTGGCTTATTCAGTGCTACATCAAAACATTAGCAACAGAAAAAAACAGAAATGCTTCTTCAGGTTGCTTAGGAACCTTTTTGGCATTGTGGCAGAAACTCATTACACATGAGATAATGTGATACTCCAACACTTAATAGTGCTGCTCTGAGAGGAACACAGACAAGAAGACTCACACATCCAAAAACTTCTGGTTTACAGTCTACCTTTATTAATTCTAGATCAGGGTCATGATGGACATCAAATTCCCTGTCAGTTCAAGAGGAAGAATGAAATAGCTTCCATTCTTCCTCTTTAAAGGTTCAGAATGTTTAGACATATAGCTTCAAATTGTCTTTTTTTTTTTTTTTTGTTTGTGTGTTGTCTTTTCGCGATGTGCATTGACAGTGTTCTCTGAAAGGGCGTTTAGCTCATGCTAGAGTTTTCCAAATAAAAGCAAATAAAAGCTTATGTTCTGCAAAAGAAATCCATCACAATTCAAAAAGTTTTGACCATTTTTTTTTTTGTTTGAAACAAAAAATGTATTGCAACTCTAAAAGTTTTGAGCCCAACTTTATTGTTTTTAATTTTAGATTATTATTATTATTTGATTGAATAATTGTGAAACAAATTTAACTCCATAAATGAATTCACAGGAAGGAAAAGGGGACAAGAGCAGGAGAACTAATACAGCAAATGAAAGGATCCGGCAAATGTAGAGGGAAAGAGGAGGGAAAGGTGGGAATGACAACAGGGACCATATGAGTTGGTTGCAGGAAAGTGGATGTAGCTGAGGAAAGGAGAAGGTAGAGGCATATAAGGGAAAAATAATTTGCTGGGAGTGGGTAATGGTGGCAGAGGTTGTAGGAGTTTTCCCACAATCAGAGTTTGCCTCCTGTCTCTGTCTTGGGCAAGACACTTCACCCACGGATAAATGTGTGTGTGTGTGTGTATGTGTGTGTGTGTGTGTGTGTGTGAGTGTGTGTGTGTGTGTGTGTGTGTGTGTGTGTGTGTGTGTGTCTGAATGTTGTGTGAAGTGCTTTGACATCCTCTGAACTTCATACAAGTACAGACCATTTACCATGAAAATCTGTTAAATAAATATTGATCTAACAAAACAAATTCAAAATGCAAACAACGAGAACTAAACTAACCCTAAATAATGATCAATATAGAAAATAAGTGAAACTAAAACTCCAAACACCTATGGATCAAAACAACTAATGCATTTTACATTACACTTTTTTAAACACCTTGTTGGCCTTGCATACAGTTTTAACTAACGTTTTCTGGTCTTGTCAAAATATATTTCCAACAGAGAAATACTGGTCTTTTCTTTATTTTCTGTTGAGAAAACTTGAACTGATATCAAACACAATGACATTGTGTGCACTGAACTGCATGTAATATCAAGATATTTGAATTTCAGGGCCGTGCGAAGACCTTTGGAGGGGCGAGGGCTTAAAGTTAGAAAGGGGCACATTGAACAAGATCAGTACAACAACATAGCAACAACCCATAATAATCAAGAATCTAATATTTAATTGGATCACACTATATCTTTGTCGTCATGTGGGAATAATGCAAAGCAAATCTAGTCTGTTTTCCTGATAAGTATAAAGTTGCTGTTTCTGCTAACAGAGCTGGAGGGCTGAATTGATCTGAGACTGTAGCTGGTAAACAGACCAGAGGAGAGAAGGTCTCTGGTTATAAAGTTGTGAAATAAGCAAATTTGCTGATATTTTAATAAATAAGCCCTACGACTTCTGTTGAACCTCTATAACAACTTGGGTGCATATTGCTCCATAGATCAAAAAAGCTCAGAGAGATTGACTCTACATAATTTTTCGATGTTAGCTCCTCTGAGGTCTAGAATTGTAAAGTTGTGAAATATCAGGGCAAAGAAAACTCAGCTGCTGGTGAGGGCCTCCAGACACACCACACCACAGATCTAAACCTGAAGCATGCATTTATTGAGAACGATAATGTTATTAAATTTTATTTAATGCATTCAACTGAAAAAAAATAAATAAATAGTACATTTAGGATTTAATTAGGAAGTTTACTTTGTAAAAGTTTAAAGAATCATCTGGACATTTTGTTGTGTTACCATGGCTGCAATATGGTGTAATCTTTGTGTTTGTGCTAGGTTTGTTCACAAATACATCAGCTGCGTCACGTGACAGTCCGGTACTGTTTCTTTATATCACAATATCTGATATTCCATCTGATACTCCACATTCTTTATTTCAACATCAGACTTGCGTTTTTATTCACAAACAAATATATGTTGGGAAAAAAATATTGTTGCCCATAATTTGATAGTTAGAGGGTGCAAATCCGCCCCCTCCTCCTCACCATGAGCCCGGTGTCTGAACAACATGGAGGTGTGTAGTAATGAATCCTCAGAGTCATTATTAGATGAGGGCAGCCAGACTAATTTATGTTGCTAAATTATTATATTTAGCTAAATATTATTGTCGAGGGGTACAAGCAGGCCTCCTGACACACAGATAAAAAAAACAAAAAAAAAACCAACAAAAAAACCTCAAAAAGGGCACTAAGGGCATCAAAGATAAAAAGTTAAAAAGTTCAGGGGCTCAAACCCCATCCCCCCCCCCCCCCCCCTGCACGTGCCTGTTGAATTCACTATCTTTACTACTTAGTGATATTAAATTTGGTACATTGGACCATTTCAAACTAGACGATATATATTGCGAAATTAATAGGACGTCAATTGTGAAAATATAATTTATATATTTGCAAGCGCAAATATATAAAATTACTGTTTCCAACATGTCCCCCTGATAAATCTGCGGTGTCTATGGGCCAGAAAGCTCTTTCTCCCACTCCACAGAAACAACGTAGAACAGAGTTGAGGTAAAAAAAAAAAAAAACTGGAATCTTGAAGCCTCTAAATCAGCTGCAGAACGATTGCCAGAGCTGCTCTCTCTCCATCTTCATACTTTAAGGGCTCAGTTGTTTTCTGGGTCGCCGAAGAGAGGAAAATAAAGATGTCAGTGTGATTTACAGCCCGTGTTTTGATCCAGACGCCCCAGAGATGGAGTGATGATCGCTTCCATAGGCCACCTTTCAAATGTGGGCGTTGTTGAAAACTCCTAAAGCACGGAGGCGTTGGGATCACTTATGCAGCACACTTGTTTCTCATTGGTCGGCGAGCAGAAGTTGATCTGATGACACAGGCGAGGCTCCGCGGATAAAAAGGAAGGCAACGCGCGAGGAGGAAGTGTTGATCGGAGCGCAGAAAACCGCCAGAAGTATCTGTCCAACTTCTGAGGTAACGACTTCCACTTTATGCTTTTATTCAGCTTTGGAACTTTAATGTAAGTCACTGTTGTTTACTTCCTTATTCAATTATTTGTGAAATATGCAGAGAAAAAAATGTTGACGCGCAATTACGCACAAATCCAAAAATGCACCAAGTACATAGGTTGTGTTTTTATTATTATTATTATTACTATTTGTTGTTGTTTATACAAAATTGGTGTTACTCTGGAGACAAAAAATGTTCTTCCATCTTTCCAGGTGAATGTTTTCCATGAGTCTGTAAAATCCTGGAAGAGAACTGTTTGTTGGCCTGTCTTTTTTTGCGTGCGCCACCGAATCTGCTGAAGAATGGAGTGGTACGTCCTGGTGTTGATGCTGAGCCTGCCGCCCTGCGTCCACACGGACTGCTCTTCACAGTGCCAGAGATGCGCCGAACAAATGCTGCGCCCCGAGGCCGCTCTCAGCAGTCTGGTAGGATCAACTTTACGCGGGGAAACAGAGGAGAAGACAGAGCTACTTGTCGCTTTTTAATGTTCAAATTAAACCACATATGATAAAACTGGAATTACAGAGAGATAAGAGAAACTTTTATTTAATCACAATTCAATAACTTTGAAAGAACTTCACTTAATTCAAGACACAGATAGCTCCGAGACCGAACATTTAGAACAGGTGGTGGTGAAACTCTTTTGGTTTAGGAAATAATTATATTTGCGCTTTAATAGAGCATCCCCAAGTTAAGTTTAGCCGTCGTATCTCACTCGTGTGTCTGTATCATCTCCAGTCGTGCAGCGCGGAGTGTGACGAGGAGGACCTTGAGAGCTGCGCTCCGGCTCCGCGGCTGGCCGACTTCACTGAGGACCAGGCGGCGGAGGCGGAGGAGAGCCAGCAGGCAGAGCTGGTCAAGCGCTACGGCGGGTTCATCAAGAGGATCGACAAGAACAAGAACAAAGTGTTCGTCTCCTCCCCGTGGCGCGACAACTCCGTCCTAAAGGCCGCGGCTCTGCCCGAGCACTACGAGGAGCTTCTAAAGCGGCTGGAGGTGAGAGACGCGCCCGCCGCGCAGGAGCCCATCCCGCACACTTACGTGAAGCGCTACGGAGGCTTTTTACGCAAATTCGGCCCCAAGTCAAAAAGGAGGAGTTTTGCGGAGGAGGAAAGCCAGGAGCCCGAGGAGCTCCAGAAGCGCTACGGGGGCTTCATGCGGAGGGTCCGGCCGAAACTCAATAACCTGAAATGGGACAAACGTTACGGAGGCTACCTGCGGCGCCACTTCAAGTTCTCCGTCCGCTCTGCGGAGGAGCCCTACTCCTCCTCCTCTGCGGAGCTCAGCCTATAGAAGAACTCACACCGGTGACTTGTCAGAAATCGTCTCCTGCTCATTCCCGGCTGACTCCACTCATCTGTCACCGTGTGTTCGTCAATAAACCATGTCTGTTTGTAAGGGTCCTGTTTAGGCCGGTTACATCCCTGTTTGTCCCAGTTCGAACCACCTATAGCCCACAGTTTGAGCAGCTCTCCTTCTAGACTTGCTAGAAGTTTGGTCAAGATGAGAACAGGATCAGAGGAAATAGATAGCAGAAAAGCCAGAGTTTAGATCGGCTCCATCTGAAACCGGTGAGCATCCAAACGGACCATTTATTTATTTATTTATTCTGAAATTAAACTCTTCAAATACAATAACTGGGAAAATTTTGCGGTGGTGCCAAATTATTAAAAAATTTTTAAAAATTAAGGAATTCTCCTAGTCCACGCAATTTACCTAAATGGGGGTTTTCTCCTGTAATTAAAAGAAAAAAAATAAATTAATCAAAAAAACTTACACGTCATATAATAAAGGTTAAGCATTTGTATTCTTTTTGCCAAGCAGAGTTCTTGCGCCACCTCATGGGAAAACTGCGTAATGTTTGCTCCATCTCGGATAACCAGGAGCAGGTTACCATGGCTACACCTGATGAAGTGTTTCTGACTCCTGTAACCGTTTGTTTGCCAAAATGCTTTAAACTACGTTCAAGACTTCCAGCTGACAAAAAGTTGTAAAAAAGTAATAAAGTGACAGAAAATAATAATTAAAAAAAATCAATAAATCTTTTGTTCCTGTCAATTTCTTTGTGTGCGTCTTACAGATGTGAACGTGTGACAGATCTTTTTTATGGTCTTAAATACGGTCTCCAGACTCGTATTCATGAAATTTATTTTTTATTGACACCTAAGGAGAATTTAGACTAGTTGACCTAACAGTCATGAATTCAGACTGTGACCAGGAAGCCGACGCACCAGAGAACAAAGGAGATGATCAAATCAAACCCACTTTCCATCATGAGAGAAGAAGTGGAGGTGGTTGAAGAATATAAACACTTCAGTGTTCATCTGGACAACAGTCTGGACCAAGATGCAACAGTGAAGAGACAGTGGACAGCTCTGCACCTCGCTTCACCCAAGTGTCCAAGACATACGGCCACAGATCCGACGAAACACTGACAAAGTCGATCATCGAACTGCGGCCTAGGCCGTCCTGATGCCAAATGCACATATGGACACCCTTAGGCCTGGACATGGTGCTCGTTATGGATAATCCATAACGAGCACAGAAGTCCAACAACAGAACACCACACGAGTTCAGATCGGGGGGACTGTTCCTCCCAACTACGCCCCTCCAAGTCTCACTGTCATTACCTACGTGAGCGTTTATAAGGTTTGATAAGATGATCAATCACGTTTAAACTTCAAGAGGCTCAAATTTTCCATGGATTCCCAGTCATTCAGTTCATTAAGGGACTTGAACCATCTGGGTGGAATGAAAGCTGCTTCTTCACATTCGTCTGCGTCATGTCAGTCGACTTCGTTCAGGGTTTGAGCCCAGAAAAACTAAACAAAGAGAATGGATACTCAAGTTTAACACAGAAACAGAAAACTTATTTTACAAAACTCTTCTAAATTACATTACAGCAGCACATCACCTTGCTCATCAGTGTCTCACCAATTGCTAATAGCTCTTTCAGAAACAACAACATTGAGTAATTTTGATGAATTCTGACATGGGTTTCCTCCGCAGGGTGGCTGGGCTCTCTCTCCCTTAGAGATAAGGTGAGAAGCTCGGTCATCCGAGAGGGACTCAGAGTAGAGCCGCTGCTCCTCCACGTTGAGAGGAGCCACTTGAAGTGGCTTGGGCAACTGGCCCGACCAACCAGAGACAGGAGGAGAGTCTTAGCGCTGTCAATCAACTTACCATCACAGGAAAACCGTTTATCCACTGTCATCGATGTCCATGCAAACTAGCCTTAACTTTCATCCTATGAGAGGTTCCGTTAGCTGCAGCGTAGCCAAACGCAAGAGATCGGGGAGAAATGGGATGAGCAGCACCACAAGAGTTTGTGACTGACACACTAAGACCTGCCCCGTGGCTCTGACTGTTTGAATCAAGTTAACATTGTCTAACAGAAGAGCTAAAAAAATTTTCACAGATTATCTCTCATGGAATATCACTACACAGTGACAGCTTCAACAAATATGTAAAAAAAAAATATCATAAGTTACATAGTGCATTAGACATTATTAGAAAGACATATAACAAAACATTATGTCTATGTTACTGTATTGTAGAAAACACCACACATTTCTTAATTTAAACTAAAGGTTTAGTAAAACAAAAACACATGTACACACCTATTATAAAGATGCCTAGTTGCTTGCCAGGAAAAGTTCAGGAGGGTCTGGAAGCAGCTGTTCAGGAGAGAAAACAAAATAACCATATAAGGAGAAAGAAATATAAACACCAAAACATGCAAGTCATCCAATAATTAAATCAATCATTTGTTTTTTTTTAACAATTAAATCATTTGTTCTGACAACAAATTTAGTACTATTTATATAGTTTTTAAGCTAAGCTACAATAACCTATAATGAGTTTGCAAGCAGGCATTTCAGTAAAAACTCCCAATTGGAAGATTATTTTTTGCAAACGTCACTTTTATTTACTCTCAGTGATGTTTGTTCCTATTTCAGAAGTAGGAAAATTAACTATCTGTATGTACAATCCACTAACTTACAATTTATATGAGGCAAGAAGCTTCTGACCCACTCTAACAGTTTATCAACCTAACCTAATCTCAACATGCCTGATTAGAGCACCAAACATGCAACAAATTTAACGCTGAAACAAGCCGCCCTACCCCCGTCTTACCCCCGGTCTAACGGTTTCCCTCCGCCCCCACATTACGTTCGTTCGTCGTTCGACCCTACTACTATACTCCGCTCTAAGCGACATTTCCCATATTCTAAAACCCCAAACTTGACATGGAAAGTATATTTACCGAAGTTAAATGACCACCTGCTTTTATGTTAACAACCGGGACATCAAATCATGTTTAGCAAATAACACAACTGCATATTGACATTTAAAAAAAACAGGATTGAGACATAAGTAGCATGACGCCATGAACGGTTAGCTTTCACGCGCCCAGTTCAGTTTGATTTGAAAAAATGGACGGTACGAGTTCTGTAAAATAAAAAAATTTTTAAAAAAAAGACTGCAAAATAGTTCGCAATTATAGACTGTGCCAGGAGTGTCACGAAGTCAAACGAAGTCAACTACAAATATTTCAAAACATTATTCACAGAAAATGTGTTTTTATTTATTTTTACTTTACCAGGGAGGTGCCAGAAAGGTAACGCCAGCTCTTAATCCAACCGAAGTCCAAAAGATAAATGTTCCAGGGTCCGGCTAGCGAACTTGAAATGTCGTCTGACCAGTTGTCGCGCTTTGCGGGGGTTCTTGTTCCCATGATGCAATGCGTAAAATTGAAAATACAGTACAAATACCTGTAAAACTAAAAATGGAAAAAATCCTTCAAATTTCTACAGTGCGTTTACCAAGTTTTTTTTTATTTTTTTATCTTTTTTACAGTGTAGGGAAGATTGGAAAAATCATCTGGACAGTGGTCTCTTCATGGGTCCTGTCTTCTAGTGCCATTTTCATCCAAGGAGAAGTTCAGTATTCAGACTCAGCTGTCGCCTTTTCACAGCATACTTCCCCAGCCGGGGAAGCATCAAAATGATAAGCATCGACGATATCATACCGAGAGAAAGTGCACTCGTCCTGAGAGCTACTTTTTTCCAAATTGCTACCAGAAAGTAATTTGTCAAAACTGTTCCTCATTCCTGATGTAATAAAATATCCAATACCAAAACCCAGGGAAAATAACATGCTAAGTTCTCTGCCATTCTAAAAATCAGGGGGAGTGCCACAGATGTAAGATGCTGTCACTCAAGATGGCGGACAAGACGGACAACAAGAATTTCTAGCCTGATGTTTGTGGTGATATTGAGCCTGTTGATCGCAAGCTGGGCTTGCGGCGAATCGAACACGGTAGATATCCTTTTTTTTCTTGCCCTTTTCCGCATGACGCAAGTTAAGGTTCCAGAGTCTGATCTCTTCTTTTTAGAGCAAACGTCCTCAACCGAGGAAGTCTGTTCTTTAGAAAGTTTGGACAAATCGTTCCCTTCTACCGGCGTCTCTCCTAGTGTATAGTCATCAGACAGATCTGACTGAAACGAGTCGTCAGACAGAGCCAACAGAATCGAATCGTCAGATAGAGCTTTTTTTATATAACTTTATTTCAAACAAATAACATGAACATACATATGGACGTTAACTCAATGACAAATATTAAAATATAATAATAAAAACAAATAATAAAGAATAATTATAGACATTCAGGGTGTTGCTGTTAAAGTCTAGAGAGACAAAAGTTAAAGAAACATATATACATTGGTAAAATAAAACTTTGTGTACTTTTTTCAGTTATAGTTTTCATAACAAAAAGTGTAAAAAATATAGGATACATTACAGCAAAAAACAACAACAACAAAAAAAAACAAAAAGGAGAGAGATCTGCTTATGAGATGAAGTAACATTTTTGGAGAAGAGTTAAACAGTTAAACTGGTAAAAACCAGTTTCTTATTATTAAAGTTATGTTTTTCAACAGGCAATATACATTTTTAAGCCAGTTTCTTGAAAATTATTAAAAGAGGGGATTTTTTCACTCCATTTCATCTTGTGGACATAATATTTTGCTAGGATTATAATAAGATTCACTATATATATTTCATCGGAAGAATGATGAAATATATCATTCTTGTTAAAGATGAGTAAAATATGTAAATTTGATAAAGCAATATTTTTTCCAATTTTTTTTGCAAGCCCGACTGAAATATTGTAGTGTGAGAACATTCCACAAATAAATGTTCAATACTTTCGCCTTCACACTGACAAAAAGAGCAGTTGTTGCTGACATCTGGAGAGAAGCGACAAATGTTATTTTTAACTGGATAATATCTATGTAAAATCTTAAATAAAAATTCTTTGATCCTATTAGTAATTATATATTTATGAGGCAATAAAAAGATTGCACTCCACAATTTTTTGCTCAGATAATCCCATCTATGTTTACTTATGGGAGTGGAGAAAGTTTGTGAGTTATCAGTGAGTTCTGATAAACCCGTTTGTAAATTTCTTATTCATTATACTAGTTCCTTCAATAGAAATTGTGTCATGAAGGTTTAAATCGTTTGGATGTTTGGTTTGTGCTCAACAGAGCAAACTATGAGGAACAGCTTTAATGACCATTTCAAATTCTTTTTGAGATATCTCTATGTTATTGTTGTTCATAAAATGCTCATAAGTACTCACCATTGCTGTCAAGTTACTGATTTATCAAATCAATATTATTGTCAACCCACTTATGAAGAAATAATGATTTGTTTTGATGTATTATATAAGCTTTGTTCCATATGATGCAGTAATGAGGAAAGTAGTTGTGTTTATATAGAAGATTCCAACATAGCAAAACCTGCTGATGAAATTTAGCTAATTTGACTGGAAGTTTTACAACTGAGAAAGGACAATGCAATAAAAAATTTAGACCCCCCCAGTTTACGGAACAGAGCGATTTACTAACATCAACTGATGTGAAAAGATATGACAACCTTGATATTCCTTCTGCTTTGCTTAATAGTACTCTACCATAAATAGTTAAATCCCTAGCTAACCAACTGTTACATTTCTTTTTAACAGATTCACAAACAGTAAAATTACCCATCTTACTGTGGTCAGTGGAGATTTTAATTCCTAAGTAAGCTACGGTGTTTTTTACAGGAATATTACATATTTCAGTAACAGCGGTTGTATATAAGGGAAGGATTTCACATTTTTTTAGATTGAGTTTCAACCCTGAAATGCTAGAGAATTTAGCTATAACAGAGAGAGCTACAGGAATTTCATTAGCATCTCTTAAAAACACTGTAGTATCGTCAGCAAGTTGTGAAATTTTAAGTTCTCGATCAAATATTTTAATTCCCTCAAATGAGGTCTGTCTAATTAAATAGTTCAAAATTTGGCCAAGAAGCAGAAAAATGTAAGCTTTCCCTGCTATCTGATCGTCTTTTTTACTGCAGTGAGCCTCAATGTAGCCAAACTCCGTCAAGTATGCCATTGTTTTTATGTCGTATTAGCTTCGTTGTGTTGATGCATTTTGACGTGCTTCAATTTTCCGCCGCAACACGCAAACTTCCCCATTCACTCAGTGCATTATAGTTCCACATCGCTTAGGATTTATTGCTGCGCGTTTGCACAGTGTGAAGGAAAGAGGAGACCAGCTGCACAGGCAGGCTGCGAAATGAGATGCAGGTGATCGATATCGACAACAAGAGCCAATGATCGCCGATCACTGATCATGCACTTTTTCACGAAAATTGGCCCGATTATGATCGGTGATCGATCGATCGGCACACCTCTATTAAATGGTCTTTATTTGGTTTAGGGATCAAGGTAATAAGACCCTGTTTCATTGACAGGGGTAGTTCTTCATTGTTAATGGATTCATTATGAACTGCGAGAAGAAATTCTGAAGTTTCAGCCGAGAATTTCTCATACAATTCTGACGTTAAACCATCATTACCTGGTGACTTGTTAGATTTCAGGTGACTGATGCTCCATTTTATCTCCTCAATACAGAGTCTTTCATCACAATCCTCTTTTAAAGATTCATTAGCTTTGTTCACTTCTACTAAAGAGTTTAATATATCTGTGCTATTTATACAGTTATTTTTATAGAGATATCTATAAAAATTTGATATATATTTTGAAATTACTGAATAATCTTGCATTACAGAATTATTTATATTTAATTTGGATACTGATTTCCTTTCAAAATTTCTTTTTTCCATGTTAAAAAAGTATTTGCTATTTTTTTTCACCCTCCTCAATCCACTGTAATCTAGACCGAATAAAAGCGCCACGTGCTTTTTCTTTATATATCTCATCTAACTCTTCTTGATGTTTCTGTAGTTGTTTTATAACAACTTCATCATCTAACATGTTAGTAGTAATGGTTGAGATAGATCTAATTAATTGCTCCAACTTTTCTTTTTTTATGCAGTTTATTCTTTTCCTAAATTGGATTGCATACCTTCTAATTTCATACTTCAATAATTCCCAATATTTTCCAAATTGGTTATTATTTTGAGCGATTGTCCAGTACTGTTTGATTAGTTTTTGAATGAATTATGTAAATTCTATGTTATTTAATAATGAGTTGTTAAGTTTCTAGTGGTTATACACTCTTTTACTGTCCTTATTACAAAGATTTACTTTTAAACAAATGGTTTTGTGATCAGTTAAACTGCAGGGCAAAATTTAACCTCCATTACTTGACTTTCCATGTCCTATGAAATAAGCCATAAGTCACTTCTAGATTGAGTTGAAAGCTTTTGTTACTTCAGATGTATTGTATGTCAGTAGGATGACGACGTCTCCAAATGTCTAATAAATTTAGCCGGGTAGAGAAGTCCATAAGATAGTTCTGTCTGTTTCTAAATCTAGAGGGATGTCTATCCAGTTGATTGGAAAAGACCATATTAAAATCTCCCCCTAAAATAACCTTTGCTGATGCTTAGTACCAAGAAAAAACATGGTGTCCTCCAGCTCTTTTAAGAAAATAACATTTAAAGAATCAAAATTATAACCATAAATATTGCCCAGCAAAAAGATGTAAGAGTGAAATTCAACCACTATGAAAATCCAATGACCCTTATTATCAGATGTAACATCTAAAACTACCTTTGAAGTAATATTACTACACCCCCTGACTTGTTTGAAGCACTGTAAAAAAAAAACTGTAAAAAAAACGGGTAAATGTACTGTAGAATTTGAAGGAATTTCTCCGTTTTTTAGTTTTACAGGTATTTCTACCGTATTTTTCATTTTACACATTGCATCATGGGAACAAGAACCTTCGCGAAGCGCGAAAACTGGTCAGACGACATTTCAAGCTCACTAACCGGACCCTGGAACATATATCTTTTGGACTTCGGTTGGATTAAGAGACGTAGTTACCATTCTGCCACCTCCCTGGTAAAGTAAAATAAATAAAAACACATTCTTTTCTGTGAATAATGTTTTGAAATATTTGTAGTTGACTTTGTTTGACTTCGTGACACTCCTGGCACAGTCTGTAATTGCAGACTGTTTTGCAGTCTTTTTTTTTTATTAACAAAAAATTATATTATTTTTTACAATGCTGTGTTTGCTTGTGTATTATAAAAGTTAAATGCGGTGATTGTTGTGTTACTACTCATGTATTTAACCGAATTCAAAGTACCGGCTGTTTTTTCAAGTCAAACTGAACTGGGCGCGTGAAAGCCAACCGTTTATGGCGTCATGCTACTTATGTCTCAATCCTGCTTTTTAAAAATATCAAGCTGCAGTTGTCTTATTTGCCAAACATGATTTGACGTCCCGGTTGTTAACATAAAAGCAGGTGGCCATTTAACTTCGGTAAATATACTTTCCATGTCAACTCTGGGGTTTTAGAATATGGGAAATGTCGTGGTTGGGGAGTATGGTGGGGTCGAACGACGAATGAACGTAATGTGGGGGCGGAGGGAAACCGTTAAACCAGGGGACGACGGTAAAAATGGGGTGGCGACGGCTCGTGTTTCAGTCAGCGTTAAATTTGTTGCATGTTTGGTGCTCTAATCAGGCATGTTGAGATTAGGTTAGGTTGATAAAACTGTTAAAATGGGTCAGAAGCTTCTTGCCTCATATAAATTGTGGATTGTACATACAAATAGTAAATTTTTCTGTTTCTGAAATAGGAACAAACATCACTGAGATTAAATAAAAGTGACGTTTGCAAAAAAAAAAAAATCCAATTGTGAGTTTTTACTGAAATGCCTGCTTGCAAACTCATTATTGGTTATTGTAGCTTAGCTTAAAAACTATATAAATAGTACTGTTCTAAATTTGTTGTCAGAGCAAATTATTTCATTTTATTGTTAAAACAAAAAACAAAAAAAAAACTAATTGATTTCATTATTGGAAGACTTGCTTCCAATAATTGGAAGGTGTTTATATTTCTTTCTCCTTATATGGTTATTTTGTTTTCTCTCCTCAACAGCTGCATCCAGACACTCCTGAACTTTTCCTGAAAAGCAACAAGTAGGCCTGTTGCGATAAACAATAAATCAACTAATCGATCGAGATCATTTTAATTATCGTCTTTATCGTCTCTTCCTGCCTTTTTTTCTTTCTATTGATGACGCTGAATGAAAAAGGCACAGCTCTGGTACTCTCCACTGACCCTCATTTCCTTAGTCTAATGTCCAGTGCACATTACACGAGTTGTCGGCCCATTTTCAAACCCTGAGAGACACATTAGCCGACAGAAATCCCAGGTATAACGGTTCGATCGGGTTCGTCGTGCCGTGTGGTGTCCAGCCACATGGGCACAAAATAACGGCTGCAAGTCCATTTAACTAATTTTAAAATTCGGCATTAATCAATGCTTTACTAGAATGTACCTGTGATGCATGTGGCTATAGAGTCATCGTAAAGTCCTAGCTGAATGAAAATAATTATAACCTATTTATTTATGTTACGTTAACGAAGAACAGCTCGCTCCCCTTGTCATTTCTATATTCTTTGCACGAAACGGTAAATAAATATTAATGTTGTTTCCACATATCATCTCCGATGTCGCTGGAGTCAGCTGGGAGTCAGCTGTTTGGGATTCCCCTCCGTAATTTCCCCTCAAAAAGCAGGAGGAGAATCCACGCTGTGATTGGCTACCTGTCACATTTAGCGTTAAGCTCCCAGACGGGGAAAACCCCTGATTTAGATCGGAGCGGCCACCACCACACACTGCAGGATGATGGTTAGATCGACCAACGATCTAAGATTGTCATAAGGGGAAAATAGGGGCAAAAAATGGTGTAGTGTGAACTACTGCATTAGGTAGTCAGATGTGCCGGTTTTTTCTATTTAAATCTAGAGATTACTGAAGGGCAATACAGACTTCATAATCTGCACTCTTTTGGTTGAATGCAGTATTTTTTTCCACTTTGGCTTTATGTTGTTTAGTTTTTATTCAAGTACGTTTTTTGTTAATGGAGACTGAGAATCCATTTTATTTTTGTTTTTGCTTGTTTTGTTTATTTAGTTTATCAGTTCCAGTGTTACGTGTTATTTTGAAAATAAATATTAGGAAATCGCATGTATTATTAGTCATTTCCATTAAATCAGTGTCAAAAGGTCTTGAAACAATATTATCGTTTATCGCAATAATTTCTTTAGACAATTAATCGTCCAGCAAAATTTGTTATCGTGACCGGCCTAGCAACAAGGTTTAACAGGTTGTTTTACTCAACCTGTTAAACCTTCAGTTTAAATTAAGTGTGTGATGTTTTCTGCAATAACATAGGCATACTGTTATGTGTCTTTCTAATAATGTCTAATGCAGCACTATGTAACTTAAGATATTTCTTTTACATATTTGTTGAAGCTGCCACTGTGTCGTGATATTGCATGAGAGATAATCTGTGAAAAAAAATGTAGCTCTTCTGTTAGCCAGTCCTAATTCAAACAGTCAGAGCCACGGGGCAGGTCTTAGCGTGTCAATCACAAACTCTTGTGGTGCTGCTCATCCCATTTCTCCGTGATCTCTTGCATTTGGCTATGCTGCAGCTAACGGAACCTCTCATGATTGTTAAGTCTAGTTAGCATGGACACCGATGACAGTGGATAAACGGTTTTCCTGCAATGGTAAGTTGATTGACAGCATGAAGAGGTTGATTGACAGCGCTAAGACTCTCCTCCTGTCTCTGATTAGTTGGTTTTGGTTGGGAGTGATGGATTTCTTCAGATGGAAATAGTAGCTCAGGGGAAGTGGAGTTTTTATTTTCACAAATTATACATCTCATAACATAAAATCATGACATGGTGACTTTATTTTAACAAATATGCAAAAATCAGTGTATGTTTTTATTTTCAAAAGAAAATATTTGTGTATTGTGTATGTTAGGGGTGCACCAATAAATCTTCCCCAAATCCTTAATTTTGAAGATTGGTGATCCGCCAATACATGTGAAAGTGATTTCATCCACTGATCTTATCTAAAAATCAACCGCTTTCCTCTCCTGTTAGGGATGTTTGACTGATAGACTGGCCCACCAGGTCATGTCTCCATGTTTGCAGTTATCAATAGTCACCCCACTGTTGCCAACCCACTGACGTTTTCTGCATTTAGCAATATTCAGACAAGACGATCAGTATCGGCCAAAATCAGAATTGACAGGTCTGATTTTTAAAGATTGGCCAGAAATCTGCAATTGACGCACTCCTAGTGTAGATTTTTTATCAAAATTACTCTATGTTGTTGTTTGTGAAGAAGGTATTAGCAATTGGTGAGATGCTGATGAGCAAGATGATGTGCTGCTGTAATGTAATTTAGAAGCGTTTTGTAAAAAGTATGTTTATAACATGAAGTGTTTATGTGTCAAACTTGAGTATCCATTCTCTTTGTTTATAGATTTTCTGGGCTCAAACCCTGAACGAGGTCGACTGACACGATGCAGACGAAGGTGAAGAAGCAGCTTTGCATTCCACCAAGATGGTTCAAGTCCCTTAATGAACTGAATGACTGGGAATCCATGGAAAATTTGAGCCTTTTGAAGTTTAAACATGATTGATCATCTCATCAAACCTGGTGCACCAAGAACCTTTGCGAAGCACAAGAACTGGTCACTGAACATTTCAAGCTCTTGGTAACTGGACCTAAGAGTTGGATTAACCTTTTTTTGCAGAAATGGACTGTTTTGTTTTATGTTCACAGCAACTAGAGGTAATGAGAGCACACACTCATGAATCCAGTGTCTTCCACTATCGTTGGCATTAGGCTGTTTATGTAGCATTTGATTTTTAACTAAAAATTCATACCTGTATTTCATTTATTTTGAAGTATGTTGGTCCTGTTTAAAACTATGATTTTCATGTTCCAAAGCAATTTTTGTATGTTCCATCTTATAGTAATTAACAAAACTGTTTGACTACAAAGACTAGTCAAGATTGCTTTATATTTAATTTATACATTGAAATTTGTACAGTAAAATGCAATAAATTAGTTGTGATGTGCAGAAGATAAACATTAGCAAGCTCAAGAATATGTTTAACTCTTAATATATAATAGCAAAGGTTAGTTATGAAGACTAGATGACATCAATTTATGGTCTTAAATTGCAAAATAAAATTAATTGTTTGTCGAATGTTTTTATTTTTATATCACTTTACATGAGCTACTTCCAAACTGTTTCGTGTTCTACAACTACATTTTCTGTAGACTTAGGCCCCGTTTACACGACAACGATTTCGGGGGAAAACGGAAGAGTTTTGTTGCGTTTGTAGTGTGCGTTTACACGAAACCACCGAATGTTTTCTCTAACAACGGCACAGATTGAAAACGGGTTCCAGACCAGCTCATGCATAGTATGACGCAAAACATAGCTGCTTCCTACAATCCACAGAAGAAGAAGAAACTACTCACAATGCTGGTGTTACTGTTTCCCCATCAGATTCGGTTCCCTCAGCGCCTCTTCACCGCTCTGCACCGCCCAGGTGGCAAAATACACGGCTGCTTGTTCAGCGCTCTCATCTAGAGAACTACGGACCAGGACCAGCCCGGCTCCAGACGAGTTTAACAGGAGGGGCATCGACTTATTTTGGGGGGCAAAATGAGTCTACGTAGCTGAACATAGACAACAACACCAGCAGCCTACAGGCTACTTGTTAACAAGCTTAACATGCTGTGTTGATATTAGCCAGTCATCTTTTAGCTAACATCACCTGCATCCAACAGCTTTACTCAACTCAGTCGGTTAGTTCGGGGGAAAAACTGTGCCAAGTTATTTACGTTTTGCTGGTTTGCTGCCATGATTCTAACACACACACACACACCTGCGCAGCAGCAGCAGGTCTCCTTCGCTGCCTCACAGGTGTAAACCCAGCGCAAGCGTCTCAGCGTTCATGTTGCGTTTGAAGGCGGCTCGGAAAAACAGGTTACGACTTGTTAGCGACGGATAAAACTGTTTTAACTGCTGAAAAAGATAACAGAGGACACGGATATGGGACGTGCGGGAACTCCTATTTTATCAAATTGATATAGGAATAACAGACTATTGGCCATTCCAAGGTAAAAACAATAAACAGCTTCCAGTCCGGGCCGCTACAGACACCGTGAAAGCTCAAACAAGGTTTTTCGGCAAAGTTATCCCACTTTTTCCAACTGCATGCGCCCTAATCAGACGCACACAATGCGTGTTCTCTCACGGAAATCCACATGCCTTCAAGTACAACTTTTTTTTAAACACATGCGCACTTTCAAAGTTTCAAAGAACCTAGCACCAACTAGGCGCAGCAAGAGCATTACACGTTTTCGATGTGCACCGTTACTGTGTAAACACAGATCGTAATCAGAACGTTATCGTGTAAACGATCCAACAAAAACGGAACAAAAGTGCCGTTTTTGTTGGATCGTTGTCGTGTAAACGCCCCCTTAGAATTTAGTTTTGTTTCAAAATTATGCTAAGAATATATTAGATACATTAACTTTAATATATTTTACACTATAATTAATATAGAATACAGACTTCAATGGTTTGGAAGACAAAAGTATTTGGAAAAGTCCAAGGTTTTTTTTTTTTTTAAGTGTGTGAATATACCACAAGAGACAGAGACAAAGATTTACCGGGGATACACAGTACCTGCAAGAGAGGGGAGCGGCTGTCAACTGTAAAAAAAAATCAGTCGGTTCACTGTGCAGCTGTGACTGCACCCACTAATTAGCCATGACTAATTAGTTTTTCAAAAACAATCTAAAAGACTTAATCAGTTATTGAATACCTTTTTTCCCATTTCATATATGAAATCCATATCTTGGCTTCATAAAAAGAACACAATGTACTCTGATGCACTCATTTTAAACTCAGAAGTACATTGAGAACAATCTCGTTTACTATAAGATATTTTAATTCAGCAGAAATATACAAAAGATGTGAAAATGGAGTTGCAAACTAAAAAAGAGAAAATTAGTAAAGTAATAACCTTACTGAACACATCCTTGTTTAATTATTAAAACTACTATGACAGCTGAAATAGCTCCATGTTACTTTTTTTTATACTTTTTTTATAATCTGTCAACATGTTCATTTCTGAGTGAGTGAGCGTCAGCAGCACGCTGTGCTTAGCATTACGTCCTTACACATTACATACTTACCAGGCGGAAAAAAAATAGTTCCCATTAACAACGTCTCATTTAGGCAAGATCTCAATAATTTAGTTACTTTCTAACGTGCTCTTGTTAATCTACATTATCCCAAATTACTAAAGTGTTGAAAGTATTGATCCTTGGATCTGACAATAGATTTTAAAGAATTAAGTTCTGGTATCGGAAGAATCGATATTTCAGTATCAATCCGCACATCACTAACGGCAACGCCAGAGATCATTTAACTGCCCTCATTAACGGTTAATTCAGTTGTAACAGCCTAACTAAGCTTTTATCTACTGTACTTTTATAAGATTTTCTTTTGGCAAATTCTCTAATCTCGGTTGGACATGGATGAAGATGGAGGACTTTTTTACGTGTATAGACCCTACAGCTGCTGTACTCAGAGGTAAGTTTAAAGTCTGTCTTTCTAAGATAAGCTAACTGAAGCTAGTTAGCATGTCGTGATATGCCAATTTTCATCCGCGGTTAAAGAGCCGCTCTTGTAAATATGAGCTTTGAACAGTTATACCACAATAGCTGTGGCTTAAAAATAATATCGACACGAGTTCTTGGTAGCTTCCGTTTTTTAACATAGCTAAGGTGGCTTCTCATTCGTAGCTTCTGATTCGGGAAATGGTTAAAGGACAATTCCGCCTAGTATTTCACTAACTGAGGGTGTTTGATGTGCTGTTATTTAAAAACTTAAATGCAACGAGTCTAAAAGCCTAGGTTAGATACTCCACACTGTTACCAGGATATTTTAAACACTATTTTTGATTGGTGAATTTAAGTAGTCCTTGTTTGATTTAATTAAAATAACTTTCTTGCCATCTTGAATTCATGTAATATTGTAATTGAGCACATAAACTAAAATAAGACTTGTTTTATTTTTCAAGTAAACCAAACTGTTGCCATGGTGAAGCCTATGCCAGACACATCTCCAATCACGTATTGCACCATCTACAAGAAACTTTGGGAATTGCAAGTGACGGCGTCCTTCACATTCTTGAGGTAAGAAATTTATGATACTGATTCATCATTACACTGATTAGTCCCTAAAACGTGGTTTGTTTTGTGATTGTTTTTCTGTCTGTGCTCCAATTAGCAGATGACCCAACAACTTCAAACAAGACCACTTTTCTGTGGTGATCGTGAAACCAACTTTGTACTGGCCATTGGAACCATGCCTGCCCTGATCTTCTGAAAGGAGGACATCACAGCTACTACACCTTTCAGCATGCTTGTCTGTGGCCACTCCTCTCTGTGCTGCTGACAGACGTCTTGAGAACAGCGTCCGTAACTGAGGCAAGACTTCCACATATAAAAGGCTATGGCTTATTGGAAGAAGTTCATTGCGGAGGAAGCTCCTATTGTTGACATCTAATCCCAAGATTTTTTTTTTTGCTTTGGACAATTTGGTTTGCTTGACTCTTAGTGCATCTTATGAGTGCGGCAGATGTGTCAGATCGTCATTGTTCTGTCATTTTACAGGATTGTTTCAGAATCAGATGCCCATCCAGACTTTAAATTCTGACCAGTAGTCATGTTTTATTGTGTTTATGTGAAACTTAAACGTAATAAAGATGTTAAAAGTAATTGAACTTATGTCTTCATTTCAGCAAGCCAATAACATCTCTTGTTCCAGTATTCACAGGATCAATTTTTGGATTTTTGTCTTAGCATAAGAACCTTGAGTAAAGCCATGATGAAATATATATTTTAACCCTTTGCAACAATAAAAATAAACTAGTTTTAGGTATAACTCTGCAAAAAGTCCCCTTTCAAAAACAAGGGGGAAAAAGTACAAAAATAGAGTATAATTTTCTTAAAATAAGAAAAATTATCTGCCAACAGAACAAGAAAATGTATCTCGTCAAGATTTTCCAAACATCTTAAAATTAGTGTATTTGTTCTTAAAACAAGCCAATTTTACCAATACAAATAGAATATATGAGATTTATTTTCTTAATACATAGAACATTTTTCTTAAAATAAGAAAAATTTACGCTGATTTCAAGAAATTCATTTTCTTTACTCGAGATAATTTTTCTTAAAATAATATCTTATTCGTATAAGTAAAATTGGCTTGTTTTAAGTACAAATACACTCATTTTAAGATATTTGTAGGTCTATCTTGGTTAGATATTTTTTCTTGTTTTAGAAAATCTTGACAAGATAAATTTTCTTGTTCTGTTGGCAGATAATTTTTCTTATTTTAAGAAAATTATACCCTATTTTTGTACTTTTTTTTCTTGTTTTTGAAAGGGGACTTTTTGCAGTGTATTGTTTCTGAACTGTTCGTGCTTTGCTAGAGCAGCGGAAGGTTTTCAGTCTCGGCATTAGGTGACAAACTGAACACCACCAGGACGCTGTGACCAGCACGTCCTCCTCTGGCTCCTTATCAACACGTCCGTAACTTTATTAAAAGAACAACAACAAAAATCAACAAAACGTGTTCAAATTAATGACCCAACAACAATAATAATCTCAGTGATTATTGTTTCAACAAGATGCTGCGCAATTCTGTGCGTTTCGGTTCCATTACCAAAATAACTAGCAGAGCAGGAGTTTAAAATTAACTAAATAACCACCGCTGTGTTCAGGGGAGCGCTTATTAACAATAACAAAAATAAATATCAAGTCTGGGTAACGGCTCTTTGATACAATGTTTAACGGTTGGTTCTTTCCGGAATTCCCCGCCGCCTTCGCTGAAAATTATAGCAACAATTACTGAATAAACATCTAGCACTGCACTTAAACCAGAATCTTTCCGTCTCTTAATGCTATGTCCAAATATTCAACTCAGAAAAAACTTCTCTTGATTGTTGTCTTTTTTCCTCGCAAAGTGAGGTGAGACCGTTAGTGGCTAACGAATCTCAACCGCTAACGGCTCTATGATCCCGGATTTCTGAGTTGATGGTCGATCTGTTTTCTTTTTTACTACTACTTAGTGATGTTGAATATTTATCCAGCAGCGGCAGTCAGACGATCTCTGATGAATTTTCTCTATCGATGAACAGAAGAATCGCTGCAAACACTGTAATATTCAGCTCATACAGCAGATCCGTCTTTCCTCTTCTCTTCTAGTTTTGTCTTTTTCCTTTCCGCTCCAAACTGCTTTTTCGTCAGACAGAGCTGACTGAAAACTCCCACTATGGCCACAAGAATTTCTATCTTTGTGCTGATCGGCGAATTGCACACATAAGTCCTTTTTTCTTGCCCGAGGAAGTCTGCTCTTTAGAAATTTTGGATACATCGTTCCCTTCTACCGGGGTCTCTCCTGGTGTAGACCCCATCACAGCAAGCAGCCTGGGGCAGCTTGCTGTGATGTGCTATCTGGCTAAGTTCTCTGCCATTCTAAAAATCAGCTCCCCCTGATGTCCATCTTGTTGTCCGTCAAGATGACGAACAACAAGACGGACACCAAGACGGACAAAAAGTCTCTGGCGGATCCACAAATTCAACGCGGTGGATTTTCCTTCTTCCTTCCCCTTTCTTCAATATACCAGTTAATTTTTTAGAGCAGACGCCCTCAGCCGAGGACGTCTGCCCTTTATTGTCAGAACAGACGCCCTCAGCCGAGGACGTCTGCCCTTTATTGTCAGAACAGACGTCCTCAGCCGAGGACGTCTGTTCTGCCCCAGCCGGGGCAGCTTGCTGGACAGTTGGGGAAGGCTTGAAAAGGTACTGATCAAATTCGTCATACTCATTCTCGTCCTTGTAACTGCTTATGTCGAAAGTGATCCCAGGCAGTACCTTGTTAAAAAGCTTTCTCACTCCTGTCGTGATCAAATACCCTGCTCCAAATGTCAGGGGAAAAAACATTGTGGTAAATCCAATGTGTTGCATTATGAAAATGTCAAACACGGTGCTATTGCTAAAAGAGATACTTGGATATAACCTCCTGTTTTGAGACCCAAGCATTCATAACCTCAGATGTTCTTTGATCTATGTCATTGATGAGGTCATAGCTACAATGAGCTCACTGTAGTTCTGGGGGAATATCTTGCTTCTGATCATTGCTATGGAAACAGTCAAATCAGTTCTGCATGTCTCAAACTATTAACCCTTTGCAACTCCATCACTTAATCATTCGAGGCGCCATGACGGACTTCAGAAGGGTTAATTTCAGGAGGCTAGGGATTAAAACCACGGATTTTAATGGCTGAATATTAAGTTTAGATTGACAATGTTATGTTAAAATCATTAATTTAAGTAGGGTTTTTCATCATTCTATCGGGTTTAAAATTTTGAATTATACTTGACTAAAAATATCTTCAAAAAAAATTAAATGTAACTGACAAACATTTGCTGCAGCTGCTGTTGTAAATTGTGGCAAGAAATTTTGCCTGCTTGGAAAAGAGCTACAAATAAATAATTTTAGTTTAATAATTTTACACGTTAGCATAAAAATAGAATAAAGGATGATCCCAAAGAAATGACGCTGCCGCTCCATACTTGATGGGTTGTAAACAACCCACTCGAACACATTTGTTCTGTACGGTGCGGAAATGTAAACAATAGACAGAACGTAATGTCTTCCAGCTTTTTTTGTGTAACTGAGCTCGACACCAACAGCAGCACAGCGTCAGCAGCCCATATTGCTGATAGCCGGGAAGGAGATAAATGAGTCAATTTCTATGCTTTCCTGTAAACTGGTTATGAGTCTGTTGGTTTTTCACTTTTCTTGTATTTTAACTATTAAACCAACTGGTAAACAAATGTTTATATCTGTTTTTAGAAGAATAGTAGCTTCTCTTTTATGTCTCCATCAGACGGGCATTATTATTAATAATAATTAGATTGTTTTTTAATACGATTCAGGATTTAAAATGAACTGATGAAGATGGTCTATGTGTCTAGTCTGGACTGGGAGAGATGCCTGTGGTTCCCTTCTGGACCTGTTGCCCCATCAACCCGATGTGGAAGACTAGCTGGCCAAATGCCTTTCCATGCAATTCAGCTTGATTCGCATCTCCCTTCAGTGCTCTGTCTGAGATTTCTCCCATTGACCATGGTTTCTCCAGTAGAATTTCAACCGGGCCAATCGGCAAACAGAAGGAGAAGTTGTGAACAATGATATTGATTTTCTGGCTTCCTTTAGGGTTATAACCTACTTGTAGCTTCGTTCACTAACCCTGCAGTAAACAAAATCTTTCAGTCTGTGTTGGCCACTTCTCCAAGCATTGAGAAATTAAAGTTGAACCAAGAAGAATGTTTTAAGACATTTTATTGCTGGTAAAGATGCCATTTGACTTGGCATTTTCCGGTAAGCTTCATTGCGTAGATTCCTTCATGATCAAGATGGCACATTTTATATGTCACGGCCAAACGCCAGCAATTATGTATCGTAATCTAATTCTTTGAAACTTGAAGTTCACACCTCCATTAGGCAATCATTTCTCAATAGGCGAGGGTCTAGATTCTGTGTATGAAGCATAGCGTAACTCAAGGAGTTGTTTTTTTCCAGGCTAGTGGGACACAACAGATAGAAATTGATCTTAAGTATGTGTGCATCGCGTCTTTGTCAGTGACCCTTGTGTAACCCACAAGAAGGGTTACTTTAAATACCTTTAATAGTAGATGGCAAGTTAAGTTAATTTACCTTACTAAAACCAACACTACAAAAGTATAAGGAAGTTGGGCCTGATCAGGAGATTCTAAATTCGGGGGAGCCTAGGTGTGAACAGAGGAGAGCACACAATGTATATAAAAAAGTAGAATTTAATTTTTAAAAATATAAAATATAAACAACATTTGTGGATCCACATTGTACAAATAAACAAAAATTACATGCTTTAAAAAAATAAATAACCCAGTCTTTTTGATGTCTGTCAAATGTTCTTTCAAAGTTTGTTCAGTCTTTCCAATGTGTCTGTCAAATGTTCTTTCAAAGTTTGTTTAGTCTTTCCAATGTGTCTGTGAAATATTTTTTTATTGTTTCACGGCTGGTGACCATTCGGGTCACCGTCTACCAGTTCACTTGGTCCTCTGGGCTGGGGCTCACCATCCAAGTTCTTGTAAGGGTGATCTTGATGTCTCTGGCACAATGTTTCAAAAGTGCACCATAAGAAAAATAACCTGACCTGGAAGAAGGTCAAAGTAAAGCATCTTAAAATTCAGGATGCTAATATCAACAAAGCAATTCAATAATTCAAATTTCAATCTAAAAGTGCCAATGTACATTTATAACACTAAATCTAACATTCAAAATGTGGATTAGAAACCCGCATTAGCTCTGACCTACAGAGAACAGAAGTTCTCTGTAAGTAATAAGAGCGCATTACAGCACCATGACATTAATGTCGAAATATTAAAACGTACTAATGGAAAAAGAAGTACATTTACATAAGACAAATACAACATACACTATAATAATGATATAAAGTTTACAATACAATTACATTTTTTATTAAATTTGAACAGTTATTAGGTATTTTAGCCAATTTTTAGCGAATTTACTGGCCAACGGCTGAGCGCGTGCGATTACTCACCGATGCTTCAATGCTACACAACTACCAGGGATTTTTTCCGGACGTCAGCTTTCAGAACAGAAGGTTTTGGAGATCTAATTTAAAAAAAACAAAAACAGATTCACTATTTTGAATTATGAATTCTGCGATACTAATTTAACATTGTCTTACCAATTTCCAGGATTCTTCAAAGCATAATCTTCTAGGCAATTTACGGGACAACCGTCAGCTCTCAAGGGAGTTAGACACAATCTGAGCTAAATCAAGCGCTGCAGTTAAAGGGGCGGGACAATCAACCTGATTGGCTGATGTCAAATCAGACTGTGCCAGTTATTGGTTGTTTAAAATGTCACTAAAAGCAATCATTAAAGGTATATTTCACAGGTTTAAAAGATTTTTAGCACTTTTTAATCAATATTTATGAACATATTTACAAACATATATATATATATTTTTTAACTTAAATACTTTTTAATCTCGTTGTGGAATGAGATATTAAATCAATATCTATTCATTTTACTTGTGTTTTTAACACTGGGTTACACTTGGGACACTGAACAACAAAAACCTCCAGCAACCGTGGTAACTGTGGCCATCAGACAGCAGAAATAGATGCCAGAGAACATTGTTCTGGTTTGTTTTGAGTTTTAGCTGAAATTGTGATTTGTGGGTATTTCTAACCGTTTCAGAAAAACAGTTGTTCTGATTCTGGTGCAACGAAGAAAAAAAGACAAGCAGCACAACGCTTACTGTCGTCTTAGTTCTTGTTTACATAAAATTAAGAGAGAGATCATCTCAAAGCAGAAAGGGGTACAGTATACAACACGTCAAACATAGGTCCCGTGCAAAAACAAGCTAACAGAAGTTTTACTAACTGCATGACTAAGAACATTAAAAAAATGTCACATTTATATTTATATATACTCATGTATTTGGTCTCATTAATCACAACGTCATGGAAAACACCAGTTATTTTCGAAAACTTGAATTATGTAGCCCAACATCAGTTTTTGATGAAAAAAAAAACTGTCAAACAATCAGCGTTTTGGAGATTTTGCATTTCAGTTGATTATTTTGGTCCAATAACGAGCTCTTGAGATGTTTTTAGTATATTTACTGTTCCTGTCATTTACTCATATTTCCTCTCTAACCACACCATAGAAGCCTAATTTGAACTTTTCCAAGTGAGGATTCATATCTACCGTAGCAAAACCAAACATCCCTTTTATCTGGTACTTAACACTTCCCTAGAGCCTCCAGCTACGTCTTTCACCTCCATCCCTCTTTTTTACTGCATTTTAACCCCCTCCTACCTTACTCTCTCCCACACAACAACTCGTGACGTTTCAAGCAGATTTTCATTCCTTAAGACTACAAGGCCTTCTTCCTCTGCATCCTGCCTAGATAAGATGCTTTAACATCATTGAAAAGGATTCCCTTTGTCAGTAAAGTTTGCAAAAAAAACTGCATTTTTTTGTTTCTGACAGTTCTTGGTTAGTTCAATTGCAAACTGCTGGAAAAAAAAGGACAGAAATATTTCAAGGAACAGGATGACAAACTAGAGGAATTAAAGGGAAAAGGGAATAAATCAAGTTTAAAGAGAGTTGATTTGAGTAAAAGTGTTGGGACGTTAAAAGGTTTGGAGATGACTGAGAGATAAAGAATTGGTGGAGACGTGAGTCACCGTGGGTCTGAAACTGAATCTGTTATGATCCCAACCAGTGGAAGTTGTGGGAGGAAAGTTTCTCATTAGTGATCCAGCTACAGTGTTAAAGACCTAGCAACAGGGACACGGAGCCAGAGAGCACTGAAGAAACTAACTTTGACTAACGGTGGTACATAAAGACATTGAACAATTTGCTTCTTTTCCTCCCAGTCCAATGACAGTTAACCAGCAGGAACCTGTCTTTTCCAGAAAACACATGTTGGCTGTTTCAAAGTGTAAATTACTGCAGTGTTATGGTTTTAATGGGAAGATGATAAGTGAATGTTATTGACTTTTTGTATATTGTAAAAACTTATGACAGGGTGTATTGAATATTTGAGTGCGGCAGAGTTAATTACATTATCGTTGTACAATGTTTGTTTAATTCTTTAAAAAGAAAGGTCCTCTTTTATTTTAACACTCATAATACACAATTTTTGATCAACTGGCCCAATGCAAATAAATTGCAACTTGGTTGAAACTGTTTTGGTTCAGAGCAAAGCTCAATTTCTGGACTCTTTACTGACCACACAACAGCATGGCCGAATACAGACCAATACATGAGCAGATGTAACCGGTCTTGTGCCAGCCCCGGCTCCAGATGAGTTTAATCAGCTTATTTTGGGGGGACAAAATGAATACAATATTACTCAAATAAAAGAAAAAAGGTACAGTGCAGTAAAACTACTCGTATAAGTACCTCTTTTCCAAAAAAGTTACTCAATGTAACAAGTACTACACACTTTTGAACATAAACAACATCAGTAGCCTAAGTGTGTGTATGTATATATATAAACTTCTGTGAAATCAAACTGTCCACTTAGGAAGCAAAACTGATTGACGATCAATTTCCCCTGCTGTTGTGCAAATGGAATAGACAACAGATGGAAATTATTGGCAATTAGCAAGACACACTCAATAAAGGAGTGGTTCTACAGGTGTCTCAACCAGCGTCCTGCACGGTGTTAGGCTGTGAGCACAAGTGGTCACATTCCCCTTGTGCTGTGACCTCCCTTCGCAAGTGGCTCAGGTAGTGCAGCTCATCCAGGATGGCACATCAATGTGAGCTGTGGCAAGAAGGTTTGCTGTGTCTGTCAGCGTAGTGTCCAGAGGCTGGAGGTGCTACCAGGAGACAGGCCAGTACACCAGGAGACGTGGAGGAGGCCGTAGGAGGGCAACAATCCAGCCGCAGGACCGCTACCTCCGCCTTTGTGCAAGAAGAAACAGGAGGAGCACTGCCAGAGCCCTGCAAAATGACCTCCAGCAGGCCACAACTGTGCATGTGTCTGCACAAACGGTTAGAAACCGACTCCATGAGGATGGTATGAGGGCCCGACGTCCACAGATGGGGGTTGTGCTCAGAGCCCAACACCGTGCAGGACGCTTGGCATTTGCCAGAGAACACCAGGATTGGCAAATTCGCCACTAGAGCCTTGTGCTTTTCACAGATGAAAGCAGGTTCACACTGAGCACATGTGACAGACCTGACAGAGTCTGGAGACGCCGTGGAGAGCGATCTGCTGCCTGCAACATCCTTCAGCATGACCGGTTTGGCAGTGGGTCAGTAATGGTGTGGGGTGGCATTTCTTTGGAGGGCCGCACAGCCCTCCATGTGCTCACCAGAGGTAGCCTGACTGCCATTAGGTACCGAGATGAGATCCTCAGACCCCTTGTGAGACCATATGCTGGTGCGGTTGGCCCTGGGTTCCTCCTAATGCAGGACAATGCTAGACCTCATGTGGCTGGAGTGTGTCAGCAGTTCCTGCAAGATGAAGGCATTGAAGCTATGGACTGGCCCGCCCGTTCCCCAGACCTGAGTCCGATTGAGCACATCTGGGACATCATGTCTCGCTCCATCCACCAATGTCACGTTGCACCACAGACTGTCCAGGAGTTCCCTTTATTTTTTTTAGCAGTGTACACGGCTCTGTCAGAAGAACCAATCAGTCAGGAGGAGTGTCAATCACCCTAGTGTACCCCCTGCTCACGTTGTCTGTCTTTCTCTGCTACGCTGTAGCTGGTTCCCTACTCTGAAACCTGCCATGAATGCTAAGGTTATTTAGCATGGCCACCCAGAACAACAGATAAAACAGTTTTCCTGGAATGGTAGTAAGTTTTTTTTCTGTCATGAGTACATTTAGCAGCGTGTACAGGAATCGTTATGTATATATATATATATATATATATATATATATATATAAAAAATTCCCTTCTCACCCTCCGCGGGTGGTCTGTTTCATCCTCTGAGCTCGGGTCCTCTACCAGAGGCCTGGGAGCTTGAGGGTTCTGCGCAGTATCTTGGCTGTGCCTAGAACTGCACATTTCTGGACTGAGATGTCTGATGTTGTTCCTGGGATCTGTTTGAGCCACTGCTCCAGTTTGGGGGTGACTGCCCCGAGGGCCCCGATGACCACAGGCACCACTGTGGTCTTCACCTTCCAGGTCTTTTCCAGTTCCTCCCTGAGGCCCTGGTATTTCTCCAATTTCTCATGCTCCTTTTTCCTGATGTTGTAATCACTTGGTATTGCTACATCCACCACAACGGCTTTCCTCTGTTCTTTATCCACCACCACAATGTCCAGTTGGTTCGCCATTACCATATATATATATATATATATATATATATATATATATATATATATATATATATATATATATATATATATATATATATATATATATATATATATATATAATGTATGTACAGGGAGAACACACATTTACAGTATATATATGACTCCACTGCTCTAGAGTCCAGAGTGAATGCCACTGTGTGTCTGTTCCATTTGTATCACTTGATCTTTTCTGGCATTAAAGCCTGTTTTACACTTAACCAAATCTCATCATTTCTTAAGGTAATGACTGACTGTGGTGAACAAAAATGTTATTTTTTGGTGTGTGCACAACTAAACAGATAGTTTTGTGCACACACCTGTTTAGGCCTGTTTAGCTGAACATCTTACTGCAAAGCTCGATTTTTGTTCACTCGTTTTCTGGCCTTCATTTGTGACCATAAAGAGGCAGAGGGACATTCACTTAGTCTATAGATTTTTAGATTAATCAGATTGTTTGGGTCAGGGATAGGCTGAAACGCCGGAAAGGGCAGATACCATACTATGCAAAAAAGAGACCCACTCCCGTTTCTCAATTTGAGAAGCGAGTCATTCCCTGAAGAAAATTAGAGTAGTGTGTAGTTTTGGGTCTAATGGAAAATAATCACCAAGCTGATGTAGGCCTGTCACAATAACAAATTTTGCTGGACAATTAATTGTCTAAAAAATTATTGCGATAAACGATAATATTGTTTCAAGACCTTTTAACACTGATTTAATGGAAATGACAAATAATACATTGAATTCCTGGTAGATATGCCTTATTTTCAAAAGAACACCTAGCACTGGAACTGATTAACTAAATAAACAAAACAGCAAAAAACAAAAATAAAATGGATTCTCAGTCTCCATTAATAAAAAACGTACTTGAATAAAAACTAAACAACCTAAAGCCAAAGTGGTAATAAATACTGCATTCAACCAAAAGAGTGCAGATTATGATGTATAATCAGTAATCTATAGATTTAAATAGAGAAAACAGGCACATCTGACTACCTAATGCAATAGTTCACACTACACCATTTTTTGCCCCTATTTTCCCATTATGACAATCTTAGATCATTGGCTGATCTAACCGATCATCCTGCGGTGTGTGGTGTGTTACGGTAGATCGTAGTGGCCGCTCCGATCTAAATCAGGGGTTTTCCCCGTCTGGGAGCTTAAGGCAGTCTGTTGAATGTGACAGGTAGCCAATCAGAAAGCGCGGATTCTCCTCCGCGCTTTCTGAAGAGAAATTATGAGGGGAATCCCAAACAGCTGACACGTCCAGCGGACATTGGAGATGATATGTGGTATCATTAATGTTTATTCAAGATTTCGTGCAAAGAATATAGAAATGACAAGGAGAGGAGTTGGAGCCAAATTGCTACCTCAGTTCAGCGCCGATCTATGTTTTTGCATCCACCTGAATAATGTGTAGTTGCGCCACTGCCTTAATTGATAAACTCGGTAAGTTTTCAGCTGTTCTTCGTTAACGTGATATAAATAGGTTATAATGATTTTCATTCAGTCAGGACTTTACTCTGACTCTAGCCCAGTGGTTCTTAACCTTTTTTGGGGTACCGAACCCCACAGTTTCATATGCGCATTCACCGAACCCTTCTTATCTAGAGTATAGAATTTGATCAAAACGGTGAGTTTTGCTGAAAGACACAAGCTCAAATCCCTGCTGAGAGTGGAGCTCCTTCAATCAGGGCTGCTCCGCAGCTCTGATTGGCTAAGCAATGTAATGTGATCCTCTGCAGCAAGTGATGGCAAAGCAGCGCGTCATCACGACTTTACACAAGTGTGTCTTTATCTCCGCGGCAGAGGCTCCACCGAACCCCTGGGGTTCGATCGAACCCAGGTTAAGAACCACTGTTCTAGCCACATGCCTCACAGGTAGATTCTAATAAAGCATTGATTAATGCCGAATTTTAAAATTAGTTAACGACTTGTAGCCATTATTTTGTGCCCATGTGGCTGGACACTTCTGTCGGCTAAGATGTGGTCTCAGGTTTTGAAAATGGGCCGACAACTCGTGTAATGTGTGCTAAGGACTAAGGAAATGAAGAAGGGAAGGTCAATGGAGAGCATCGGAGCTGAGCCTTTTTTCATTCAGTGTCATCAACAGAAAGAAAAAAGGCCGGAAGAGACGATAAAGATAATTAAAATGAGGTCGATAGGTTTAATTTATCGTCCGATAAATGTTTATAGGCCTACAATGATGTTTTATCAGCCAGCAAATGCACACAGTGAGGCACTGTTCACTTCCAGAGCATTTAATCCCAAATAAAGGAGCATGTTGTGCTTCTAGAAGCAGCGTGAAAACAAGCTTTGTCAAACATATTATTTAAAACCAGGATTAAAGCACAGAAGGACACAAGACACACAGTCTGTTGATGCTGAAATGTGAGACAAATGGATGAGGAAAAGTTCAAAGTTTGTCCAGATGTTAGTCGTCACAAGTTCCTGAAAGCAGTTCCAGTCCAGACTAACTGGGAGCCCAGCAGCTGTTCTTTTTCTCACTGCTGCTCCTCTTCCTCCTCCATTGCCAGCCCTGGCTGACCTTCCTCCTCCCCGTCAGCCTGGCTCACCTCCTGCAACTCGTCAGCAGCCGTTACCGTGGCGTCCACCACGGTGACGGTGCTGACCTGCTGCTGCACCGCGGGGTTCTGAGTGGCCAGCGGCAGCGTGACCAGCTGGAACTGCGGCCCCAACACCTTGACAAAGGATCCGGAGGTGCCGGAACCTACGGCGGTCCCCTGACCCGTCGCCGCGGACAACACCGTCACGTTGGAGCCGTCGACCCCTAGCTCAGAGCCAGAGAGTGGTGAGGTGAGGAGGGTGTAGCTGCCTGCCTGGGCCCCGGCCACCGTCAGACCGCTCAGTTGGCTGAGCGGCAGGGCAATCTGAGTGGGCGTGGCGTTGACCGCAGCCGGGCCGGAGACGGCTCGGGTCAGTCGGGGGCGTTTGGCTGCCGGCGGGGACGGCGCCGGGGTCAGGTTCATCAGGACATTGTTGAGGTGCTGAGATTTACTCTTCAGCTCTTTGGCTCGCTTCCTGTGCTCATCACACTGCTGCTCCAACGCTGCAGAGGGACACAGACCCAGTCAGGCAAAACATTATGACCACCAGCTACCCTAATGGACTGACCAAGACCTAAAACATACTTCTTAACCAAATCAGAGTGGAGCTAAAGCTGTAGATGGAGCTAAAGCTCTGAGTTGTAAAGCTGCAGCTGAGAAACCTAAAGAGCTGATGAAGTTCCTGTTAAGAGAAATGCATCAAAACCTCTCCTGAGATGCGATGAGACCCGGTGAACAACTTTATGTGTCATCGCTCTGCTTGCTAATAAAGGTTTCATAAAGGCAGCTGCTGCTACATCCTAAGAGCCTCGAACAAAAACAGACCTAGTGGAGCCATCTGCTGACAGGGGTCTGACCTTCATCATCATCAGTTACGACTGACTGCTGGGAATGAAAGAGAGACAGAGATAACTCACCCGCCAGGCTGCGAGTGTACTGCTCTCTGTAGCGGTCCATCTGGCTCTTGTGGCTGGCCAGAACCCTCTTCACCAGGTCCAGCATGCCGAAGTTCTGCACTATGTTGTTAAGCAGAACAGCGTCTGAGGAACAAAGCAGAGGAGGGTGACGCACCAGCTCAGAAATCAGCTTCCAGGAGATCCAACAGCAGCTGTGTGCGCTTCCGACCTTTGACCTCCACCGGCGGATCACATACTCTCTCCTGCAGCCCCTTCAACATCTCCTGCACCTCTTTCTGGAAGTCCTCCACCACTTCCTCCAAAAGGCCCGCCTCCTTCACGGCCCGCCAGAACACCACAGAGTCCTCTGCAGACCAGACACACACACCATGTTATCACTGGGTTATACTGGGACGACTGGGAGGGGTCGGGGGTCCAGGAGCTGATGATCACCTCCGATCGTCGTGACCCACTCTGAGGGTTCCTCCGTCACATCTGGTAATGAGACAGCTGCTCCGTTCACTGCGACACAGAGCAGATGGGTTTAAAGAGGATCAGGTAGTGACGCTTTCCACAGTTTATACGTGAGCATTCACAATGTTATAAAAAAGTATTTGTTCTCAATACATGTCTTTCAGACTTTTTGTCACAGACGTTTCAAACTCTCATCCCAATAAAATCCTAATAACGTTACCATGCTATTTCAATACGTGGCTATGAGTCTTTGAAATCAATGAGGAGGAATTTGGTTCCACCCACGTATAAAGGATTGCATTAATTCAGCCAGGCTGTCCAGAATGTGACCCGCCGCTCCACCCACAGACCGCTGGGTGAGCTCAGACACCAGTTGATGGTTCAGGCTGAGGAACTCACAATCAGCCGAAGAGGCAGAGGCAGACAGCAGGTCGGCGGGCGGGTCGCAGTTGACCGACACCTTGGTTCCCACCAGGTCGATTTTGGTGCTGCGGCAGGTGTTGGAGCACACCTTACCGTGTTGATAGAAGTCCAGCTCACCGGAGTCCATGATCTTCCTGGGGCAGGAAGAGAAACGGCAGGGTCTTCACTGACTGGGGGAACAGCGCCACCCTGTGGTGCAACTGTAAATGATTAATGTATGAAATGATGACGTAGTCTTCTTTAAAACTATCAATTTTTATTATTAACATGGAAAACATTTCATCGCCCTTCATCTTAAAGGGGCAACATTTATTTTCCAGCCACATAGTGCCATTTAACAGCACAAACAAGTAACTATGTTAACTTCATTTGTTATGAAAATGCTGTATGTGATAGAAATTTGATTTTGTAATTTAACGCCTTGAAACTGAACACGTCTCTCTTTAAAAATGGCTGCTCTTTCTGAAACTCAGTCTTCAGAAATTCATTACAACATGGCTCCTTTATTAGCCCTGTAGCATTTTTATCACCATCGCAACCTTCATTAAATGTGCAGCTTAAGCTAAAAACAAAGTTATTACTTCTACAGTCCTGCTGTCTTTTAGACATGCTGATTTATCAATTCATGTGTAAATCACAGAAACATGTTCAGACATTTCAAACATGTCACCAATAAAAGTCCAAACCAGCATTCCCAACCTGAGCATGGTGCCGTTGAGGCGGATAGCTCTCTTCCAGTCCTTTAAGGTGGATTTTCCTGCTAAACACACAAACTCTTTGGGGCTGATGAGTTGATCAGTGAACTAAAAGGAGAAAAACGGATGAGTAAAAAGTTCGTTGTGGTGAGTGAGCTCAAATGTGATTCAGTATGAGCCAGCGGAGCACCTGCACACACTTCACGTTGATCCCAGGACAGACAAACTTCTTCCACACCAGCGTGGCCTTGGCGTCTCCACAGGTGATCGGGTAGAAGACGTCAGCCTCCACGTCCACCTCCTCAGAAAGCTTCACTGCAGAGACAGAGACAGAGACAACAGAAGTAATAAAATTTTATTTCGCAAAACCTCTGAACAGGAAGGAACCCAGAAGCTATGCGCCATCAGCTCATTCTTCCCGCTACTCAGCGCAGCTCGTTTTTACCAATGACTGCCTCCTCCTTCGACATGGAGTCAGCTGTGGCCTCGGTTTCTGCGTCCACTGGCGTTACGGTGAGGATGTCCTCCCTGGAAGACAGCAGAAAGATTCTGCTTCCTCAGAGAGACTTCTTCAGATATATGTCAAACACTAAGTAGAATTCACACAAACAATTCAGCTGCTTTTCAAGGGCTTTATGTCACCAAACCGTCCACATCCAGCCACTTTCTTGTTCTGCACTTTTTGAATCATTATTCATCTGAACTTTATGATGGTATTTTCGGTTTTCTGTGTCTTGCACTCTGGCAAAGTTCAAACAGAAGCAGGCCCACAGCATGCCTAACTGTAAGGTGCTTTTCCACATATTCACCTTTTGTTTTGTTCACACCTGGCCTGTCTGTTGCAGAAAAATCTAAATCTTTGTCCTGATTTTGTAACGGTCGGACAGAGCAGTGATTTTGCTACATCACTTCCTATTGTTACATCATGGAGACCCGCTGCTGCTCTGTGGGTCTTCAGATTCTTTACCCACCTGGTCTCCCACCTCTACCAGCCTACCCAGTGGATAAACCATGTATATACCCCACGGAAACAGACAGGGTTGCTATGGGAACCAGTAGCTACGCCTGTAGTAATTTTGTAAACCCAATTAGTTAACTCAACACTTATTTTATTCCAACTAAATTTACTTTCACTAAAGGCTGAATTTGTTTCAAAATGCTTAAATCTGAGATTATCCTGCTGCACGAAAAGATTAAGCAGCTTCACAGCATTTTGCAAAATTTTACCAAGCGGATAATGAAGAATATTGACCACTGTAAATAATGGACAGTCAAAATCAGTTAATCTTGTCACATAGCTAAAGGAGAAGGTGCGTTACCCAGCATGAGGAGCCAGCTCGGTGGCTACCAGCACAGCCTTATCCTCCTCCACCACAGAGGGAAGCTGGTTAGACATGACTTCTGGAAGGGTGACGATGACCACCTCACTCATCTCTGCCATGCTGACCGAGTTATGGACGGACGTCTGAAACCAAAGCTAGAGCAGAATAGAGACAGTCGTCATCGTCATTGACCTGCGCCTCAGAACGGAAGCAAGAGAAGCGTAGAAAATGTAGAAAACCACAGAGGTAGTTTTACTTTCCTGTATTACTTTCTGTGGACATCGTGTCACTGAATGTTTCATGGATTAAGCAGGGCTGAAAACTACTGAGTGGAGCTTGGAGTTAATATTAGTGTGGTTAGGGTCAATATTCAAAAATGTAAGTTTCAATAAAAGATATTGTATTATTTTAAAATAACCAGAAATGTTGGTTGCTTAAAAATTTATATTATTTTCATAAGAACTACTTCTCTAGTGAAAGAGGGAAGAAATGTGAATGGAGATAGTGGAAAATGGAGAGAAAAGGTCAGGAAAAAAGTTTAACAAAATAGTCAGTTCTTACATTTTCACAAATATAATAAAAGGTGTGTTTTTTAGTCTATCATTGGTGCCGAATAATTCTGATGTGTAGTTGCGATGTAGTTTTAAGCAGAACCACGTAAAGCGGTCTCAAATAAAATAAAAGTTTCCTAAAAGCTACAACCTATGAAGGTGAGGTTTTGCCGTGGCTAGACGCAGCGGAATGGTCCTTTAGTCCGGTGAATCAGCTGTGAATCAGATGCCAACTTCAGCACCTCTTTATTATTAATTTTAAATATTTATCGCCGCAACTGTGCTCCTCTCTCCAGATGCGACTAAGCTCCTAACAAATGGGAATCTTACCTTCAGTCTTTGCCTGCTTCCACCAGAATATGAAAACTTGTCCACCACAAACACTCCAGTTAGACTTAAAATGTACCAAAAAGAGACAGGACAGATGGTTAACAGATGTCCCGTTTATTTGATTATTTTTCTATGAAATAATGAAATCTAATAATGTCTGCCGCTTCAATGTTGGGACGAGAATCTTTAAACTCATGTTAATCTACTCATTTACCACTGAGCGGTTTTCTTTTCTGTGTAAACATTCGCCTCTTCCGCCTCAATTCTTCTTCTGTTGAGCTTTTGGTAGTTTGCTCTACCCCCGCCCCCTTGTGGCGCATTCTTGCATCACCAGTCTTTGTTCATCAGACGTCCCCAAGTCCAGTCGAAAGCGTCCCAGTCCACACTCCACTCCACTAGATGGCGGTAATACAATCCATTTGATACGTTGCTTGCCATTCGCCATAAGAAAAAGAAGAAGAAGAAAAAGCTATGCTTCTCCAACACATCTGCACATGCGCACTGCACAGCTGATTGTTGACGTAACACATGTTGACATATGGTTTAATATGGCTTCCAGCGCCTGGTCCGAAAGAATACTGCAGCTCCTCCGGCGAATGAACAACTTTTATTCAGCAGGTATTCAAGTGAAGCGCCACACATTCACTTCTACCACACGGAGCCGTTTTTAAAGAGCTGTGTTCACAGGTTCCAGTAGGTCCAGCTGCTTCAGGTTTGAGATAGACGGAGCCCAGGTTGGCTGGATTCCTCCCCATGTAGCCTCACTGCTCATGCCACACACGGACGTGTTCCTTCCGCCACAAAAGGGCGCTGTTTCCCTCTGTCCCAGCCTCGACTGCTACGAGAAGAGGTCAGAGGCGGTGAATGATGTTGTAGAGGCCCTCAGGCAGGAGAGCTCTCTGACCTGCCTCAGAGGATGGAGGGATGAGGTCAGACTTCACACACCTTGATTATTATTGCAGTAGCACTTGAGGATTTTATAATCACCAAAATGACTACATTAAACTGGAATAAAACAAGAAATAACTAAGTAGTTTCTTAGTTACAAGTACATGTGGAATAATAGGTATGATCTGTGATGACTTTCACCTGTCTAAAATATAAAAAACCCAAATGTCCATTTGAAACCAGAAATTTACATAGGCATGCAACCTATTTTTTTCCCCACAGGGTCCAATTTTAAATCAGAGTAAACTTTTCTAATTTTAGGTCAGACAGAATTGCCACACAATTTCTATTTGCATATTATTGGAATAATGTGAGATATTTTTAAAGCTATCTTTAAGTAGATAAGTTTGCATATACTTCCTCTGTATTTAGTAGAATTGCTTTTCAAACTGAATGACTTTGGTCAAACGTTTGAGTTAAAAAATGTTTAAAGTTGACAGGAAATTTGAAAATGTCACTTGATAATTATGTATAATTGAAAGATTGGAAGATTAATACCTGAACACCAACTATAAAGTAAAAAAATGCAAACATAAAAAAAAAAGCAATGCTAAGCCTGGTGGGGGCACAAGTAAAGCCTGGTGGCCCGCCAGGCTTGTAATACACTCGGGGGAAACCCTGGGTGTATTGAGGAATTGCATTACGGCTTTTCTGTTGCTTTTGGAGTAATAGCTTTGTCTTCTATGAGCACCTGTTTAGTCTATGTCAGTACAGAACTTTTTCACACCAAAACATGTTTATTTTTAGGACACAAACTCTTCTTATTATTTTGGCATTTAGCAAACACACTGGCTCATCCTGTCTTACCTTAAACAGGAAAGTCTTAGTTTGATTCATCTAATAACACAATCAAATCTAAAGCAGTCATATTTTTTCAGAGGTACAGTGTGAAACCGAGATTCTGTGACGTGCCTCTGATGTGGATGGAAAGAGCAGCCACAAGTACGTTTCAGCACACCCAGGTTTAGACCCTGCAGCTGCTGCATGACCTGACTGTGCTCTTGTTCTGCAGGTCTTTTTGGTGTGAAACGGTACGGAGTTCATATTAATGGATACACCGTGAATGGCAGTGGGGAGATTAGCATGTGGCTAGCCCGACGGTCCAACACCAAGCAGACCTATCCTGGACTGCTGGACAACATGGTGGGTGCAGAAGGAGACTTAAAAGGCAATCAATATGGCTGGATCCAAACGTTTGTCAATATTTAAGTCATATGAAGTAATAATAGATAAGTCTTAATGCTAAACCCAGCGCCAAAGTTTGAAGATGAGAGGATTTGACTTGAATAGTGACAGTTATGGTCTTGATTCTTTTGTCTTGGAAAAAATAAGTACATAGCTCAAATTTAGGAAATTTCTTTTATCCCAACCTAAACTCAACATTTCTGCACCAACTCCTGGAAAATAATTTTAACCAGCCACAGAGTCACAACAGAAATATTTCAGTTGCTGACTAAGATCTTGCATAGGGATAAAGAGACTTTAGAATCTCATTAAAAAGCGGTTTCCCCCTCGTTCTATCTCTACTGAGTAGTCTCTTCGTATCTTTCCCCAGGCGGCTGGTGGTCTGGCTGCGGATGTTGGAATCAAACACACTCTGATTAAAGAGTGTGCGGAGGAAGCTTGTATCCCAGCAGACATCGCTGCGAAGGCGTGTCCAGTATCGACTGTAAGGTCAGCTATATTCTTTTAAGTAATCCCAGAAAAAAATTGTTAAAGGAGTAGCTATGTCTAAATGTTGGATCATTACTGATTATTGACAGTAAACTAGAGGAGTTATCAGTTCATGTCATCATCCATTTGACTGATTTCCCCAATAAAAACTAAAGAAGAGTCCTTAATTTTGGGTGAGTGATGATCGGCCAAAACACAAAAAACTGACCTTATTCACTTCCACGAAGGTCTGAAGATCAGCCGCTGGCAGTGAGAGGGGCTGACTGACAGAGGTCACATCAGGTCACATCGGTTCAGCACATGCATTGATAAACTACAGTGACCTAATTTTTGCAAACTTAGTCACAATATTTAGAGACTTTTACAACAAAACAATCTGCATAGGCCAAAATACAAATTGGAAGGTGAGGCTTTTTAAAATATTTTTAAAAGCAAAGAAAGTGCTTTACACTACAGTCCCATTCACAAACACACACACACACGCCAAGATGCAGTGGGCAACCTGGTGTCTTGCCCGGGGCTTTCTGAGAGGAAAACCCGCTTTCCTGTTTACATGTCTGCAAATCCTGAATATAGCTGAATTAATTGACTTGATTAAACTACTCTGGGTCAGTTTGATTACATCATAGCATTGAGAAACACATCCTGTATTCCTGCCAGGATTTCTCCCTTTTTTATCATCCAAGAAGTTTACTTCCATGAAGGTTCCCAGACATTTAAAATCTCCCTCTCTTTTGACTGGAATGCCCACGGCAGCTACACCTATGAGGATGAGGAGGGGGTGTTCCCAGAGAGCCAGTTTGTCTTCGATTTAGAACTTCCTCTGCACTTTGTGCCCTCCGTAGGCGATGGAGAAGTTCAAGATTTCTACCTGCTGCCCATAGAGAAGGTGAGGTCTTTAATTTACCAGCGTTCCCAGAGCCTCTTCAGCTCACTTTGTCTTGTTTCAGGTGAAGGAACTGCTGGCCACTGATGACTTCAAGCCCAACTCTGCCATGGTCATCCTGGACTTTCTCATTCGACATTCGCTCATCGAGCCGGACACAGGTTTGTGGCTGTTAATGGCCGCTGCGATAAATGAAACCAGCCACGCATTTGACACATGACGATGCTTCTCATTTCAGAATCGTACTATCAGGAGTTTGTAACGGGACTCCATCAAACATTGTAGACCAACGATGCAGTTTTCACGTCATCCGTAAATGCAGAGGCCATCTTGGATTTCGGTAACCCGGAGCCGAGCATTTAGGGGAGTTGATCACTTGACAACAGCAGACTGGGCGTCAGAACTGGGACAGATCCGGTCTACCTCAACTCTCAGAAGTCTTTCGTACAAAGAGAAGATACCAGATGGGTTCTAGTTAGAATTTTACTGGACAATCTCAGTACTCAGAGATGCTTATATAATGGGTGAAGGTTGTGTTCAAGTTGAGATTTTGATCATTATTTAAGAGATTCTTCCAAATCTGTACAACGAGGAATTGAAGGTGGAACGTTTAGGTGCAGAACCCAACCTGAGGAAGATCTCCAATGGACCAGACTTCACCCAGCTCTCCTTTCTCCTCCTCAGCCTTCTCGTCATCTCTTAAAGCGCTCCTCATCTCTGAAATGACTCATCCTTTTAACACAGCCTTCTTAAGTTACTGTAAATCATCAATGTTGACATTATTTGAATGAAATGAGCTGGGTTTTTTGGTTTTGGTTTCAGCTGTTTAAAAGCCAGATGTTTGTTTTTAAGACTATAGATGTGTGATAACTAAGCATAGTCAACAGGGTCTTCCAGTGAGTAAACCAGGTACATCTTCACATTTCCTGTCAATACAGAATTTTTTTATAACAGAACCATGGCAGCCTGCTGGTGAACTGCCTCAGTGCCCCATCACCAGGCTTAGCAAGTTTTTATGGGTGAATCTCTGTATTGCAATGATCTGCTTCCCAACAACTGTTTGATAGCCTATTAAATATGGATGCACAAACATGAAAATTGGGGCTGATAACCGATATTTACCAATATCACAGATTTAAAGTATTTCCTTTCGATTTTGACACTGTAAAGGCAACCAGGCCACTTTCATTCTCTACTTCAAAACTGGATCAAACCTGTTGCCTCCTCTCAACATGGATATTCTGTATGGCACAGGGACAAATGGGTGGAAAATATTCATAGACAAAATATTTTACTTCATATTAGTACATCGTTTCAGGTCTTTGTCTTTTGGCAGTTTGTCATGTTTGGATGTAAACGAATAATGCGGTCTTCACTTAAATCGCTGGAAAACAGGAACTGGTAATAACTGGACCACTTCAGCTGCTTTCCCACATCTTGATCCATTTTTTATGAGAGAACTCCGTTCCCGTTTTAGAAAACATTTAATATCTTTGACTGTGAAGCACTTCACTTGAAATCGTCTTGACAAATCAAACGAGAACGAGCCGCAGCGCCTTTCTCCGTTTACTTTATTTCCTTTAAAATACATTAAAATCTGCAGAAGTTTCAAGAACGGTTTTGTGTATAAAGGAACAACCGTCTTACAAATCCCTCAGGAGCTGTGTGCATTTCAGAATGTTTCCAGAGTGTACACAACACTGACCTAATGTTTAATATTTGTGCAAAGTACAAGGTAAGCCAGTAGAATATCACATAAAGTAACAGAAAACCCAAGAGGAGGCGAGTTAGCTTGCAGACAGGAAACACGTTAAGCTGAAATTAAAAAGGTCAACTTTAAATAACGGGAGAACGACAAAGTAGATGAGTTTCAGCAATTCAGCAGAATCTGTCACTGAACAGCAGAAGTCACATCAGTGCAACAAAATCCTGAGAAACACCGACGGGGTTTTTTTTTTTTGTTTGCTTGCCCATTTCAAGGGTTTGTCAAAGTTGAAAGTCGTTCTGTTGCAAATGAAAAGCCTACAAAGGTAACAACTAAGTGATTTGAAAAACAGCCCTGCTTCTGCAGAATGCGACGGTCGACTGTGGAGACAGATTTTACTGAAAGCACCAAGACAACATGGGAGGAGACCAGAGAGCGTGGAGAGCTCTGCCTCTCCGGCCCATCTTAAAACTGCTCCCAACGCCTTAATATTCCATTCAATTTAGTTCTCAAGCAAAATAAACAGGTTAATGCACGAGTTAGATGATATTTGCCATTTTTAGACGTCTTTAAATACAGAAAAAGAAGCAGAGGAGTATTCAAAAAGCTGTCACTACACAGTTCAGAGAATGTGCTTACTAGTTTTGATATATCTTGAATTATTCCTCCTTTTCCAGAAAATATACACATAGAAATATCTCAGTAATAACTAAAAGATATATATATATATATATATGCGTGTGTGACTTTCATTTGGAGAATTTGGGGGTTTATAATTGACTTTGAGAAACACAGGCTTGCATGATATCTAGGGACAAACTGTAAATTCTAGCTGAATAACTGAATGTGAATCTGCACTAAACACAACGGTTGAACTAACAGCTGTGTGTTTACACAGGAACAAAAAAAAAAAAGATCATTTAATACTCTGCAGTCTACAGGAAAAAAACAATTTTCTGACTGTGTAGCCAAGATAATTTCAACTAACTGAATTAACATGGTTATGTGTTGAAGCCCAAACGCAAAGCCAGCAAATACAGTTTTATAAAACAGAAATTTAGGCCCAAATAAAGAAACCTAGATAATACGAAATGAACCCATAGAGATCAGGTGGGAGTATTATGGTGACCTACTTTATAGATGCTTTATGTCATAATGAGATACTCTTTCAAAAAGAAAATTAGCCAAACAAAATCAGAAACAACCTGCGATGTTCCCTTCTCTGTGTTCTTTTATATTCTCTTTTATGTAATGGTGAATTTATAGCTAAACATGTAGCCTTACGTTCATAATTCTCCCTTTCTTTTTTCTTTTAAATCTTGGTTAATTTTTCCCTTTGGCTGACAACAACATATTTTGGACTCATCTCAGTTAAGAGCAAATGAAGTCTGCCTGCTCTGGTGACAAAGCAGACCCAGGAGGAATGCTTGGCCTTTCCCTTCCCACCACGGACTCTGCAGTGGACTCTCTATAGCAGAGCGCAGCCACTCTTCCTGCCCCTTTTCTTGGCTTGCAGCGCCGCTCTGGTGGCCATCTCAAAAACCTCCCTCACACCATCTTTTGTCTTGGCTGAGCACTCCAGGTAACCAGAGGCATTGATCCGGTTTGACATGTCCCTGCCCTCCTCCGTCTTCACCGGTTCCTGGTTGGATAAAACATGAAGGAGAAAAACAAAAACTTGATTCAGTCAAAGCAAAAAGAATCAGAGTAATAAGTTACTTGGTACACTGCTGTTACAAGTATTTAGGAAACCCTTTTTAGGGTGTTTTCACCTGTCAATTGCAAATGTGTTTCATGTTCAGCTGGTGCGGTTCACTTTCATACTGCACTTTGTCAAACAAACCAGCCCCTCTGAAAAGCCTTTTGCACCCCTGCTGCACCAAGAACCACTGAAGGAAACAACATGAAAACCTCCGAAGAACGCAAACACTGAGCGCAACGTCTACCATCATGAAACGTAAAGAGAAATTGAGTGGCGTCAGATTTCAGCAGTTGGAGGTTTTCTTTTTTTTTTGCCATGGCAAAAATACCACAAGCCATTTGTTTTGGTTGCATTTACCCAGAATGCCCCTCACTTCCTCTAGTTAACTTCCTAATTTTGGAGTGGTCTTTGATCCACTTGCATCCACATATGCATTTGGCCAGAGTTTAGCTCTGTTGGTCCTCATCAGAGGTCAATTGTGCATTCACACCTCCCCAAATGAACCGAACTTTCTAGACTTTAAGGTGGACTAAACACGACTGGTGTGAGCGCACACTTAGTGCCATGTTTGTTTATTAAACACCCTAATTCTGACCTGGAAACTTTTGGGCATTAGAAAAGCTAAGATCTACTAAAAGGTGTACAGTATCGGCACATACAGACGTGGGCGAACGAAATGAACGAAAGGCTCAAAATGGCTTTGGAATACCTTAAAACTGTTGACAATAATAAATTATAATGTACTGAAAATTAACCAACAAAATAAACAAAATCATTTTAAAACAACAAACTAATAAAAAAAATAAGATATCTAATGAAACCAGATTGGACAAAAATGACGGCACCTAGAATTCGATATGTTGTTTTTCAACTTTTTGAGGCAATCGCTGCAATCAAACAACCTCTGCTGCTTCCAGAGAGACTTGTGTGCCCGAACTCTGGGCCACTCCTCATCGGCAAACTGCTTCAGCTGTCTCAAGTCTGAAGACGGTATGTTCAGATTCTTTGACAGATGTTCAACAGGATTTACATCAGGGCTCACAGACGGATAGTTCAGAACAGTCCAATGTTTTTGGTCTCATCCGTTCTTAGTTGTTTCTAGCTGTGTGTTTTTGGTCATTATCCTGATGGAATACCCATGACCTGTGACTTGTGACTGAGACCAAGCTTTCTGACACATTTCTCTCTCCACATTTCCTGCAGATTCAAAACACCCTGTGGGAGCAAAGCAGCCCATGAGCATAACCAAGCCTACTCCATGTTTCAGAGCAGGGACTTTTTTTTTGGATTATCTGAGAACACAGAGCTGATATCTTGCCAAGAAGCTCCTGTTTTATCTAATCTGTCCAAAGGACTTTCTACCAAAAGCTTTGTGGCAAATTCCAGCCTGGCTTTTTGATCATTTGCTTTCCTACCCAGTTGTCTCCCATGAAGTCTACTTTGGCTCGAGAAACAGATGCTGCCATCTGACACTGATGTAGCCATGCTTTGGAGTCCATCTTTACTTTCTTTAGAGGCGGGGAGTTCAACCTGCTTTAAGCCATTAAAGAAAAACATACATTTTAAATACTGTTCATCTGATTCGGAGAGTTGTGGAGCTACGATTTGTAGACTTTTGTCTGGTTTCTCCCTTTCCAGTGGCGTACTCTACACCATGGCAAGCATATAGTGTGACTCCACACTTCAACTCTGCACTGTGTGCAGTGTCACAATTTTGCTCTTCTCTGTTTATGTGATATTTTCTCTTTCTTATGAAATGACTTCAATAATCCATGACACATAGTGTGAAATGTTTTTGTTACTGTGCTTCGATTGAATGGCAATGTGTTGTTTGAACCGTTACCACTGAGTAGAACACATTTGAAATTTGGACAAGCAGAAGCTTTACGAAGTGAAAGCTTCTCCGACCTGTTTCATCTTGGCCAGCTCTCTGCGGGTGTGCTCATCGTTCCGCAGGTCTTTTTTATTTCCCACCAGGATTATGGGCACGTTGGGACAGAAATGCTTCACCTCCGGAGTCCATTTCTCGGGAATATTCTCTACGTGAGGAGCAAGGAGAATTGCGGTTCACTTGGAGTGGAGAAATCCAGGAAACAAACGAGTTGAGAAGTCATACCTAAGCTGTCGGGGCTGTCGATGGAGAAGCACATCAGAATGACGTCTGTGTCTGGATATGAGAGAGGTCTGAGACGGTCGTAATCCTCCTGACCTGCAGTGTCCCACAGAGCCAGCTCCACCTGAGACAACACAACAAACACACAGCTGTCTGAGTAAAGCTCTGTTGTACATTTCAGAAAAACAAGCCTTGGGTTCGAAGACAGACATTGGTTATTTAAATCAAGAAGAATGCCTCTTTAGGCCCTTTAAATCATACTTACTTATCTGGGATCTGGGTATTTTGTACACCTTGCGATCAGAGAACAGAGATCCTCCTTGTCTTCAGCATGACCTTCCAGTGTTTTGTCTGATCTGAGCAATATGTCAATTACCTGAGTCTAACGCAGATTAATTGACTGCTAAACATGCAAGATTTCATGGGACTTGAGTTTTTAAAAGAAGGGCGGGGCGCACTGTTTGGTCTGGGAGAGCATGTGGTGGACAAAGAAGTTTAGGGCTGGCTGCTGCAGGTGGGCTTTAAATTATTCGAAATAACTTGTTTTTCATTTTTTATTATGATGTGCTTACTGATAGTCTTTCATAGGCCTCTATTGTATGACCACTTCTGCAGCCGTCAAGAACTGCAGAAGGATGTTTATCACCCACAGATTCAATCCAGGTGTGGCAGAAGGGAAACACCTGAAACAGGTAAGGCAGGTGGGCTGAAACACTGATCTAAACCTGCTAACGACTGATTCAGTCTGTTGATTTTTGGATTGGTAACTGGTTAAACAGAACTATTACTACTTTTGTGAAACCTTTATCAGCATTTTTGAATTAATTCAATCATCAACATAGTTGGAAATATTTGTGGTTAATGGAAGATTGAACCAGTTATTTGATGGAAGTTTATCATGTATATATTGTAAATAATGTTTCCAACTACAATATAAAACACCTTTTGCTCTATTTTTCTGTCTCTGGAGTGTTAAATCAACTCTGATCCTCACTGAGTTTTATCTTTAGGTCTTCTGATAAACAACTCTATATTTTAAATATTGATTCCCTCACTTTAACATGAGTGCAGCATCACAAATGCTACACTACGCTGGAGCTTGATAGGTAAATGTAATTGTATATGTCAACTAACACTGAGATACATATTCATGAATAGTCATTAGCGTGTCCTTATTAATTTAACTGAGTGTACAGGGGGAATCCTACGGTTTGTGTTTGTTCCCAGACTTATAACCAGTACACTATTTAATATTTTATTGTGTTTCAAAACTTTTCAAATGTTTTTTATCGTCTTTCTAACCAGCCGAAACCAGCGGCTTCCTCGCTCTTATTTTTGTGTTTTTCAGCTGCTGCTCAGCAGTTTGACCCAAAGCTGACTGTTGAGGACTTCAGTGAAACTATCAAGAAGTGGCATCATTACGCGCCAGAACGGGAGGAAGGCATCAAGGAACCAAAGTGACGCCAACCAGAGCTAATCTTGGGTTACCCCAACTGGTACCGTTTCCCTGGTTCATACAGTACAACGGGGAATTATTGAGAAGCATGCTCAAGTTTCACTCAAGATTAGAGCCAGTAAAGAGGAATACAGGAAGAAGCTGGTCCAACAAAACAATATCACAGATGTGTGGTCAGGGATGAAGAAGAGCACAGGCTTCAAGAACAAAGAGGATTGGCTGGATGGAAGTCTGGACAGACCCAACAATCGGGACACCCATCGGTCCTCCATGACTGTGGACCTGTTGTCCTGATATCACATAATGAAGGTGCTATAAATAATGAAGGTATTTATGCTTTGAGTTGACGCATAAATCCCTGAGTGTTAACCTGGACAACAGACCAGATTGGAGATGCAACAAGGAAGTCGTCTACAAGAAAGGACAAACAACTACAACACCCTCCTTGTGGAAACGTGCATGTTATGAGCAATAACAACGTTTCATTTCTCTTTGGGATAAATCCAGCATCTTTTGAATTGAAAATATATGAACGCCGTCGTACTTTTATCAAATCATCAGCTCACCTGTTTGCCATCCACCTCGATGTCTGCCACGTAGTTCTCAAACACGGTGGGAACGTAGACCTCAGGGAACTGATCTTTGCTGAACACTATGAGCAGACATGTCTTCCCACAGGCTCCATCACCCACTATCACCAGTTTCTTTCTGATCGCAGCCATCTGGTAAGACCACAAGACAAATGTGACTGTGATCACCAAGTTCAGGATGGTTTACAGCAAAGTGGGAAATGTACAAGACAGATTACATGTATTACAAATGTAGAAAATGAAACTGATGATTAGCAAATCATTTTTGTGTTAACATAAAATGTACTGACATTCTGTCTTGTTGTTATATATCTAGTATGTAAGCAGTCAGATGTGTATTTATTCTTTAAATCTTCATCAATAATTCTGTACATTGAAATATAATTTTCAGATCCCACTCGTTTGGATTATCACTTGCAGATATCAGAAGTGTGTCTAAAATATTTGAAGGTAGCTGAACAAGTCTGGAGCCACCGCTTGTGCTCCAACTGACTGATCTGTGACTAAAAAATAGATTTTTATTTTTGCTATTGTGGGTTGTAGTTTGGAGTCTTTCCACTGATCACTAAGCACAGCCAGGATGTCAGTCGTTATTGTTTTTTTTTTCCCCATTCTTGTTAACATGATATTACAGATATTGACTTTTGCACAGAAGTGATTTTGAAATAGGAAAAAAATAAAATCATTTCAATTAGAAATCTTCATAAAGTCATATTGTACTCATGTTGTACAACTATTATTAGTTGAACAATAGATTTGTAACTACATGTAACCAGCGATCAAAAAAATAAAATTTTTATTTTTTTCTTCCAAAGAAATGATGAACAGATTTAGAGATATGATGAACATATCTCTAAAAATCTGAATTTTTTTCTTAACTTAAAACGGGCTCAGTTCAGTGGCAGTTTCTCTGTGCATGAAAAATACACAAGATGTTTTCCGGAATGAAATGACCTGGTATGTTTTACATGGATACTGAAACATGTTTTTAACCGGTCAAGTCATTTGGCGCAACAGAAAATGCAGCAATCTGCCATGTAGGGGGACCTTCCTATGTCGTCTTTTGTCTTTATAGTGAAAGACAGCTAGGATTTTAATAAAAAGTTCAATCCGACCTGAATGTGACTATGACGTTCAGTACTATTTCTGTGTTCTTTACGGAAGTGTCAGGCAATCACAAGAAGCTAACTGTTAGCCTGTTAACTTTGGGTAGTTGTTCGGCAGGAGCTGGCCTTTTCCTGAAGTGAAAACAAACTCATTTAAATGCGTCCGACTCTAGCTGCTGTCCTGGTGTACAAAGCGCCCGAGTAGAGAGTGGTTCAGGTCAATAAATTATGAGAAGTTCGATGGTTTTAGGTGAGATACTTGCCTTTCTGTAGTTTTCCTGTTAGACACAATAGTCCCGCCCCGGTGACGCGTAATCAAATTCCTTGCCCACAATTTAGTCTTCCACCCAATGGGACGCAGAGAAATCTAGACTGACAGGTAAACTGACCATCCGGAGGCATGGATACTGATCATCAAGTTTTCCGTAAGCTAACAAAACTTTATTTTGTTTTACTTTATCCTATCCTAATTTTCACTCGTCAGTATTTCCACCTGCCTACTAACACGTTAGGTAATTTTTTACTGTTTGAAAACAACAAAAAGTATTAAAGTCGCTATATTGAGTTGGTAAATCACTGCTGGATTGTATTGGGATGCAAAATATTTGCACAAACTTGGTTAAATTAAGCGATTTGTTCCAGTCTGACTGTTCTGAATGTAAACGCAGCTTGATTGTGTAGAATAGAATTAGATTTCAACTGAACCTCAACAAGATTGAATTTATATTTTTGAGTTTTTTGTGTAGCTCTCTGGGTTGATTCCTAGTCCCGTGATAAAAATCCAACCCATTGATACATGAACAGCTTTCAATTATTCTCATGGCAGTGCCATGTGTTTTTTTTTCAAGTTCAAGTAAAATTTGATGGACCTCAGACTTGTGTGGCCCCATGTGAAGTTACTTTTGGGATTGGGTCACAGAACAAAGTTTCACCATTCTCTCAAAGTGAAATCTTTAGGACATTTACACACTGGTGACTTTTCATTTAGCTTCCTCAATCCTTCGTTCAGACTGTTATAAAGATGAAAAGTGCCATGGTTATTTAAGTTAAACTGAAAACCATGAGAACTGTTGTAGTAAACCCATTTTCCCTCCTGTGCACCACCCAGGTCCGTTTACCAGAATAATTTTATCCCTAACAGAACAATTCTTACATTATTATATTCTATTTATATTATTGCTATGTACTATGATTATGTCCAAAATGTTAGTTATTTGGCTTTTGGGGGAAATTTTAAGATGAACTTAAAATGCACAATAACCTCTAAAGGTGAATTTAAAGTTACTTTCTATGAACTTTTTATTGCACATGTCCAACTGTTCTGTGTGTCAGTACTTTTTTGCACAACTTGTTCTTTAACAAGGAGGTTAACAACAAAAGTCACAAGTGTTTGATCTATGAATCGCCCATAAATTTCCTGGTTCAATCAGAATCGGTGTTAAGACAGTCCTCATCATGCTGTTCACATTTTGACACAATGAGACAAAGACAACACCTAACAACTGATTAACAGTAGCTCAACGTTGCGAGGCGTCAGACAGGATGTTCTCAGACGGAAGTGGCCTCTGAGCTCAGAATGTCACAAAGTGTCATCAGCAGGTTGCAACAGAGACACAGAGAAAGTGGAAGAGTTACAGAAAAGCATCGAAGTGGATTTTCTTTGCCTGAATGCAGTCGTCATCTGTAGGGTTTCATTGTGAGCAGTAGCTTGCAAAGCTGGATGATAAACGGCAGCCAACTTCAGGAGCATTTAAGGGAGGTCAGAGGTATCCAAACCATTCAACCTGTTTACATCATCTCTGTCTGCATCCCAGACAAACTGCAACGTATACTTGACCACACCACCAGACACGAGCGTCATCGTACTAATCAGCCATGCAAGATTTACTGATCAGTTAATCCAAAGTTCCCTTATGGTGAAATACTTTGACTTTTTTAACCGAGCATTTATGCTTGACAGGGGGCCAATGGGCCCCAGTGTTGTGTTGTGTTGTGTTGTGTTGTGTTGTGTTGTGTTGTGTTGTGTTGTGTTGTGTTGTGTGTTGACCAGGAATGATGGCTACCATAAATGTTGGAGACATCAAGGAGAGCTTTATGCTATGTCTTTTTCCAACAACTGATTGTCGGAAAGAAATGACGCCAGATGAGCCTTTAGAGGTCGTAGTGTAACCATATGGGCAGGTGTATCTAGTCAAAACAGACCTATCCAATACTTTTTGAATATTAGTGTCAATCCCATACTATCTGAATAATATCATTAACCTGGTCATTGTGCCCCTGTATGAATAACACAGGCCTAATTTCATTTTCATGAACCAGAATGGTTCCAGCTCAATACGATCGCCTCATTAGGGTTCGGCACTTGTAGTCTGGGGGTACCTCAAATGGAGTGGTCCACATTTTCTCCAGACCCAAATCCCTTTAGAAAGCCTCTGGGATCAGCTGAGTTGCTGTTTAGAGGCTTGTAACCTTGTACCCCAGAACTTAATTACCTGCAAGCCACCCTTCAAATTTAAATTCAAAAATACTTTATTGATCCCAAAGAGAAACTAAATGTTTAATCCAATTTCTTTAGTTACTATAGATAACTCTGAAGTTGGCAGGAAAGATCTCTTTTAGCGATTTGTGTTAATCAAGAAGAGACAGACTTGTGAACAGAATGAGATGCTGTTGTCGAGCTGTAATTGATTGTACATTACACATTATTGAGACATTGTTGTGGCATACCAACCCCAACACTTGGCTTTTGTTTCAATGCACAATCTGATCTCTCCATCCTGGCCATATACACATCTTGTATATTATTTAAAATTTTGTTTGGTCTGATGCTCTTTCTACTTTAATAACTTTACAGTTATATTTTTCCTATGCTGTAAATTTTCCCCTACTATACAGTCTCTTATTTATTTTACGTTTTACCTTTGTATGAATTTGCAAGGTCCTGGGTTTGAGTCTTGGTTTGGAGTCTTTCTGCATTCACATGTTTTTCCTGTGCTTGTGTAGGTGCACTCCGGGTAGGTGTGTGTGTGTGTGTGTGTGTGTGTGTGTGTGTGTGTGTGTGTGTGTGTGTGTGTGTGTGTGTGTGTTTGTGTGTGTGTGTGTGTGTGTGTGTGTGTGTGTGTGTGTGTGTGTGTGTGTGTGTGTGTGCGCGCGCCCGCATGCGTGTAGTGGTGACTTGCAGGGTGTACCTCTGCTGGGTTGTATAAAGGGTGCATGGATGAATTTGCATACTTCCATTTACTTTAAACTTGCTACTATTTCCCCACTATGGGATATTCTATTCTATTCTATTCTATTCTATTCTATTCTATTCTATTCTATTGTACAACATGTTAACTGAAGGACATAATCTTTTCCTCATTCCCTCAGTTTGTACTGCTCTACCACTAAAATAATCCAAAGAAAGTAACAATAATATCAAGAAGAACTTATAAGGTTTAGCAAAGTTGTGGAGCTTCTAATCAGATTAACAGTAAAAGTGATAGTAATTCTTACTTTAGAAGAAATTAAAATTAACATTTTTGCAATTTCTTCTGTGGTGCACAGTTATGAATGATCAGTTGCATAAAGTTATTTAAATTTGTAAGTTGTCTGAAAAAATGTAGTCACTTTTATAGAAAAAAAAATCATCGCTTAAAATATTATTCAAAGACTCTAGATGGCAGTTTTATTTTTATTCTTTGCTGTCTCTTATTGAGAAAATATGTTTATAAACAAGTAATTCAGTGAAAGTTAGCTGGACCCATGACGTTTTGTGCGTAGAACTCGCTACGTAATACGTTTTTGTATAAACCAATGAGCATCGAGTTGATGACTTACGCTGACAGCCATTGGCTGGTTCGAAATGGACCGGTCTTTTTAAACGTTAACCTCTCAGCCCGACGGTTGCGTTTTAATACTGTGATACTGAGGAATAGATTAACACGGTGAGTTCTTCGGATCGTTTCTGAGAATACATAAGTTGTCTTAATATAGTTTTGGGATATTCTTGCCAGTTTGACGCTTTCTCCAATGGTCCAGTTACAATTAGGCGGTACTTTGAGTAGAATTTTTTGAATATTGGGAACGTGTTACGTTTTGGAGTTTTTTGCTAGCATGTTTTGGTAACCGGGGGAGGGGAGAGAAGCTGACATGTAAAGTTGTTTATCGTTATTTATTAACTCTGTCTAATAATTTTTAATTAAGGCTGACGAAGAGCTATTGAATTGAACTGTTTTAGAGAAGCTGTTGGAGAGACGTGATTATGGCCGACACGGACTCTGGGGAGACTTCTGGGCGCTACGACTTTGACGCTCCGTCTCATGTTGTGGACTTCAAGGAGCTTTTAGATGCAGAAACCGACGACCATTGGTTTGGTAAGTGTCTACGAAACTCCTGAATCCAGCATCGATTCTAATTTGGCTCTCTGTTTACGTTTGGAAACCCATTGTTGCTTTGTTTCTATAATTTGCCACTTCCTGTTTAAGCTGAAATAGGCGGTGGAGATGCTAAACATTTAAACCCGACTTCTTTGAATTGGATAAAACTTTCCTATACAGAGGGAAGGTTTTCAGAAACGTGATGCCGTCTGCATTGTCTTGAACATTCAAACACGTTTGCTAGATAAGTGGACGGATTCAAAGGAGGTGAAAAGCGATTCCAAATGCATAGACGGCAATTTAAAACGCTAAGCATTCTAACTCAAATGTTACTGTACAAGATCCATAATCTGTCAGCAGAATGGTGTGTGTGTATATATACAAAAGCTGATAATTTTAGGTACATGTGGTGGTGCTGCTTCTTCGGTGTTGTGGTGGCTTTAGGGCAGATTGGGGGAGGGGGTTTCGTTGGGCCTGGCTAATTTTTCTTCCAAGAAACCACACTACCTTTTTAAGTGACTCCTTTTGTTAAGGGGAACTTGATGGAAAGAAAAAATACAATTTGTCGAAAAGAAATCTGACCTTAAAGCATATTAACCAACTTTCCTGAGGAACATGTGTAATTTAACTTTATTTTTATTTTTTAGTTGTCCTAATCTTCCTCCATATCTTGCAGAGATAACTTGTTCCCATTTTCGTATAATTGTTCTTGCTGCTAATAATTAACAATGGAGAATTTTGTCGACTAGTCAGCTAAGAAACTGCTACATTCTGCAGATTTTATTTAAAAATTAAGCTTATTTATGTCTGCAAGCACTTGTATCAGTGCAAACCTTTCTATTGAGGTATGATGACTTTTAGAATTAAGTAGATTGTATTTTGATGTTATTGTTATATGTAACAGACCTTTGTAAAATTAGACGAGTCTCAAGAGATTTTTCTGAATAAATGAAGGATTAATTTACAAAATGTTGATAAAATGCAAATTAACAACTCAATTCCCTTTTCTAAATAAGAAAATAAGCATTTTATTTTCTACATTCAATTCCATAGCATTCCTCCAGCTTAATCATTTGTAGCAAAGAATCATCTACAGCTAAATGCTTCAGTAAACCATTTCTGCTCAACATCAAATAGTGTTGGACTGAGCTTGTGATTATTTTTATAACAACTGATAACTGGATGGCATAAGGTGGGAGAGTTTTACAGAATTTGAACCAAGTGAAGATAAAACTGCTCCACAAGCAGTCCTGGGTAGAAACTATTTACAGTTTTTTTTTTTTTTTTTAACTTTCTGGATTAAATGCTAAATGTCTTTTGGCATAGTTTTGGCTTGATTACTGTCGAGTAAGTTCTTTCAGAAAATGGTTGTATTTTCAAGTTAACTGATTTCTAAATTAGTTGATTTTCATCATTTATGTTTAATCTGATTAATTGTTTGAGCCCCAATTTCTCTAGGCGTAGCAGAATCCTCCCCACCAAATAGTGATGTGAAGTAAAAGCTGTGGCTAATTCTTGTCTTTATGCAAGACAGTTTTTTTTTGTGTGTGTGTGTGTGTGTGAGAGGGAGTAACACTGTAACACTCTTTGGACTGTCCTGAACAGACGTACATGCTGACGGAGCAGGTCCTCAACTTCTCACCCCTGCAAGACCAGACCAGCAGTTCATGGAGGCTGATCGTTCTGGAGCTTATGGGGATAAAGTTGAGAAAGATGTGGAATCTGGTCGGTGCTTCTGTACGCTTGTCAACAAGATTAGAATTGTATTGGTAGGAATAAAAGATCTCTAAAGGCTGAATGAAAACTTATGAGTGATCGCTTTGTTTCAGGTCAAAGCCAAGCTAAACGTGTCCCGTCAAACGAGGAGACCCAAAAATCAGGCCAGGCGAAAAGAGAGCCTGTCAAAGAACGCAGGTACAGTTTGTTCAGGAATTATTAGTAAAGGATTATCGCGTGTTGTGTGTGTTGCGTATAGCGTTGCAGAACTGTGACCTGCATTTATATTACAGGATTTCAAAACGTAAAGAGGGGAGCTGCAGTACAAATGTTCCTCCTTTAAAGAAACCAAAAGGGTAAGAAAACACCTGAAATTATTACATTTTCCTAAAAAGAAAATCTCAAATTACCAACAAACCTTTATTTATTTATTTATTTGTTTATTTCCTGAGTAAGTTTTATTCTTCTTAGTTTCTTTGATTCTTTCATGTATTCTTGAGAAATCCTTTTATCTCCATTGGAACCACTCTTCTGTGCAAAATGTCTGGATGAACCAAGTGCTGCCTTCCAGACATGGATCCTCCTCTGATCTGCAGTTTCTAAGATTGAGCCTCAGAGAGCAGCCCTCACACTCGACTCTTCTAGACTAGTGGCAGCAATTAAAAAACACTTGATGGAATGTTGTATCTGCTGCATTACACAAACTATAAGCTAAGAACGGTGCAACTGAGAAGAATGCAAATTGTTTTACGCTGATAAATACGTGACTTAAAAGAAGGGCAATGTGATGACTCCCTTTCTTTTTTAGAAAGAACAGGAGTTTTTAAGGAGACAGGTGTCCAGATTTCAGGGTATTAATTTACAAAGTCAATTTTCTTTGGAGTCATATTTGATAAATACAGCATTTTTATTTAAAAAAAAAACTGAAGTTAACCGTTACTTGATTGGGCTTATAAATGGCAATATGCTCCTGGAAAATGCATAATGCTGACCATTTAAATTACAGGGTCAATATACAACAGTCAGGAACATTCACTTTGTCCACACAGGCTGAGTAGCTCTGAGGAGCTGGAGTTGGAACGCATCAAGAGCCTGCAGAGGGAAGTCGCTCTGCATCGGAGGAAAAACGAGGCCAGCTACAAAGCTGCTCTGGCTGGCAGTGAGTAAAGACGACTCTATGCACTAACACTTGTTGCAACGGACAACAAGTGTTTGAGAAATTTCAACAGCCTCTCTTTTCAGATCCACCACCAAAGAAGATGTTGATGTCTGTAACTGTGCCTAAAGACTTCCGCTTCAACACAGACTCCCGCATTAAAGCACCTGCCTCATCAAATGCCTCGCAGAAGGAGGTGGATTTCATCAGTCAGCTACGACAGCCCTCCTCCCCTGTGAGCGACTCCTCCCACACATCCACACACACGTCAACACATACACATCTGCCAGCAGTGGCTGTTCCTGTTCTGAAGCAGGACATCCAAGTTACCAGAAGTCGGAGGACAGAAGTCCAGACCTGTTGGCTTTTCACCTGAGATTGTTGTTCGATTGAAGTCATTATTAAGTTGTATTAGGGCTACAAGCTGACGACACACTTCAACTGAGTTGTTAATGTTCGTTTTTAAAGGCCAAGGCGAGGAAAGGAGCCACGGTGCCCAAACCGTTCAACCTGTCAGCAGGCCACAAGAACTGTAAGGAGGGGCCTGGTGTCTATGTTTCGATGGCTCAGCAGATAGAGCAGTTCCAGAAGAGGACCCCCACCCGCTACCACCTGCGCAGCCGCAGGACTCAAGAGAGAGGTGAAGCAACTTCAGTGGTGTGTCTGTAGTCTGACGCTTGGAGCTGAGATGTTCCTGATGCTTTCATGTTAGTTGGAAACCTGCTCCTCACTTACTGTGGTCCAATATTGTTGAAGATGGAACCTGTTTCCATGCCAGTGTTTGGAGCCATCGTCTAAAAAGTCATCAGTGGTTCATGTCTTGAGTTTAGGATCTTTTTAAAAGGAAATGAATGATGGTTCAGACCGAGTTGACCTGGGTGATATGACTGAATATAAAATCAGGTTTTTTTTTGTTTTTTTGTACAAAGTCAGATTTCAGATTTTTCATGCTTACAAATGACAGAAAATATATTCAGAAAGTGACTTATTCCAATCATTCCTTCTGTGAGTTGACCTGAGTTTGATGGATGTTTTGGGAAACCTTGAGCTTCTTCACAATCACAGCATACTGTATTAATAGAAACTATGAAATGTACTGCAGACCATGCACAGCTGAAGCTCTGTCCCAAGATCTGAAGATCAAAAGAAAGGCATCAGTTTCAGTTTGTGGCAAAATTTATTTTAAAAAAAATGCAGAACAGGTCTCCCCTCTTTTTTTTTTTTCCCCCCAGCATAAATTTAATCTTTGACTTTTTCAATTGAGTGATGTTAAAATATTCTTGTGAACTCTATCTTGTGTCAAGTTTTGGGTGTGGTTACACCCCAATGCCAGTCAGGGTAGAACCAGTGCCAGTCTCCAGGGATCACTGGATGTGAGGTGGGGTACGCCCTGGAAAGGTTAGCAGTCCATCACAGGGTGACATGCAGAACTAACAATACACTTACACCTGAGGGACAATTTTGAACCACCAGATAACCTAACCTTTCTCTGTGGGAGGAACCCCATGCATTCTTGGGGAGAGAATGGCATCCTTGTAGAGAGAAACCAGCAGTTAAAAAAAAAACCCAATAGAAACACTAATCCTAGTCTCATTAATTTATTGTCCAGTCCCATTTCCATCAATCTAGCAATATAAATGACAATAGACATGCGATCAATATCAATGGATAATTGGGTAGAATATTCAATAATGCTGAACCAGAACCTCACGGTATTTTGGGGGTGTAGGCAGAGGACGGGTGTTAGCTGCCTAACCTCTCTCAACCATCTTGGCAAGATGGGTGGCATCACTCACTATTTGGTTACCTAGTAACAACATGTTGAGCAGCATTTTCAGAACATCTCAACAGCGTGCCTCATAACTGCTTCAAAATAATAAAAAAATAAATAAATTGTGGTGTGAAAAGATAACAGGTGCTTGAGAGGAAACTGTTAAAACAGGAAAGATCACATAATCCGTTTGGCAGTAATTCAGATGTGCAAAACCAAAATCAACATGAAACCCTTGTACTGCCATTCATTTTCCCACCATGTCAACCAACTCTAGATGGAAATATTGTCATTTCTTGGATTTTGAGTCTTTCCTGGACTTGTCTCAGGGCCGTCTCCGCTGAAGGGTCAGCACCTGCACCTCACCCAGCCTCACTCCCCCCAGCTGATGACCCGAAAGAGAAGCCGCCAACCTTCTGTGAAGAGCAGTGCAGAGCTGGAGGCAGAAGAGTTGGAGAAACTTCAGAAGTAAGAACCCGTCTCTAAAGAGCTCATCATTAGAGCAGCTAGCTCTGTAAGGTGTCAACTCCTCCCACAACGTCGTGTGTGTTCAGGTTTAAAATCAAAGCCCTGGAGCTGAACAAGAGGATTTTGGAAGGCCCTGAGGAACTGAGGAAGCCAGCAGTGAAGGAGCCCACGGTACCTGAAGGATTTGAGCTGGAGATAGAGAAACGACTTCAGGAGAGACAGCTGAACAAGAAGTCGCAGGATGAGGAGAAGCCCCCCAGTTTCAAAGCAAACCCCCTGCCCAAGAAGGTCCTGGATGGTGTCGTGGTGAGTCCCTCCAGACAGTTCATCTGGAACAGTCTTGTCTTCAGAACGTCAAACCATTATAAGCGTCTATAAAGCAGACATTCTCCTGTGGGCAGGGCTTACCTGAGAAGAAGGTAATGTATCCGACTGTACCAGAGTCTCCAGCATTTGCCCTGAAGAAGAGGGTTCGTATGGAGCGAAAGGTTGAGGAGGTAAGGAAGGACCCTCGCTTTTCTGGGTCTCCTGTTACTGTCGCTTCAGTTTGGTGATCTTGTTGTTGTGTTCAGGTAAAGCCACCCTCACCGGTCAAAGCCGTCTCCGTCCCCCACTTTGGGATTCCATTCCAGCCGCAGCTCCCCGAGAGCCACCAGGTGGAGGTCTGTCCCTTCTCGTTTGAGCAGAGGGACAAGGAGAGACAGGCTCTTAAGGAGAAGAGGCTGGAAGAGTTGCAAAACGAAGAGGTGAGGTTTCATTAATCCAGAACTGGAAACGTCGCCCTTCAGAGTCCATACAGCTCATGGTGTCTGCGCTGCTTCCAGGTGCCCCACTTCAAGGCCCAGCCACTGCCAGACTTCAATGCAGTGGTCCTCCCTGAGAAGAAGAAGCTGGAGCCCACCAAGCCCGAACCCTTCAGGCTCCACATCGACGAGCGAGGAGCAGGCAGGCACAGGCAGTGGGAGCAGATGGTAGGACTGGCCGCCTACAGCTGACTGTCTGGGACTCGTGGCGGAGTCTCCTAGCCGACTGACTTGTCCTGTGTCCTGCAGGTGAAGGAGGAGCAGAAGCAGCAGGAGGAGGCGGCTACGTTCAAAGCCAGGCCCAACACAGTCACTCACAAAGAACCATTTCGACCAAAGAAGGAGAACCGGACATCAGTGGGTAAGATTAGAATCCAGCCTGTAGTGAAATGATGCTGATGACTAGGGCTTGTAGTTAAACTACAACAGCTGCTGACTTGGCCATTACTTAACTGCCTACAAGAGGACGTATTGCTAAACTATCATTTTCTTCAGAAAATGACCAAGAACAATCATGTTCTGACTCCTTGTTCACACACAGCTGGGTCTCAGTATCTCCACCACATTTAAAATAATGTGCACATGGGATCTGTTTCAGAAGTTTTCATCTACATGCATTTTAAAAATGCCAAACCTATAGGGTCAGGGTAGTGCAAAGCTAACCCGTCATCCAATCGGATTGCTTCAAAACGACCACAATTTGCTATTTGAAATTAAACACTGCGCCAGGACGTGTGGCTGTGGATATAAAGTTTAAAAACAAACAAACCAAGATTTCAATTAGGAATTATGTCAAATGAGTAAATTGGATATATTGGCACATTATTTGTCAGACTCTGAAGTATTGGACCCCAACTTTTGGTCTGATTGGCTGAAGATTTGAGAACTTTGTTTTTCTAAATCATTATAGAATCCACAATGATTAAAGTTAATTTTAGTCGGAAACTGAAACATTCTGACTTTCCATTGGAAAAATTAGCTGGAAGTTGCAACACCCTTCAAAAGTCAGACTTCACCCTGATGAAGTGGGAGCAACTCTGACGACCCCAGTTATTACTTTTAAGGTTGACATCACATTCAATACGCCTGGTATTCATATGAGTACTATGGGAAACTTCTGATAGCATCACACAGTCTTTGCATCTGCTTTTCCATTAATGTCCTGACATGGAATACTAAAATCAAACTGAGTCTGGAAAATTTGACTGTCCAGACTTCCTTTTTTCTTGGATTTTCTGAAGAAGTAAAAAAATTATTTTTTTTTTTTTTCCCTCCACTATTGACTTTAGTCTTGGTGATCAGTATTATGCTCATCAGTATGAGTGGAAGACTGTGTAGGAATCCTGCTCACGTGTCCTGAAGGTTGTTCCAGCCTCGTTAATGAGGCTGAGACACTCTTCAGTGGCGTCACTCAATACATGGCGTCATAATTCGGGGCACCTCATGAGAAAACATTGATTCTTCCATAGCGGTGGAGCCCTTCCAGTTGGCCACAGAGCGCAGAGCCCAAGAGTGGCAGGAGTACGAGCGTCTGATTGGTGAAAAAGAGGTGCTGAGGGCGCGCATGGAGGCAGAGCAGAGGCTGGAGGAAGAGCAGAGAGAGAGGGACGAGATTGCCAGGCTGCGACAAGAACAAGTGAGTTTCTGTCTGGGTGACTTATTTTGTTAATTTAAACTGGGAATTAAAAAAAAAAAATTTTAAATAAGACTTTCACAAACATTTGCAAACTGGGCTCCAGTTCATTCACAGTCATTGATTCTGTTCTACTTAAGAACCGAAACTGGAGTTGACACAAGTGTGCACATCAAAAATGCAATATGTTGATCTCAGTCATGCTACAAATTGATCTGGTTCTGAACATGGGAAGCATTGAAGATTAAATCTGCCTTTGAACCACTTTACCATGTGACGTTTCCTCCTGCCTTCAGGTCCACAAAGCTCAGCCCGTCAGACACTATAAACCTGTCGCTGTGAAGAAGAGTGACGTTCCTCTTACAGTCCCAGAGTCGCCAAACTTCTCCAAACGCTTCCGGTAACAAGCAGCAAGATCCCTTTTACAGAAACATCCTTAAATGTGTTTTCAGTTTTTAACTGTTGTAATGAGGTGCCTGAAGACCGCTTTTGTTTATAGTTTGACTTGATCTCAGCTTCAGCTGGCGATTAATTTTTCTCATATCTTGAGTTTCTAGTGAGTTTCTTGGCAAAATTTGTTTTTTTTTTGTTTTTTTTAGGTTTTTAAAGGGTGGGCATAAACTTCCACATGTAGTACATTCCTGTAATAAAACTTTTATTTGAAATCCTAGCCTGTCACTGAATCCAGAACACAAAACTGGCAAAAAATTATTTGGTGTTCCATCTCAACATTGATGTTCTTGTGTGGCTTCTCACAATTATGCAAATGACTACGCATTAAACACGTGACTATAATTCAACCTTTACTCTCCTCAGGCTCAAAACAAACAGTGCTGAGTGCAATTTGGCATCAAAACATGTTGCTGTCCAGCAACAAACCTGAGCTTGGTAACGGCCATGCAGCTCACATCTGCTTGTTTGTGGTGCAAAATTCAGACTCTGGTCTCAGGTCAAGAAGCTTAATAAATAAATCAAGTACTCTTCATGTTTTGCATATTTCCCTAATTTAAGATGGCTGATTAGTTCAACTTGTTAATCAGTTGAACTTGTTTTCTTGAAGCAGGGAAAGATCTAAAACATGCAGAGCAGTGTGCCTTCATGACTGAAGTTGGGAAATGCAACTCTATGATACACATTACTTAAAATGTAAGAAAGCTGAATTAAATGCTGCTTGAATTTAGCAGTCTGACAATTGAAGGGTAAAAACCCTTTGAGTCTGGTGCTCTTGCTGTGGATGCTCCTCAGCCCTTTCCCTGAGGGAAGGGGTTGGAAGACGATGGGTGGAGTGGAAGGAAAAAGGTCCACTAGCCACAGGAATAGCCACAACCGTGAGGATAGTCTAGCAAAGAATTTGCACAAGAACTAAGGGGAGCTTCACAAGGAGAAGCCTGAGGCTGCAGTAAGAACATTAAGAGCCTCTATGCCTGAACGATTTGCATTTTATTTGGAAATTGGAGTCTGAAGGAAGAGTAGAGAGAATTGACGTTGCTTGAAGTTTCCATAACCAGTGACGGTTGGGCTGCCATCTCCTGGTTCTGGTTCTCCCATTCAGTCGGGTTTTTTTCCCACAGACTCTAACAGGTCAATGCCATAGTTGCACTAACTCAGTATAGTCTTTCTCTTTTATGAAAACATTGTGTGTGTACTTTAAAAACTGATTCTGATTTTAACTGTAAGTTGCAATCTTACAAGAAATAGTCTAGGGATATTTCACTGTGCAGTGAACCTTTACAAATGTCCCTTTATGAAATAAGTGAAAATGCTTGTTTGTATTTTTATTTTTTTTTGTTAAAAATAAATGCATTTAAAAAAAAGCTTTAGGTGTTCTGGCATTCCGGGAGTAATTTTGTATTTCTTACAAAGGTTCACAGCCATTCTGTGTCATGTTTTTTTTTTTTTTTTTTTTTTTTTTTAAATCCATTGTTTTTACTCGAGCATTCCAGAGCCAAATGCATTGGTAACCCTGAGCAAACTGAGTTTAAAAAAAAAAAACAAAAACTAGTGATTGAATTTTTTCAGAACGGGATGAGGCTTTGCCATCATGAAAAACCTGATTTAATAAGGCAGAATTACTTTTTCCAAATCACCAGGTTTGTTTTGGAAAGCTTTTCTTCCCCTCACTACATGTACTAATGTTGGCATAAATGACACCAGTATGAATATTTGACTCCATTTATCCTTTAAGGTTGATGCTTTTAGGAGGAAACTGAGCAGCCTGAAACGCATGTTGGTTGGCTTTCCCGCTTTATTGTAGTTTTCTTCAAATCTCTCCCATAAAACACATTCAACTTTTTAATGAGACAGTGTTACTGACTCCAAACATCTGCAAGGAGGCAGGTAGTCCAACTGTTTCACATCTAACATATAAAAAAATAAATAAACTTACTTTGGAGTATTTCGGTAACAGCTAGCATACAGAAAAAGGCACTGGTGGTTTAAGCAGCTGCAGTTTAAAGCAAAGCTTGACATCGAACTAAATGCATCTAAAAAAATAAGGGTTTTCTCCTGAGAGAATCTGATTGTGATCTATAAACGCAGACCTACTTCACCTGCTGTGAGCTATTGTAAAGATAAACGTCGGAGAGGATGATCAGTTACTTGAAAAAACAAAATTATCCGTTAAATCCACTCCAAGCTGGAGCCTCGGTGGTCCCTGGAGAATCAATGATAAATCTTCAGTTTAAAATCGGATATTTACTTCAATCTAATCACTGATTGTAAACTATATTACAGCGGCCTACAACTCCCAGGATGCACGTGCACTGGTAACATTTGTTCCATTGACTTTTACAACTTTGAGTAAGAACTGGGAATGACATCATTTTATGGGTTGCAGTATCAAGTCAGAACATGTAATTCTATTATGTTACTTAAATATGGTCATGAAATATCCATCATTGCAATTATTTCTGGGACAATGTATTGTCCAGCAAAATTTGTTATTGCAACAGGCCTATATGCAATACCGCAGTTGACCACAAGGGACAGCCTCTTGTCTCATAAAATACTGAAGAATAATTTTGTATTTGACCAACATCCTTCATTTATCCCCAAAAATCCAGTTAAGGTTGCAATTTTTATATATATATATATATATTAAAAAGTGTTTTTAACTCATTTGCCAAAACTGTCGCTATGCTATGATACGAGACTGAAAAATTCTCCCTGTGGTCCAACTGCCATCTGCAGAAAAACAGCCAGTCGGTCAGAAACAACCAATCGGTGTCAGGAGGATGTTTCGGCGACTGGTTCACACTCCTTTTCTGTTTTGTTCTGGGACTCTAACTGGGACACAGATCTGGTGAAATGTCAACTCCCACTTCCAAACTAACATAATTTTACCCCTTTGGTGAATCAATGAGACATGAGAACCTGTCTCGAGGCTGACTGGATCCAGGTGCAGACCGAGAAAACTGCTTCAAATAAGGCACGATTTGTTGAGAAATCTTTAGATCCCATATCTTCTTTACGTTCCCAGTAAGTTGTTGAGTTTTCACATGTTAGAATTAAAACTTCCCCAGCTCAGTTAGTAAATGATGAACTAAAGCTTACAGTCAACATGGAGGGAGTATCGGTGATTGAACTAATTAGAAATGTTTCGGAGACAGAGATAAAAAAAAAAAAAGTCATTATTTTGGGTGTTGCAGTGTCCCATTCAGTCTGGAATATGCGGGGAAGTTCAGGGGTCCACAAAGGACACTGCAATGTAGCGGACCCCTGCAGTAGTGGGCAGGCCTTCGTGGTAGTGAGTGAGGCGGCCGGGGTGCATGAGGGCCCAGCCTTTCCGGGGGGCCTGGATGGAGCAGTCGTATCGGAGGAAGCGGCATCCACCACCCTGCATCCATAAAACAACACTTTACAGCTTTCACTCTAAACACATCTCAAACACATCTCGACTGAAGGTCGACTCATCTTTGAATTCAAGCAGAAACAAAAAAAAACACAACACAGTCTCTAAAGATACAAAAAAATCTTAAAAAGCTTTGGCCTGATATCAGCAACATGTTTCAAGGGGAAAACTGGGCTTCCATTAGGCCACTGATGGGCGTCATCAGTAAGAAATTAAATGTTTCTGACTGGAGCATGGCAAAAAAAAAAAGATTAAGTTTTTTAATAATATTTCTTTCCAGTTTGAAAGAAACACTTTTAATGCTGAAGTTGAGATTTAAAGCCAAAATGACATTTTTTATTGCATCTGAAGGATGCAGAAAGCCATCAAAGCAGCTCCACACCTTTTTTAAAATAAAAATTATTTCTCAATCTGGAAAGACGTCAAACTTTAATAAAAGCCAATATAATCAGTCACATCTGATTTCATCCTTTTATCTAGTTGTCAGGAGCTATGACTACTGTACCTCCTCACTGTATTTATCACATGTGTGAACGCTCCAGACGTTTACTGGGAACCAGTTAGAATTAAAACTTCCCCAGCTCAGTTAGTAAATGATGAGTAAATGATGACGTTTACTGGGAACCAGTAAACGTCTGGAGCAGCTTTCACTGTCGGTCAGCATTGTTGCTCCAAAATCTGTGAGATGCAGAGCAGAAGGGCCGCTGTCTGCTTACCTGGTAGTCGATGCCGACTTGGTTGAGTGCAATGTTTATAGTGAATGTGGAAGCGTCATGATGCGGCCGCAGAGACGGCTGCTCGTCTGGCTTGTATCTAACTACGAAGGCCAACTCAAACTGAGCCTGCAAACACACAGACACGCAGCAGACATAAAAACCTAAAACAAAACTAAGAACTGGAACCTCATTAATTCACTTTAGATTCCGTTACTTTATTTTAGCACTGTAATGTAATGTCTGTAATCACAGACATAACTGTCAATGTTGAATTGACTTGTTGCTGAAATTTACTATAATAGCCAATAAACTTGCCTTACGTTGCTTTAAGACCTATGCAGAAAATCTCCATGAATTTGTTTAATTTGAAAGCTAGTTTGTAGTTTGGTCACAAGGTGGCGCTACAGGACAGTGTAAAGTGCAAAATTCCAGCCTGTGTCCTGTAGTCTTTTAAAGCTGTCTTCATTATTGGTACGTGAAGAACTAGTTTCACTAACTAGTTAATAGTTAGCAAATGCAGAATTCTGTTGTGGCAGCGGATCATTTAGGGTTCAGAGGTCTCACCTTGGTGTAGTACCCGGGGAACATTTTCTCTGTTATGGGTGCAACAAATTCCAGCAAGAACTTTTGCCATTCCTTTTCAAAGTTGACCTGGTTCATGTGGATGTCGATGGTGGGAACGTTCTCATAGCCCCCCTGGATTCTGGTATCCTGGGAAACAAACCAATCCAAATGCATCACTGAGGCTCGGCATGGACCGAGACAACAGAGAAAACACTCATGACACTGGCAGCTACGTCCGCTCTGAGCCTCACTGATGCAGGTACAACGTACATCGTACAACGTGAGGGATGAACACGTCGGTGCAACAGCTTACCGTATTTCCCCCTCCTGACCACTTGCCAAAGTGTTCCATTTCTTCAACGAGATGGTTGCAGGCCACGTCAGTGAACACTGGGAACCAGTAAACGTCTGGACACGGCTAGAGAGAACACAGAACCGATCAACCTCGGGTTAGAGAGACAGCTCAGTTTGGTGGGTTCTCTCTGGAATCTGGCTTCATGCTGCTTCTCACATTTTCAATCAGTTTGTCCTTAATCATGCGGGTGTAATTCTCGTCGATGTAACGTTCCTGCCAGTCCTGAAACACACACAGACGGACCACACTTGCATCAGTTCAACACTATCCATCCGTCCATCCATCAGTCCGTCTGTCCGTCCTTACCAGAGGATTTTCAAAGATCTGCCACAGATCATTGTGAAGATGTTCTGTCTTGTACTTCTCTGTCGACAGAATGCGGCCAAATGTGTGTAAGTTGTTTACGTACATGAAGACGCCCTGGCAAAAGGACAAGACAGAGTCGCAGGTTTAAGGCTACGGAGAAACTTTTCATAATAATGTTTAACAAAACCTCTGAATCAGAGTCTAATTGTGAATTTCCTCTGTCCTGAAGACCTTGCTGCGAACGTTGTGGCAGAAAGCCATGTCGGGGTCTAAGCTCTCCGAGGTAAACAGCTGGTAGTCCTTCAGCTCTTCCTGCAGCAGGCTCGCCTTCACCAAGTAGACGCTGGAAATGTACGGCACATTCCACAAACCCCTGCAAAAGAATTTCAAAGTAAACACGAGGATCCAACATAAGGAAGAGACTATAACAGAACGCTGCAGATTCTAAAAGAACAAGGCTTTAACAAAAGGCCTTTTAGTATTATTGTCCCTCTTCACTGATTCTAGAATCGTTGCAACATGTTGGAATAGCTCTTTGTATAATATAATTTTTCTTTTAGTTTATTTGGACAATTATTCCTCTGGTTTTGGATTCTGTGCAGCTGGACGAATTTGGGCTCTTGTATTTTTTACGGTTATGTTTTTACAAGTAGTTGCAGCTGATTAGCTTCTCAAAAATAAAATATTTTCAATTGAACTGAAATATTTTTTAATTCTTCAGTAAAAACTGTCTGTTTCCTGGTCTGACCCAGAAACAGGTTCTGTTTCGTCTTCCCTCTGATCGTGTCTGGATCTACAGCTGGCTTCAACTATGACCTTCTCTCTCATCACGACTTTTCCCTCCAATAGCTGTTTTTTGGGGTTTTTTTATCACCACTTTAGATCTTCCCAGTGGTTGGACCGATCTAAGTAAACATAATTTTCTATCAAATTATTGATCATCAGTCTACCCGGTAACATACATAGCATTCAAGTCCTTGGGGGACACGGCAGACTCACACTCTCCGTCCTTGGACGATGTCCACGTAGTCCTCAGAACGAGCGTAGTAGCCGTCCGCGCTGAGCGCCCCCCAGAAATTGCTCCATAGTCGGCCCACTCGAGTTATCATGGGCGCCACGATGGGCCTGGGGTACAAGTTCAGGTAAGAGGGCATGGTGACCGGGGGACAAGCAGAAAATAAACCATTACAGTTTGTGCAACAGAAATCAAATCTGATCTTTAATTATTATTATTTTTTTTTATGTACTTACAGGTTTTGCTTAATCAAGATTTTCAATGTGTTCTCGTTCTTTAGGACCACCTCAATGTCCAAGTTGAAGAAATAATCACACTCCTTGTCTTTCCGGCACATGTCACTGCAAGACAAAGCAGAGGTTTTTAACTTTTCAACTATAATGAAGTTTTCTGCACCATCATCTGTAAAATGGTGTAAACAGCTCAGGCAAATCCAGGGACCCGGAACAGCCGGCATCAGAGCTGCTCAGATTTACTGAGACCACAGATCTTACAGGTTGGTTCAGGGGTGTTCAAATGTTTTGTTGTGAGTATTTGCAGCTCACATTTTTGTTAAACTTTTCTTGTAACCCCTCAGCAATAAACTGTGGATTTGCTCTATTTTTTTCCAAGAATTTAGTATTTTAAATCAACAAGTAGATTTTTTTGTAGCAAGGGTTGTGTAAATCAGTGTAGATCCAAAGCTCACTGCAACTTTGCCTCATTAGATGTCGAGTATGAATTCATCTGGCCTCAAACTGAAAAACATTTAGTTTATTCTCAGTAATGGAAGAAAAAATCCAAAAAGGGAAGAACTTTTTTATTTTTTTGATCAAGCTGTGTGTATAAAGCTGCTTATAAATACTCTTCAAACTATAAGGCGTGACGAAATTTAAACGGGGCCTGTTGGAACCCAGTGTTCTGATGCTAAATGTTAGCATCAATGCTAATCTTCGCTAAACATTACTAAACAGCATGTGGAGAATCACAAGCATGATGACTAACATGGACTTACTCCATTCACTATGTTAACATTAGTGTATAAGCTAAAATTAGCCAAAATGCTCATTTTTATCATAAATGCTGTCAGTAGCATGTGAGGTATCACTAGCATGTTCTCTTACATTGACTTCCTAAATTTAGTATAATAGCTAATACATAAACAATAGCTAAAATGCTCATTCTGGAGAAAAGGCTAATGCCTACAAGGGGGCAGTAAAATGCTAATATTTTTGCAGCAGTATGGGACTCATCCTTTCTTGCTTTTATTCTCACTCCTTGTTGAAAGAAAGTAACTTTTAGCAAGTTAGCAAATTGGATTAGTGGGGCTTCTCTATCTATCGACGCAGGATCACCTTTCTATGCTGCCGTAGTGGTTGCCATGACACTGGAAGTCATAAAAAAAATGTTTTGAGCATAAACTGAAACCCACAAGGCCAAGTCACGAGCATCTGCTCCGTCCATCTCCTCCTCGGGCCGGATGGATTTTACATCCAGATACAGACTCCCGTGATTCTGCAGGAAGGAGCTGACCTGCTGCTCATGGTGAGGCTCCTGCAAGAACAACAGATTTAATGAGTTTCTTGTGTACATTCATCTCTGATCTTTGTAGACACAGCAGGACAGACAGGAATGTTCATGTTCACAATGTGGCAGCTTCAGAACAGCTGGATGAGGATTTACACCAGGACTACTGCAATTGTTTCTTCCTATTAAATCGACACACAAAAATAATAATGTTCTGATTCTCTTCACAGTGGTTCCTTCCACAGAAACACTTTCATGACTGAGAGAGCGTTAGAAATAAAAAGAGAAACGATGTCCCATGGAGCTACTGTTTCAGTTCAGTCTTGCAACCAAGCCAAAAAAAACACTATGGTCGCCTTTAACCCAAACTTCAGAACCCTTCACTACTGAAACATGCTTACCTGTAAGAGTCTTAGTCCTCAGTGAACCAGCTGGTCTACAGGCTGTCAGTCTTTAGGTTCCCTTTTTACAGTAGTTATAATCACCAAAACTATTTCTATTTGCTAAATGTCACAATAGCAAGAGAAACAAAATGTCTGAAATGTATTTATTAGTCTTCAAAATTGTAAGTTTTCTAACTGAACATAAACCGGGGTTGTATGGCCTGATTTAACTTCAGACAGTGAGGAAAAAGTTGGATCTGCCTAGGATGTGACTCTAAATCCAGGCCTCCACAGGATAATAACAATACATTGACCATTTTATGCTATTTTGTTCTCAACGCATTCCACTACGTAATAAATAAAGATTTTCAACTGAAATATTTTCATTCAACGTGATCTAGGATGTGCTATTTTTTTAGAAGTGTACATCAGGGATCACCTGGTTGGAAATGAAGAGCTTGAGCCTGTTCTTCGGGTACTGGAGCTTCAGGAGACGTTCGAAGAAGACGGACACAAATGGCGTCGGCTGCTGAATGAAGATCCCGATCACCACCAGAGGGTATTCACTTTCCTGTAGAAAACAACAACGGACTTCGTCTGACTACTGTTTTGCGCAGACTTAAATGAATTTCATGGAAAACCTGGTTGGAAAAGCCATGGCTGGTCGAGAAGTGAGCTGACCTTCAGGGATGAGAGTGAGCGCAGGTTCTCGAGGCAAGCGGTGCAACCGGTCTCAAACGTCCATGAGTTGGGGACGTAGTTACCCAGGTAGTTCATCTGGAGCTGGAAAACAAACGTGTTCCATCACGGCACACCTAGGAGTCCACTTTTCTCAACCCGAAACAGATATCTGTTCAGTGTCGGAAATAAATGTACTTAATTACAAATTTATTTGATAACTCTGCACCAGCACAGCACAGTTCAATACACCGATAGCCTCACAAGCTCGATCAACATGTAATAACAAACACAACTTTTGTTGTCCAGTCAGTGCAACTCGGAGTACAACAACCGATGTAATTTAAACAACAAAGGAGCTGGAGCTGACAAAAGCAGTAGGTTGATCAAACACGTAAAAAATGAAACGCAACAAACCTTTTGTCAAATGGTTCAGAAAGTGCAATTAGTAATTCTAAATATACTGTAAAATAAATAGCTTAGAGCTCAGAGCACTGAATTTGCTTTGTGCTGAAAAGATTTGCCCATATGAATCGGGCAAACCCATGTGGAATGTTTTTTTTTTCCAATACCAGAACCAGTGCATGTATTAATACTGGATCTGTGCATCTCTAGTCGCATCTTAAAAAATTATTTTACAGGCTAAACCTTTTCTGCCAACAGAATGCTGCCCAAGCACTCTGTGTAGCTGCTTTGTAGCTGACAGTCGTGGTGAAAGTTTAGCAGCTTTTCATTCCTTTTCTCTGTCTGCAGTACCTTAGTTGGTCCGTTCCCATGGAGGATGACAGGCAGGGTGTCATATTGGACATTTCTGGCCCGAACTCGACCGTCTTCAAACTTCAGCACCACCTCATCTGGAAGCACAAACATAAATAGAACTGACCAGGCACATCATTATGACCGACCTGCAGCTCTGTACAGCTGAACCCACGTGAAGTTCTTCCATGTTTGAGCTCATTTGTTGGATCCGAACAAGCTCACAGGCGTGGTACGTTTACGGCACATTTAAAGGCAGCAACAGCTAACCAGCATGATAAACTACCATAAAACTCTGAAATACAGACATGTTAAAATAACTGCCTAAAATAAACTCAGGCAATATAGATATGTTCAGGCAATCTTTTTTTTTTTCTAAACAGATTTAAGGTGGTTCCATGGATTAGTTGGATTCACCGCTGAAGCTCTGTCTAACAACAGCTCAGTAGTGGACCTACATGCTCTGACTGGACCTAAAGTTCTGACAGGACGCGTAACAGAATTAAACTGGATCCTGAAATGAACAGAAAGGCAGTGAGTGTAGAAATCAGAACAGGCTTGACAGCGTCTGTTTCACAGCATTGTGTCTTTGAGAGTTCATACCTGCTGAGGTGAGACTTTATCAAGACTGGCACAGAGAGTGTTGCAGAAATCCTAGCAAGATATGACTAAAGCAAGCAGATCTTATGCAGATGAATGTGAATTTTATGGCACTATGTCACATGTGGGGCTCCCCAAATTTCAACTCAGGAGCCCCTTCTGTTTAATATCTACACTCCCACCAGCTCAGGTTATCACAAGCAAAAAGATTGGTTACCATAACTACGCAGATCTACATTACAATGTCACCAGGTCACTCCGACGCCATCCAGTCACTGGACCAGATGCTTAGAGCAAGTCAAAGGATGGAGGTGATATAACTTTCTCTTATATCTTATAAGATATATAATGACTCTTATATAGTCATTATATTGACAATATTGAAGTCATTATCTGTGAACCTAAAGGAACCATGCAGAGTCAGCGCACAGCTTCAGTTATTACCGCTAGAAACTAGCAATCAAAACCTGGGAGTAGTGATGAACTCTGACCTGAACCTCCAGAAACGCATAAAGGCAGTAACAAAGTCGGCCTTCTATCACATGACGAACATTTCCAGGATTAAAGGACTAATGTCTCAGCAAGATCTAGAGAAAATGTATTTACCTTTACTTCCTCTGATGTACAAAACTGTTAGCTGGAAAACTAATAAGTTTCACTAAAGGTAAAAACACAAATAGTTATCTATTCCAGGAAGGATATTGATGGCTCCCAACAGAGCAGCAAATATAACAGGGTGGGCTTTCTGGCCTACTGAAGTGTCAGAGTGATGTGTGGCCACTAAGCTAAACGGTGAAAATCTGGTTGAGGTGTTAAAACACTCACCAAGAGCTCCATGCAGGTTCTGGAACAGCCTGCACTTGGTGTCCAGGGTGATGTTTAAGGCCTTCTGAAAATACATTTAGAAACAGTCGAGTGAGTTAAAATTACTAGTTGATTGTTTACATTTTCAGCTCATTCATGTTTGCATGTAAATATTTATTCGTGTGTTCTTTTCCTGCACGATTGAAGTGTGGCTGAAAAAGGAAAAGTTGTGCCACCGGAAGCTTTTTAACATGAAACACGTGCAGGACATGAGGAGTCTCATTAGTTGTGGCTGAGTGCTTTGATTAAAGGGGCTTGTTTGTGTAATTGCAGTGACACATGTCTTACCCTTCTAGCTGGATCTATGTAAACCTTAGTGAAGAAGAGCTGGTCGCTGTCGCTGTCTGCTCCCGTCCAGTTAGCGACCATCTCTCTGATGTTGGGAATGTAGCCCATGAAACCTGGGAACCAAATAAAGTCAACAAAACACCGCCTGACTTCAGTCACATCTCCATGGAGGTGTGGGTGCGTGTGTGTCGGTTCCACGTCGGCGGTACTAATGAGGGCTTCCAGGCACAGATTTACAGGCCCCATAGTCAGCAATTCACCAGCCTGTAAAATCTATGAACAGCCACATCAGCAGCTTCTGTGCACACAGAACACCACTCGGAGACAGAAAGTTTAACTAGAGAACGCCGAATTTAATATTTCAAAGAGAGCGACGAACGACAACAGGTGATAGTTTTCTACAGCAGCAGACGGCAGCAGAAGTTGAACATTTTTCCAACGTTCTCGTCTTGCGCCGTTAGCCCGAGTGTGCACATCAAAATTTCACACGCACAAATTATGCTGCTCACTCCACTGCAGGAGGACAAGTGACTGCTGCCTCATCGCACACAGTCCATGTGAAGTTATTGTAAAGGGACATTTCTAAATGAATGTTTAAATCAAAATGACTTCCTTTATGCCAGAAAATTAAATCCTTGAAAACTGATCATCTTCAGACATGTTTGGTTTGAGACAATAAAACATTTTCTTAAACATTTTTTGAAAGCGTGCTGGATTTTGATATGGACTATATGGGCAGTTCTCCAGGGCAGCATAAGAACGGAGTGGGGCGTCCGAGAATTAGAAAAAAAAACATATCTGTCAGCTGCACAAGTTTGCTGCTACTTGTATGTGTGTGAAGTGGAGTAAGTTTCCCTTAGGGAAGTTACATCACCTGCTTTCAGATAATTTCTTACTGGTTGGAGTGTGGTGAGTGTGCACGACTGCATGTATATTTATATTTCAAGCTTACAAAGTTAGGCATGGTCAGTGGTGGGAAGTCACAAAAGTACAAGTACTTCGTTACTGTACTTAAGTACAATTTTTGTGTATCTGTACTTTACTTAAGTAGATTTAATAATGGATACTTTCTACTTTTACTCCACTACATTTTACAGTAAGTATCTGTACTTTCTACTTTACTACATTTCTACAAAACCGTCGCGTTACTCGTTACATCCAAGTCGGTTGCCTGTCCTCTCCCTCCCACCTTCTTTCCATCCCCTTTCTGTTGGATTTCTTTCAAAATAAATACCACTAGTGGCAAAAAAAAGTGAAGTTCATGCTATGTTAGGACAGGAGATGTTTCCATCCCTGAAATTATGATGCATAGAATCACTTATCTAAGTCTAAACTATGTTACAGAGTAAACACAATAAAAACATGCTTTATCTGTGGCACTGTTCATTTAAATGGCACATTACTAATGTATTAAAATTAAATACGATTGGTACACTTAATGATATTAGCGATTAGGTAATGCATTCAGCAAGTTCTTTTACTTTTAATACTTAAGTATTTTTAAAAGCCAGGACTTTTTTACTTTTACTTAAGTACACATGTTAATGTGGCAGTTTTACTTAAGTACATTTTTTGAGTACTTTCTCCACCACTAGGCATGGTGATTAAACTTGATTAATCACAGTGCCAGAGTGTGATTAATCTGATTATCTGATTGATTAACAGCACTACGTAATTTGTTACATGTAATCAAATTAAGTTTGCCAAACTTTACATCATGCTAAGCAAATGTAAAGGGTTCTCTTTACATTTGCTTAGCATGACGACTTAATATATTTACTGAGATAAACTGTTGTCTTTTTTCAGTGTAGCAAATAACACAATCTGAGAAAATAATCCATGTTTAGCTGATTTAATGAATTAAATTATATTTTGTCCACCTATCGTAGCTGTTAGCAGTAAGAGCCACTTGAACCGCCCTGGGAGACCCACCTCCTGAACCCAGAAACCTGTTGCCCTCCCTGACATGGGGGTACTTGTCCTCCAGATGTCTGTCTGGCCAGATGAGGCTCTCTGAGGAGAACACCACCTTGTGTTTTGCCTGCTGGAACTTCCTGAGAAGCTCTTTAGGACCCGAGGCGAAAACCACGTCGTAACTGTGCCAACAAGGGAGAAAAAAAAGGAAACATTCACAGCTCGAATCTGGCTCCGCTGTGTGAAAAAAAAAAAAAAAAAGGCTGAGAAGAACGCTATAAATGTGAGGAGTTAAAGTGCCAGTGGTTTCCATTCAAAAACACTGGTTTTTGATTTTGCTTTTCTTCCTATTTCTATCTCAGAGATGTAGTTTACGTGTACGAATCACATTTTCAGTGAATGTTTCTTTAAAAGGATAGTTTGGGATTTCCAATGTTTTGACCACATCTGAATGTGATCAAATGGACCTATTAGCTATAACACACTTTGGCTATAACACTCTGTCAAAACGTACAGAAAATGATAACCATCGCAATAAAACTAAACACGGCAAATTTTACATGTACGGGACTCTTTCAACCTCTGACTCCTTCCCGTTTTCAAAGCAGCCAGATTGTTGACAACTGTAATTAAGCTTTCTAAATGTCTTTAGCTGGACTTTCCTTGAAGTCGAACATCTTCAGAGGAAGGTTTCTCTCATTTTTATCGCACTTCACTTAGATCTATGAAACATTCTGCTGTAAAAGCAAAAGGGAAAGAACAGACAAGCCAGCAAGAAGGTGGATGCAGGTTAAATGTGAGCGTCAGTCCCACCTGTCGATAAAGAGGATGACCTGGTCCTCGGACTTCATCTCCGCCACAGCAGCTTTCAGCAGGCGAACCTTCTGACCTCCTCCTGGAGCCGACATGTAATCACCTCCCCTCCACTTCTCGCCTTGGCCGAGCACCTGGGAAAACAACACAAAATAGTTACAATTACGGTTTTCTTTTTTTTTTTTTTTACCTAAAGAAATAGATTAGCCGTGTTCTTACTTTTACAGTGTAGTTGAAGTGCTTAGCCGACCTCAGGAAACGCCTGAAGCCATCTGTCTCTTTGGTTGCAACAGTCAAAACTAAAAGTTTATCTGGAAGAAAAAATTATGAGATGGAAGAGTGGTCAAACGCTTTGCTTCATGTCCTACAACATATATATTTTCGGTTCTAGAAAAAAAGTGTACATAAACATATAAACTTGTTTGTTTCAACTTTGAAATGTTGCTTGGTTGTAAATTATAGGTTCTCCTTCACAGAGTAACTGGTCTGCTCAACACAGACAAAGTAAGAAAGTGTTGAGCGAAATGACTCTGGGCACAAGCACAGGGCTACATTTTCTTTGGCAGAGAACCAGATGAAAACACAAAACAAACTTACAGAAAAGAAGCAATTAAGTCTTGAATTGTTTTCATGTCAGCACAAAAAAAATAATACAAAAATGTCTATTTGGTTTATTATTTAATTGTTGTAGCAATGGTTCTAAATAGTAAGTTGGAAACCTTTAAATGGTATCACATTAAATTGAGCCGTAGACTTAAGAATCCATGAAAAACCTCTGACAATGCCAGACAAATTATTCTGCTATTGACGTTTATCTCTCTGAGTGAACTGTGTGTAACCCAGTGGAACAGTAGATGAAGTCCTGCGTATCAGCAGGAGGTTGAGGACTAACTGTCTTGTAACCCTGTTGTCAAGGTTCAAATTTCAGAACTGCTTCCGAAATTTGGGATTATTTTTCCTGATACGCATGTCTTCCAGTGCGTTCTGATCTAGATAGATATCACTTCCTGTGTGATTAAATGTATAAAGTGTGCAGTCTTTGTTTTCCAGAGCTGTGTACTCTGTACTGTAAAAAGGTGTGTGTGTAAACTACTTTGCTGGAAATAATACATCTGCAGAAACAATTAATCTCTTCACTGTTTTCTTTAGTTTAGAACTCATGTTAAAAATCCTACAAAAGCATGTGCCACCGTCAACCGAAGACTCATAATGCTAACAAACAATATGAGCCATTTAGCCTCAATTGTTAGCAAACTTTAAAAAAAGTAACAATTGTTAAGAGCTGTCTCAAAGGCCACAACAATCAGTAAAACACAACATTTATAGGAGTTTTGAAAGATGAAAATAAAAAGATAAAGTTCAAATCAAAGCATGGTTTAGACCATGCATACAGCATACATGTGCATGGTTCAGACCATGCTGCATGCACAGCATGGTCTGAACCATGCTGCTTTTACCATGCTGCTTTTAGATGTGTTCCTTGTCCAACAGTTCTCCAGCGTCCTGCTAATGACCATGTTACTCATGTGTGCTAAAATAGAGACACATCTAAACATTGCAGGACACAATGAACTACAACTCCTCTAAAACTCTCAGAACTGTATATTTTACTCAAATAAACTGAATTTAAAACATTTACAAATGTAACTACAGAAAATGTAGACCTATCTATTTTTAAAAGTATTTTTTATTCCTTTATCATTTGCTTCTAAAAAAAAATAAAAAATATTATGTCTGGAGAAAGATAACCGGTGTTGCACTGACATAGCAGGAGCACTTAAGAAGCGCATTTGACAAGAATGTTTGTAAAATAACTGTAATATCTGAACTTTGTAAAGATAAAGTCAGTGTGACAGGGTTCTCTCTGAAACTGGTTCAATTAGCTGAGAACTATTTCGTGTGGTCTCTTTGTTTCTTTAGCGTCACTTCTACATAGTTCAAGTTTTGAGCTATGTTGGTTAATAATTCTATTAAACGTTGTGAATGATTGATGATGTAGAGAAGGAGCTGCAGGAGCCGGAGGCTATGTTTAACCAGAGCCCTCGGTCCTCTGCGGAATCCCGTCCACGTCAGCGGCATGGAAGAGCTTCTAATGGTGCCGAAGTTAGCCTCTGCCAGGATCATTTCTGTTAGGGAGCCTCAACTTAACAGAACTATTCATAGTTTAAAATACTGGAAACTAAACTGGATTAGTAAATATTTTACAACTGCGTTTTGGGAAAAAGCAAAATAAAATAAAACATTCAATTACAATCAATTCTGGGTTTGGCAAGTAGGCTCCTGTATTCAGCAAGACACTATACAATGTGGTCTTAATGCTAAATCCTCAAAACATTGCAACTCTCGGTTGTTGTTTTTTTTTTAAGAAATAAATTATTCACAAATATTTGATTTTGCAGTCAATGTACACTAGGTCAAGTTTAAACCTGTGAAGGTTGAATCGCTAAAATCAGTTAAATAGCTCCTTATTACGTGTGAATCGGAAGTCAACTTCAGGACTGAGTTCTGAGCAGAAAGCAAATATATATTTATCACAAACTACACTATATACAGATTGAAAAGCTTTTATTAAAGTCCCCAGATAAAGTAGTTTAGCATGAATAGTGATAATAATTAGGAATGAGGACGTCCCAAAACTGAAAACCGTAACGACTAAAACAGATTTTTCTAACCGAGCTGACATTACTGCGTTGCCGTGTTTTAAATTCAGCGAATCTGCTGGAACGTTCTCTAAGCGAACCGATATAACCTCAACTACCAGAACACAGAGCGAGTTTAACTTCACCCGGAGCCACAGAGGCTGGTGAGGAAAGCCAGACACCGCGCTGATAGACTGAGAGTAGCCGCAGTCTGAGCGACATAACCTGGTGGGAATGTGAGCGGGGGCTCCGGCGGAATGCTCCACTTACCCTCCGGGATACGCTGAACTTCACAGTTCACCAGCGAGGAAAGTGCACATAAACACATCCATGAAAGGATGCGGAAACATAAGAGTTTCATGTTAACCAGAGTTTACAAAAATATGTAGCAGAATCCCAATGTGTGCGAGGGTTTCCTGTGTGCTGCCTGGTCCCGGACCGAGAGCCTCACTGACTGTACACCCTACTGAGCTGCCTGGACGCTTCTACCACCCCCGTGTGCCTCTTCCCACCATTCCACTTTTCTTGTCTTTGTAACAAACGGTCCCTTCACATCCGTGAAAAAATATTATAAAACGTTCAAAGTCTTGTTGTTGTGGCGTTTTGGAAATGAACACTTCTAGGTCATGGTGTAAATGAACCACCCTCTCCATGAGTGGGTGGGATAAAAACTTTTGGGAAAGGAGGACATTAGCCTCTTGTCTGGAGGACATGATTCCTTGCACGTAGACTTCCCCTCATACGACACACCTAAAGGGTGAGTGAATGCCTCATTGTTTTAATACTAGGCTTCTGTGCGAGGCAGAGTTTGCTGGGAAAATTGATCTTGAATTACAATAAAACGACCTAATGTCCCTTTTGACTACTTTTTCAGTTCTTTTGCTCATTTACCTTGATGCCATGACCACCACTTATTCCCAAAATTTTCAAAATATCAGGTTAGACAAGTGAAGGACTACACAGTCCTGGTCAATTGACATCAGGTACATGCAGGGGTGAAAGTAAGGGGGTACGGCAGGGTACTGCGTACCCCTAAAAGATTTAGCGGGGGTACGCAGTACCTGCAAGAGAGGGGAGCCGCTATCTGCTGTAAATGGGTTCACTGTGCAGCCGCGTTCTGATCTAGATAGATATCACTTTCGGTGCAATAAAGTGTATTAAAAAATAAAGCATGTAGTCTTTGTTTTCCAGAGCTGTGTACTCTGGGCTGTAAGAAGCTGTGTGTGTAAACTACTTTGCTGGAAATAATACATGTGCAAAGACAGCTTGTCTCTTCATTGTTTTCTTTGGTTTAGAACTCATGTTAAAAATCCTACAAAAAAAGCATGTGCCACCGTCAACCGACGACTCGTAATGCTAAAAGACAATACGAACCATTTAGCATGAATTGTTAGCATACCAAAAAACCAACAAGTGTCCAATTGTTAGGAGCTGTCTCAAAGCCTACAACAAACAGTAAAACACAACATTTATAGGAGTTTTCAAAGGTGAATATAAAAAGATAAAGTTAAAATCAAAGCAACATTATGCTCTGATCTCTTTTTTTATTTTTGTAAATTCGAGGAACCATCAGTAAGCCGTCTAAGAGTGAGATATCTAAAGTATGTTTCTCCAAAGCCACTGTCCTGCATCTTTTAGACATCAGAATAAAATGATTAGGTCATTTACAGAACTCTTTAGTAGGGATGCACAATATATTAGTCATTTTTACATATTAAAATCGGTCCGATGGCTAAAACTGGACCAATATTAACAACTGATATTTATTTCCATTTTTTGCCATTTGTTTTTTTGGGTGCTGGAGGGTATAGGTTATGCTATTTGTTTCATGTCAGTGACAGTGATGCAGCACAAGACTGGGGAAAGTTTAACTGAAGTAGAGAAGTAGTGGTGAACTCAGCGGTGTGGTTTTTTTTTTAAGTTGTTCATTCAAAATAACAAATTCAGACAGAAGAAACATTTCCAAATCTATCTGTTTATTTATAAATATATAAGAGTTTTTGAACTCAGTACTTTACGATAAGTAATGTCTGACGTATCCAAAAGTAAGTCAGATATTGTCTGCACTGTGTTAGAGGAACACAGGCAGTGCCAGTAGATACTGTATGTTTACTGACTGGACTGGCAGCCTCAACCAAAAGAAAAGAACCTGAACTTAGAGCAATAAAGCCTGTGTTCATACAAGAAGTCTAATTTCAAAAGAATGCTGTAGTTTTTTTACTCAAAAAGTTACTGAGGTGAATGCATGTAGTTGCTGCCCACCTCCATGTATTGGTCAGGATAATTTAACTAAAACATAATTGAAACTGTGAAAAGAAGATCTGAGATAATGCGAATGTATTTTTCTTAGTATGAGACAAAATATGCCGCATCATAATTTTAAAATGAATATTCTAATCTCATCTGTACTGTGTTGTTCTCAGTTCCTGCAGATCGAGGCGGTACTACACTAAAACTATTATCACAGGAAAGGGAAAAAGAAGAGACCATCGAAATATTTAAAAGACAAAAATAGAGCTGAGAGGATTTAGTGTGTTTGTAGTTATTTCAGGTTATTAAAGATATAAGATAAAATGAATTTCTGGATTACTCCTCCGTCCAGTTGATGGCGGTAATACACTAAGTCTGTAAACTGCCAGTAAACACCATAAAATCAGAAGAAGAAGAAGTAAAAGAAGAGACCACCGGAAGTGTCAGCCGTTGGAGTCTACTACAACGTCAGGTGATTCCTTTTCGGGTTGATTAACAAACGCAACTAAAATATTTTGGACGTGGTATTTTTGATGAGCTTCATGCTTACTTGGTGAAGAATGTCAGACTTAAAAAGATGCGAGAAAGAAATGTTCCACTGAGTTGCTTCTCAGCGCTAGCTACTTAGCTAAGCTATCCTCCCCGGTGGAACCTGACAACTAAGCTGAACGGGACACTTTCAGTTTACCTTCAGCTGAGGAAACGGAACCTTGAAGTTAATGCGGCTCCTTAGACTCATCTCTGCCTATCGGAACTTGAACTAACACCATAAATGTAGCTTCCTGAACTGAATCCGACACCTGAAATGAATGCAAGACTTTAAAGTGACCCGTAAGCACTCGGGGTGTCGTGTTGACACGCAGACTCGCATCTGGGCTTCCGTTGTTTGAACAGAAAATGTGGCTGCAGCAGAGACTGAAGGGGCTACCGGGCTTGTTGTCGAGTAGCTGGGCGCGAAGGGTCCTCATCGGGACGCTCCTCTTCCTCATCTTCTACTGGTTCCTGGGGGCAGAGCGCAGGTGGACGTTCCTGGGCGGTTCGGCTGTGCCCGGAGGCGCTGCGGGGGAGTGCCTCCAGAGTGAGATCCACAAGTGGAAGTCCACAGCGGATCGGGGAGAGGGGATCTACAGCACCCCCTCTGAGCCGCTGGACATGCCTTTCGTGTCGGGAAACGGCCATATTCTCATCGATGTGGGCGCCAACAAGTTGTGGGTGGCTTCGTCTTCACAGCCGGGCTCAGCGCCGGTTCACCAAACCGAACACTCTCCGAGGGTCAACGTCCGCCTTGCGGGGGGACTGGCCGAGGCTGAAGCTAACTTGCTGGGGTACCGGAAGGGAGCAGTGCTCTCGGTCCGGTGCGCCTCGCCGGCCGCGGTGCAGTCCGCCCGGGACTGCGTGTCCATCCGAGAGGAGTTCATCGCCCACCGGAGCCGACCCAACGTGTACCTGCAACGAATCCACATCAACAACCCCTCGGATCGGGTCGCTAACGTGGACATATCAGCCGGAAGCCCAGGATCGAGGAGCAGGTTTTCCTCCAGCGTGGACACGCTCGGCGACAGGGAGGTGGAGCTGTCCTCCGGGACGGTGCAGGTGGAGAACAGCCAGGTCGTGTTGGTGGTGGTGGTCACCAGAAAGCTGAAGAACAGGATCCAGGTCGCTGCAAAATCCGAGTACTCGGACAACATCCTGTCTGTGGTCTGGACCTCAGAGCCCATCGAGTCCTCGAAGCTGGAGGCGACCTTCAGCAGCCTCAGAGATGGCGCCAAGAAGGAGATGGAGGAGCTTCTGAGGGCTGACGTGAAGGAGCTGGTTCAGAAACACCAGCAGGCCTGGATGGACCTCTTTAGCTCAGGTAAGCAGCTCACTGACTGTGTTTTTACAGTTCTGAGCCAAACATCATCCAGATCTGTGCTAAGCTGTCAGCCCATCATTCAATCCTTTATGCCTTCCTTCCAAGCTGCCTGAAGTTCTTAAAGGAGCTCGTGTTATGTACATTTGAGACACATAGTGCCATTTTATAGCACAATCAAGTAGGAGTGCACCGATTACAGTTTTCTGGCTGATCAATGATCTTCACAAAGCCTGACCTGCCATACAAATATTTTTTGTCGGAAATGTTGCTATATATAGAAAGTAAGTCCCTGAGTTTGCAACTGTGGGGTGGTAATTGTTAACTGCAGACATGACCTGGTGTGTGGGTCTGTCAGTCAAGCCGGTCTCACAGCAGAACATCAGAGGACAGTGGTTGATTTTGAGACCTTTGCTCAGATAGATAAGATAGGTGGATAACAACGTCTTCACATTTAAGTATCGGCCAATCACCGATCTCTGACAATTAAGGCCAGTTTATCAGTGCACTAGTCAGGGCTTCCCCCAGAGAACTTGCTAAGTTCTGTGATCGGGGTGGCAGGCTGGTCCACCAGCAGCCCATCATGTTTTTTGTATTGAAAAATGTTACGTTGACAGGAATCGTAAAAACATTACTGGTTAACTATACTACTGGAAAACATTGTTGACGATGCTTAAACACACAACTATGCTTTTAAAATCAACAACCCAAAAAAACAACTAGTTTAACAAATATAAATTTTTTTGTACATCTGTATCTCAAATAAGGTAATGAGCATGTGAAACAAAAAACACGATGTACGGCTGATAACAAAATTATAGCAAAACCAAAGCATACATGAACCAAGCAGCTGCTGCAAAACTGCAACAAAAACGCGTTTTTCGAATTACACTAGTCACACGATCAACAGCATGATCAACGTTGCCACGGGCAAAAATGATGAAAACAAGAACGGCATGAGGATGATGGGGTTTTTTTTCCCAGACAACGTGCAGCTGGCTCCACCAGAGCTATCACAGTTCATAAAAAGCTGTGTTATTCCAGTGTGTTTATTCCATGTCTGTTCTGTAAAATCACTGACAACAGTTTGCCCAAAACACCAGCCTCTGAAGGCTGATGGATGATCAGCGCCAGTTTCACGGCTGAATTATGAGTATAATCTCATGTAGCGGTTTACAACAGTCACTGCCATATTTTTTAATGACTTATTGCATGAACAAGTATATTCACATGTGATTTTAATTTAACTTCTTATTTAATGGAAACACAGCAAATGTGAAATTGTGGGGGGTTTTTTTTGACATGAGCAGAATATTGGAAAAACATTTGCCCACATTTGGAACGGAAACCCAGCTACTGACCAGATGAAATTCTGTCTGTTGAATTCAGGTATCGAAATGAGAAAGATCACGGACTCCCACACGCCGTCCAGTCGCACTGTGAACAACACCCTCTACTACATCCTGTCCTCCTCCACGGCGCCTCTGCTCGACCAGCGGCCGAGCGCGGAGGAGCGTGCGCGCCTCATGTCCAGCCTCAACTACGCCGACCACTGCTTCAGCGGCCACGCCACCATGCACGCCGAGAACCTGTGGCCTGAACGCGTGAGCAACACGGCTCAGATCCTGCAGCTGATCACGCTGTGGACCCTCACCCTGCAGAAGAGGGGCTGCAAGGTGCTGGTTGCCGCTGGCGCCCACGGGGCCATGCAGGGCATGGTGCTCAGCTTCGGCGGCCTCCAGTTCACAGAGAACCACCTTCAGTTCCAGGCCGACCCGGACGTGCTGCACAACAGCTACGCCCTGCGGGGGATCCACTACAACCAGGACCTGATCAACCTGGCCGTGTTGCTGGACAGCGAGGGGAAGCCCTTCCTGCACCTGTCGGTGAGGCAGCAGGAGGCGGCAGTCAAGCTGTACGCCTGCGAGGCCGGCTGCCTCAACGAGCCTGTCGAACTCACCTCCGAGGTCAAAGGCCACACGTTCCCCGTCATGGTGACCCAGCCCATCACGCCGCTGCTCTACATCTCCACCGACCTGCGCCACCTGCAGGACCTGCGCCACACGCTGCACCTCAAGGCCATCCTGGCTCACGAGGAGCACATGGCGAACAGATACCCTGGCCTGCCCTTTCTGTTCTGGTTCAGTGTGGCGTCGCTCATCACCCTGTTCCACCTCTTCCTGTTTAAACTCATCTACAACGAGTACTGCGGCCCCGGCGCCAAGCCTTTCTTCAGGAGCAAGGTATAAACGGCGCTGAAAAAAGCCGGCTTCACTCTGATCTGCTCTCTTGTTTGTGTCCAGCGTGTCTTCTCTCTGCTCACTCTCTCTGTGGGGCTCTTGGTCTGAAATGAGGTTCTGTGAGTGAACACCAGAGTGGGCCGCCATAGCCTTAAACACTTTCCTCCCCCCCCCCCTCTGTTGAGAGATGATTGGTCAGCGTTGGCTCTGGGTGGAAGGACTTGGTGCTCTGCAGCTGCAAACAATGAAACGATCCAAGCTGAAATCCTTTTTCTAAGATCGGCAACACCTCTGGCTTCCAGCATCTCGTTAGCACACTTCCTGCTCTCTTCACGTCCGCCGTGGATTGGAAGGAAACGTTGGTCGCTGTGGAAGGACGACAAGCACAAGAAATCTTTTCCTGTCAATATTTTGCTGTTCATCTCTGCCGGTTTGAGTTTGTTGGAAGAGGTGTTACGTTTTTTATGAAGATCTTCATCTGATGGTTTTTCATAGTTAAAAAGAATCTGCAGAATTTTCTGTTCTTTTCTTCCCAGCAATCAGACGTTCTTTTAATGTTTTAAAGAGGCCCTCATTTGCAGTTCTCCAGACTTTCTGAAGCAACACGTCAGAAGGAGGTTTTTTTTTCTAAGAACTCCTAGCTCAAATTTTTACGTCCCCGAAGTCTAGGATATTCAGACATGTTGAACGACTGGACAGAAAATGTTGGAAAACGGCAGTAAAGTTGCCAGAGAACCTTTTAGAACTGGTCTGATCCAGACCAGTTCAAGAGATCACTAGAATGTCTGAGTGCTTGGATGGACTGGATCAGAATCCCCCATTGCTGCAGATCTGTCTGTCATAGAAACCTGTAGCCTCATGTTGAGCAACAGCCAAGTCTTCACCTTATGCATAAATGGTGTAATGTAGTCAGTAGGAGGCGCTGTGGGCATGATGACAAGTGTTGATGATAAACCCAGAGAAATGAAATGACACCAGACTAGGTTGGGGTTCGGTTATCATCTTTAACTGGGCTGATTGGCTCCTGTCCCTGTGCCAGAATCAGCTGATCACTTCTATAATCCAGTATGGAGTCCTACTCTGGTGAGTCCTGTCCAAGTCTTTGTGAAAAGTACAAATTTACTTCACACATCCAGACACCTAAAACCTTGTTGGTACCACGGAGTGTTGGGGCCAGAGTAAGAGATTTTATTTATTTATTTTTTTTAATTACAGCAAAGTCATAATATGCAACATTACCAGATAAAAGTAAAAAAAAAAAGTTGTTTTAGTGAGAAAAAGGCTTTGCTAACTGTTACGATCTGACGTGACCAGCTCAGCAAGTCCTCGATTCTTTCTTCAAAATATACTTCGTTCTTTGCAGAATCGCTTCAAAGTGTTAAAGCCGCTGATAATAATTTAACTCTGATGTTAAAAGATTAAGCATTTCTTTATTTGTAAAACCAATACTAACGTATAACTTCACAAGTTGCTCAACATTCCCCATTTTATCTTTTGATTATTGTTCGTGGAGAAATTCTCATAAAATGACCACTTCATTCTCCTACTATACAACCATATTCTGGTCATACTATTACTTTATTCTTGTATTGTCGTGACTTAATTGTCATACGTCTTTTTGTAATACGACATTCTTGAAGTGAAAAAGCATTCTTGGCCTGACCCTAATACTCCATTGTATGTTGGAAACACTACATTTGAAATTTATTATTTTTATTACAGATAAATATAGCTTTTCAAGAACTATATTGATTCTTGGTGCAGACATATTTGTTCCACACCTCTTATCTAGACACAAATGCCACACACACACACACGTTGATGCTCAGTGTGATCAGTGAGCCACTCTGAGTGTAACTCCTTGCGGTCTGATGAGTCGGTGTGATGAGGGATCAGAACCTGGTGCTCAGGAAGTCATCTGGAGGAACATCCTCAGAGGATTCTGGGATTCATCAGGAGGCAGGTTGAGGTCGACATGGAGCCCTTCACAGCCGTTTGTCTCCTCTCTGAGGAGGGTTTAGACCTGCGTAGACGCCTCTTAGTCGGTGCAGGCATCAGTTGCTGTTTCCAGCTGTGGTGCCAAGCAGCTGGGCGGACCTGCCGCACTCTTGAGACGGGCCGGACTCTGAATGCATGAACTGCTCTGTCTCTCTGCTTGGACTCCTTCTGCTCTTTTTTTTCTGCCTTTTTCATAAATGTTTTATATTGAATCACATGATTAAATTAACAACAAACCTGTGGCTTTGGTTCTTTACTTCTCACACCTCCTCCTCCTTCTCTTTCTGCCTTTCTGTCTGTGTCTAGTCAGGGGTGGGGGCAGCCAGTTTCCGCCATGCCTCACCTGTTCTAACGATCCGCTCTGACTCCACCAGGTCTCCAGCAAAAGGGAAGATGACTGCTGCGACTCCTCGGAGGTCGCTTAAGCGTAGCTTCAGCGCCGGTTTGCTGCTGCTACTGTTGTTGTGGACATATTGACATGGTGGGTGGCTTGTTTGCTGTTCGCTCTGATTCTAAAACCTCTGACCTCCAAATCAGAAGTGTTTTTTGGAAAATAACATCCAACATGGCGGAATATTGCCCAGGAAACCAAACCCACAGGGCTGGAATTAGCAATAGCGCTCATAAAAATAATTTGTTTTACTCTGCATGAGCACATGTACTGAAATTTTGTTTAAAAAAAAAATCGTAAGTTAAAAGTTAGAACTGTATATGAAACCGGTCTTTTGTAGAAGAGTCTCTAGATTAAACCTTTAAAAAAAAATAGATGCTTACCATTTCCAGGTTCATCTGAACCAGTCCTGATTGGTTCAGACATGGTGGTGTGAGCCAACCTGGTCAAACAGGAAGAGCTGAATATAAGCCAGGTGATCCAGGTGGAAAGCAGCAGTTTCGGCCTTCTGTTTACCTTTCATCCATTTCATTAGAACCTGTAAAATCACTGCATCATGCAAAGGTTTCCATCCACCATTTACTTCTTTAAACCTGGCTTCAGTGTGATAAGCAGGCATGTTTTCTAATGGCGTGCAGTAAAAAATATTTAAAAACCAAGTTATTTTTCTGGTTTTAATATAACAAAAAAAAAAAAAAAAAATCAGAATAAATAGTTTGATGCTGGTGGTAACAAAGTGCCTAACTATGATTTTAAATTAATTTTTTGTCAAGTTGGTACATGTTGATTATCGTTTTTTTTCTGTGTAAAACACTAAAGACACGACAAAGGACTGTTAATCAGAGGTAGGGACGGCTGGACCAGGCATGTCTGTATGGAGGATTAAAAAGGACAAAATTAAGTCGTTAAATTCACCATAAAATAAATACTTAATCAGATGTTTAAATAAATATGCCATTAAATAATTTAAATACACACTTGAGATAGTTAATCAAATGTATGTTTGTGTATTTCACGGTTCCTATTTCTGAAGCATAACAGTGAAACAATCGCCTATCGATCAAGAGGCAGGGCTAACACCGATTTATTTAACTCCACTAGTGTGATTTGATGTTCGGCATTCGACCAATTCTTTGACTTTACCCACCACATAGTCTGGATGCTAATTATATAATCTCTCCATCTCGCAGAAAAGCTCCTGAAAATTCTCCGTTAGAAAGGCTGCCATGATTTTCAAAGAATCAGGCTAGTGGAGTACAAGTTGCCCCCTCTGATTTTGATGTGCGAGTTTAACTGATTAAAATTATTTAATTAATTATCTCCATTGACTGTTATAAGTTTGACCTTTTTTTTCCCGTCCATATGTATGAGGGGACTATGGGCTGATTAGACAGCAGAAGCATAAATTTGTGAAAATTGTTCTGAAACATTTGGGCCCCACTTGGGGTCTGCTGGTCAGATATTTATTCACTGCCAGTCCCAGTGTTGGTCTTTAGAACTAAAATCTTCTGCAGAGGAGGGTCTGGGTTTTTCTTTAGAGCTTTAACAGTTTAACCATTCGATGCTTTGCTAATTGTTCACAGGGAAACTGAACAGTTCAGCTAATGAAGCATTCACATGGTGACTTGTGATAAATGAAATAAACAGTGTTAATGTCGGTCTGCATTGGGGTCATTGCAAACATTGACCCCAGTAAAGGAGTCGTCTATCCACCTACTAGGAAGTTTCTTATTTCCATCTCGATAAAGTGTTTTTTTTTTATTAGCTTTGAGTCAAAGTTTGTAGTTCTGCCTTTGAAACAACATAGTTGTAGATTTGTCCACCTTATGACCACTTTTTCCTCCAATATATAATCCAATCTGCCACTGCCAGTACGTCTGAACACATCTTTACAATATGATTTGTCCAGAGAGGGAAAAAGTGAAAATCTGGCTCTGAGGGAAAATCTAAAGAACTGGGACTGTGGTGAGTTCTAGACGAATTGTGGCCGTAGTTCTGTGACTGAACTGAAACATGGCATGTAGCGACAGCTTCAAGCATGACTCTGTGACGAAGAGTCCCAGGCAGACTGTTAGTGGGTGAACACGACTCCTTCCTTTGGTTGACTGGCAGCCACTGTTTAGCTTCTCATGCTAATGAAGTCCATCCTCTGATGGCTCGTATTTAGTCTTTTTCATCAGTTTTTTTTTTTTTTAACCTGAAGCATGTAACCTTTCTCCAGTTCACCATCTTTACTTCTCATTTTCAATATTTCTCATAACATCTAACCAACATCAGCTTTAACAAGTCATATTCTGCCTGGTTTTTCAAGCTTTACTTGAGCTCTGGAGGTTTCTCTGAAAGTCTCACTCAGGTTTCCTGACCCCTAGTCTGGATTTAAGCCCCAACATCAGACTCGCTTAGGAACTGGACCGTGATGGACAGCTTCCCCACTGTATTCGGGAAATGGATTATTCTGGGAATGCAGGGTGCATTGAATCTTCTTTGGGCTTTTCCCCCCTTCCAGACAGAACATTAAAACTGATTCCTCTGTTCACACATGTAAATTCCACTTGGCTTCACTCTGATTTTTTAGGTCTTTCTCCCTCTGTTTTCACTTGCCAGGTGATTTATTTTTGTTCCATTTCTCTTTATGTTTTTTTTTTTTATTATTTCTTCTTTAATGTGAACTACTGAATATGTCTGAATGAAGAAATAAGTTAATTTATTGAACATTTGCAATAATCCCAATGCTTTGTACTTGAAGTCTTTGTGCTTAAAAGTTTGATTTGGGTTTATTTTGGGGAGAATAAATCACTTATAAAAATGTGGCATTGTGTTGTCACTTTCTTAAAGATTCTTTAGCACAGTTTAATCTTCTGCTGACGGGAAACCTCAGACAAAAGTTAAAGGTAAAAAGTCCACGATGTAAAAAGAAGCAGCAGGAGGACCAAGAGGACTCTTAAATAAATCATTATGAAAAGTCATTTAGGTTCAAAAAGCTCCTACTAACCACAGGCTAGAACCAGCGTTTTATTTTCTATCAAACTGTTTGCATTGGCGTTTCTTAGATTCAGCTACAAAAAATCTGAATAATTTTTTGGCATGAGGGAAAAAATCTGCCAGCAGTACTAGTGCGCAAGTAATTAAGATGGACTTCCATATCTTGCTGAAAAGTTGCAAGTTGATTTAGTCTTATTTCAAGTGTACTAAGATAATTATCCAGAGTTCCTCTAGATATTCAAACTCTAAATATTCACCACCATTAAGATAAAAACAGTAAGTCAGATGTAAAGAACAGATCTATTGACTTTATTAAAGTGTGTTTTGTGTGTAAGGCTAGAGAACATGTCCAAGGACTGACACACAGTCTACTCTAGAGGAGAGCGTCACCATTCGCATCTAGCAGTATGTCAGCAGAGCATCTCTGGCTTCAGTTCCACATGACTTTGGTAAAGGCTTGATGACGGAACAGTGTCTTTTTTTGTGTGTGTGTGTATTCTCTAATTCCCAGCCATTATTTTTGGCAGCTTTCTCTCTCCACTCCCACAGGCACTTATTGCAGTCATATTTGTGTGCATAGACTTTCATATAAATTGCCTGGGGGGGGAATAAAAATCTGTTTGCTCCGAGTCAGGTTGATTCAGAGCAGCATCAGAGGAAGTGAACGGAACATTTACAGCCAGATCATTCATCCATTCATCGACAAAACACCAGATGCAAAGCAGAACTTAAGGATTTTCACATTCAATCTTAAGTTTTTAATCCTATCGAAGAATTTTGGTAACCCGTCTGTCATTATGCAGAGAAGTAGAGAATCAATATAACAAATAATCACAGTTTGTGTGTCACAGTGTTTATCAGCAGAAAACAGCTGCCAGATGTATCATCCGTTTGTGAGCGAAACCAGAATGAACCTGAACATTTCCAGATGTGGGCTGGTAGAGCCGGTGTGTTGCAGTAAGAAGGTCCTAGGCTTTCTCCCACAGTCCAGAAACGGAACTGGGAGGTCAACTGGTTCTGCATGTTGCCCTGGAATGGACTGGTAACCTGTCCAGGGTCTACCCCACCTCTCACTCTCACTCTAGCCAATGGATGGATTTCAAAACATCACCACAGTGGGTCAATGACAAATACACTTGTATTCCATCCTGACGGTTTGGAACCTGGGACATCTACTCCTTTCCTTCTCTACAGCCACTTTTTTTATTGTGAAGTTTAGATTTAAATTGCTTCAGCATAAACTTCCATCTGGGTTGTAAACACCGTAGTTCTGATTCAGGACTGTTAAATTTAAAGTTGCTGTGTGTAACTTTAATTTAAAAAAATTTGTTATTCTTTACCAATTTGTTCAAATACAGTATAATATAAAAGAGATAATCTGGGAAAAGAGATCATCTCCATCTCTTCCCTGAGCTTCTGTTGCCTCTTCATAAATACATCACTCCTGGTCAAAAACAACCAAATCAAAGCCAGGAGGAGGGTCTTAGTGCTGTCAATCAATGCTGTTCAACATGTTAATGGTGGAGAAACAACTTATTACAGGTAAACCGTTTATCCGTCGTCATTGGTAGTCATGCTAACTGGACTGAGCATTGACAACAGGCTCTGCTGACGGGGAGAAGCTGCACCTTAGCACAGAGCAAAGTGGGGAGAGATTGTGACCGACAATGCTAAGACCTGGCTCTGATTGGTTGTTCCTAGATAGCACTGGGAAAAGCCAGAGGAGTTACTTTTTTTTTTTTTTCCAGAGACTGTCTCATACCATACAGTCACGGCATACTGACGCCTTCAACAAATCTGTAAAAAAAAAAAAAAAAAAAAAAACTTTTAAAAAGTTACATACAGCAACTTTAACAAAGCAGTGAGAAAACGCAGACTGTGATTGAAGAGACTTTGTTCCTGAAATGTCCAGCGTGTCGTCATGGAGCGTGATGACACATTGTCTGAGGACACAGCAGGACAGAGCAATGATTATCAAACAGCTGGAAACACTTTACCTCAAGACAGCCGGGAGAAAACGCCCCACCCTCTTTCTCCTCCGCCCATGTCCACAGACTGGGACATGGGGACCAGACTGACGGTCCAACCGCCACCTGCTGGTGGTATATAACTGGTATATCAGCCCAAGTTGGAAGGCAGCGTTACTTTAGTAGTTTTCTGCTGTTTAACAGGGAAGTGACTTGTGCAGGTTAAGCCATCAGTCATGCTAGTACATTTGCACACAGAGCACAGAGAAAGTCCTGATCTTCGGATCAAGCAGGTGTCTTTAGTGGAGACATCTGACTGCTGCTGACCTGAAGCAAGGAGTGAACCTACTGGATGGTCACATTACCAAATCTAGGTGGATTCTTGAACCCAGCATCTGTCTCCAGCAGAGAATACCTTTAGTCCCTGAAGTAGTGTGAACGTGTAAGAGGTGAGACGAGGAATCACTGAGAGTCTTTGAGGTCATGATGGATATCTGAAGATCCTGAGCAGGCCTGCTGTGTCCGGTCAGCGATGGAGACGAGCTACGAGTCTTTGAGCATGCTAATCTGAGCGAAGATTTTCAGAGCCGGGCCCAGTTTGATGTTCATGGTTCCCATGAGGTGGTCCTCCTTCAGCAGGAGCAGAGCCTGTCCGTCAATCTCCTGAGAGCGGAACTCCTCTGCAATCTCCAGGCAGCCTGCGACCAACAATGACCAACAACCTTCATGTCAGGGTACGGTGCAGTGGTTTTCATTCACCTCTGTCTGTTCAGCTGTGAAATACAAAGGTTTACTAGGGCTATTGTAGATAGAAAAAAAGTAGATTTGTTTCCTGCTAAAAAAAAACCTGAAATTTTACAATTGATTTCAATCTTTTTTCAAGAAAAAAAGTTGAACATTTTCTACTTTTGAAACTCAGAAATTTCAACGTTTTTTTTCTAGAAAATTTCTGACTGAACTCAAAATTTGTCTTTTTCAAGCTCAGAAATGTCCTTGTTTTGTAGAAAACTGAGATCCTAATATTTCCATGTTTTTTGTCGAAAATTTACTCTTTTTTTCCCCATCTACAGTGGCCCATTGGACATGCTGCCATTGGTTTAAGTTGCTAAGGGACAAACTGACCTCTTTTCCATCACTATGGTACTTTCTTGTTCTACTACTCTACAATTTGCAATATGCGCTGTTATTTAAACTATTAACTATGTTTTTTTGGGGGGGGGTTTCTTTCCGTAGAGGGTCTAAAGCATGAGACAATGCTGTCGGTAGCTAAATGTTCTCCCTCTCCTGCTAATGACTTTCTACTTTTCTTTAACAAAGAAACGACTTCAAAACCAGTTGATCTGTTTCTTGTTGTGCATTCTGCTCCGTCTTCTCAAACCTCCGGTCGGTTGTGGCAGCTGGCCGCTTGTACTGAGCCCAGTTCTGGTTCTGCTGGAGGTTTCTTCCTGTTACAGGGGAGTTTTTCCTGTCTATTGTGGCTACATGGATGGTTGGTATGAGGGTTTGCTGCAAAGTCAACAACGCAAGACAAACAACTTGAAGTTGTGGATATGTGTCTTTTATACTGATAAGTTCAAACAGGTGCCATTACTACAGGTAACAAGTGGAGGACAGAGGAGCCTCTTAAAGAAGTTACAGAAATCCTGCTTGTTTGTTATTGACCAAATACTTATTCCACCATAATTTGCAAATAAATTCTTAAAAATCCAGACAATGTGATTTTCTACTTATGTTTTCTCATTTTCTCTATCTATGATGTCCATTACAGGCCTTTCTCCTCTTTTTAAGTAGGGGAACTTGCACAATTATTGGCTGACCAAATACACCCCCCCCAAACACTGTATATTTGAACCTGTATGTATAATTCTGACCCTGAATACAGTCAAAGAAAATCTTCGATAAATTCAAATTTGTGTGCATAATTTTTAATAAAAAATTTTTTTTTAAATCACCGAAATCAATTGTTGCACAGTAATTCTTCTAAGTGGAACAAAAACTATCAAAGACCCACCTGGCAGGGAGGATATGAACCTGTAGACGTCCTGGATGTTCCACTGACCCGGATCGCTGTGCACAAAGCTGTAGGGGAGCGGCGGGAGGTCGGGGGTCGGCACCGCAGGAACCCGAGGGACCGTAGACAAGGGGGGTGACGGGACTCCCTTGTAGCCGGACAGGTCTGAACACTGACTGGACTCTCCGTGTGCAGGGTGAACATTCTGACCAGCAGAGGGAGCAATCTGGCAGAAACGAGGTAATCAGCTCATTTCAACATTTGAACCTTGAACTAAAACCTGAGGTCAGCTGCAGAGAAGACAGTTTGTCCAAAGCTGAACAGTAGCTTCTTTGCCATGCCAGAGCCTGCTGTGAATGGTAAGGCTAGTTAACAAGGGTACCATCAGATAGCAGCAGGTAAACAGTTTTCCTGGAAAGGTGAGTTGTTTCTCCGTCATTAGTAGGTTGAGCAGCGTGTACACACAGCGTTAAGACCCTCCCCCCGGTCTCTGATTGGTTGCTTCCCAGTCCTGTATTTCTGCAAATGGCAGTAAGACCACAAGGAGGAGCAGAGGAGCTTCATTTTTTCATTTATGTCTTATATGAAATTACAATGTTTGTTTGTTTGTTTGTTTGTTTTTTTACAAATACGTAAAAACCAACAATTTTAAGCCTTATTATAAATCCTGAAAATAATGATGTCAGGAGTTCTGTGCTCTGTTTTGCAGACCAGTTACTCGTCATACTGTCAAAGTTGGATTCATCATATAAATTATGAAAGAGCAGAAATCTTCCACATAACATGTCAAATAAAATGTCTCCAGCTGCCTCACCTTCTTTTTAGACTCCAAGCTGCTGTTTTTGTAATTCCCATTCAACGTTCGTCTCTTCAGGTTCTCCAGGCTGGTTCTGCGGTTCGGGAAGAGACCCATTCTCTTTGTGCATCCCACATTGTAGCTACAGGAATATTTTAGAATATTGAAAAGGAGATCAGACTAGTGTAAATGCAATGTTTTCCATTATTTTGGTTTATCATAGTTGCACCTTCGTTAAACTAAAGCTAAGGGAAACTCCATGTCTTGACATGGATGGAAAAAGATAGTATAATCAGAGCAAAAAAACCTCAGAATGAAAAATAAATCAGACTCACCGTTTAGCACACACTGTGGAGCAGAACCTCTTGGATCTTTTAAAGATGTAGGCAAAGTCCACCTTACCGCACAGTTCGCAGGTCAACATGGGCTCCTGTTGGGCCTTTAGCTCTGAGAGAACACACAAACAGCACACACAGTTACTGTTGTGACCATTTATGTAAAGTTTGCAAATTGTAATTTCTACTAATTTAGTTTTCTATTTTGGGAAGTTGGAATTTATTTAAGTTAAGTCTAGATCCAAAATCTGTAATTAATTTGTATATTTGAATTGATTGTTGGTAATTGGTTAGACCCATTAATTTGAGTAATTAAATACACACCAGGATCTTGGTGCGTTCAAATCAGAGACCACCTGTTAACACCCACGGCCTTTGTTGGAGTATTGCTTTTTGGAGCCAAGAAGGCCGCGACAGTTACTGTCAAGCGACTCCCTAGTTTTCCTTCTCTAGAACTGAAAAAACTCCCTTTCAGATGAGGAAAAACAAGGAGAAAGGCAAGGAAACACGCTTTTCAACAACTCTATTGCAATTCACTGTGTTACTTACATTGTGCAGACTAACTGGAGAACAACACTGCAGTTCAAGGACGAAGAATTCACAGTTCCCAGCACATCTCCCTGATGTACTCTACAGACATTTTCTTAGAATGTCTCTGTGTTGCCCTGCGACAGACTGGCGAACTGTCCAGGGTGACCCCCCCTCTCGCCCGGAACGTTAGCTGGAGATGGGCACCAGCAACCCTCCCGACCCCATTAAGGGACAAGAGTGTAAAGAAAATGGATGTAAAGAAAATGGATGGATGCCATTAAATGCCATTAAGGGACAAGAGTGTAAAGAAAATGGATGGCTGCCATGGATGGATGGATGGTTGGTTGGTTGGATGGATGGAAGAATTTATTGGCTACATATGGACGGATGGAAGGTTGGTTGGTTGGTTGGTTGGTTGGTTGGTTGGTTGGTTGGTTGGAAGAATTTATTGGCTACGTCTGGATTGATAATAAACGTTACTATTGATCTAAAAACAAAAACAAAGAAAACTGTCGTTTACCCTTGGAAGATAAGCCGTCCATCTTTGAATCTGCTGCCCGTCTCCGGAGGCTCTCTATAGAAAAAGATGGACGCTCCACCTACAGAAAAGAAATGTGTTGATTCAGCTGACTAATAAAAATGCCAAGTATAGTGCACTGCTGGTATGAGCTCAGCTTAAGATGGTGCTAATAGCATTAGATTGTTGAAACAAAAAGAGCTTTGCATATCTAAAGAAGATTAATGCATTCTGAGGCATCGAAACAAGAAAAATTCCTTGAAGGATTACCACCAATGACATTTGGAAAAAAAGACTTGCCCCTAATCAAGCCAGCCTTCATTACTGCAAGTCAAAAATCACTTTAGGCGTGAAGCTGTATGTCAGAAAAAGTTCTGCTGACATTCCTCAACAGACCAATGCATGACCAGGTACTCACAGGGAAAGGCTCGGCACCTTCCTGGATGACGAAGCCTTCGATCAGATGCGTCAGGATGTGGGACTTGTCTATGGCCTGCTGAGCTGCTTTGCCGTCTCCATTGTGCTGGCTGCTGTTAGTGCTCCCATTCCCAGAGGTCATGACTGGAGCACAGGCCGCCCCAAACCTGTCAACACAACAGCAAAGTACAACTGCATGAATCTGAAAGGCTGTTCAAATATAGAAATGCAGCAGAGCCAGTGTGTCCGGTGGCTGATGAACCAGGATCGTTCCTTTTTAAATGTTGCCCTTCAGACACACCTGAGCATCTTCAGATAATAACCAAGAAGCAACATTGGGAAATGTCCAGCTTAAAACCAGAAATCAGCTGGGAGGACTGGAAGTGAAGTTAAATGAAACATCTCCACCACCATATCTACAGAGGCACAGAAGATACCAAAAGCAGACGGGTGTATCTAGGTATTGGTATCTAGGTACAGTAAAAGGTTTCTCCTCCTTCTTCTCTTTCAGTTTCTCTCTTCAGAGGTCATCACAGCCAATAATATGTCTCCATTTAATCCTGTTTTCTGCATCCTGCACCACTCCTACATACTTCTCTCAGCATGTGTGTTCAACAGATAACTGTAGGCTGTACCCAAAGCGGCTAATGTCAGTTTGTCATACTTGTTACAGAACAAAAATAACAATTTTTTGCTCAATAAGCATTTAAAACCTATGTAAAATACAGCAAGGTCTTAATCTGGTTTTTTTACCCCAGTATATTATTTTCATAGAAGTAGGAATAGTTTTTTTTTTTTTAAAGTAAGCAGATAATGTTCTAATTACTGTAAATTTCAGATTACATAATTTATCAATCTTGAAATATCTAACAATCCATACTTTTTTACTTATATCAATAACGTCAATGTTGTCTCAAAGAACGACACAAAGTTACTCTCATAGCTGACATACAAATTTATTTTAAACATAAAATTTAAATTCAGCACACAGATTCATCAAAAAGTATTCATCCACACCTTACCAGCTGTATTATGCTTTTAAGCAGCCATATTGTCTCAGTACTTTCTTGGTCAATTCACTTCAGCTTATTTATAAAGCGACAGATTCAAATCCTACAACATACATTCTAGCTTGATCCCAGATCTAACACAATGTAGCCAAATTCAGTATAAATGCCATTTGGTAAAGATGGATTTAATCCCAGCAGATTAAATCCAGACACCAACTCTGCAGCAATATCTCAACTGAGCACTCGTTTTTTGACTATGGAAAGGAACAACAGCAAATCCACTTAACATGAATAAAACCTCCAGCAGAACCAGGATCGGTCTGACGGGTCATCTGCCTTTACACAATAACACTTCTCAAGGTTTTCTGAAGACCTGCCAGTTTGTTTAGCCCACTTTTAATCAGTCCACAAGATCCTTCAGACAAAACATAGTAATAATAAACTCAAGCATTGAAACATTTGACACTATCCTGTTCAAGCAGATTTAGCTCCACTTTCCATCTACTCTGAAAAAGAGCAACTTCTTTTTCAACAATCTGGCAGTGAAACACGGCAGCTTCACCTCGTCGGCCGCTACATGAACAAGACTATAATGTAATATCCAATCCTCTAGTGTGTTAAATATTTGTTCTGCCGTTTCTGCACAAACAGCAGAAAGAAAATAAACCTAACTATTTTAGAGTAGTTTGGCGCTCCATTACTACAAAGCTGTGTTTGGCATTCAACAATAAGGAAGCCTTAGATTGGAATAAATAAAGGCGCAGACTATCAGGGAACATTTCCTCTCCTGGTTAAGTTTAGGTTCCCCTTGGTGAGAGCAGTTTGTTTACATCCATGCTTGAACTCCACCGAGCCCGTCGGAAGTTTCTAACTCACTTTAAATCGCACAAAGTAAATCTAAATTGACGTGAGGGCGACTTTAATCCAGTTAGTTGGGAGCTGAAATCAGTGTTGGGCAACAAACATGCAGCCTTCTTATCGTGTGTTGCTTAAAAGTACACCAGGCTAAAGTCATTTCACCAACACGCGCCTGAAGGACTGAAGCTAGCAGTTGGCTTACTTTAACCGTCCGAAACCAGTTCGGAATCAGTTTCAGGCGCCCTGCACGGTAACAATGGTCCGGGGAAGAAAAGCTCTTTGTTCAGCGGCTCCAGGCTGAACAACTGCTCCGCTCCCGCCGCTGGGAGGAACACCGGCCAGCCAGCTGGAACCCTCGCCGGCAAATATTCACCGCACAAAGCGAGCCGAACCTCCTCGTTACACCGGCAACCGCGATGTTACCGACTGCCTCATCTTTTCACCGCGGTCCCACGCTGCACTTTCAAACGGGCATTATCAACATCCATTACAACTCATCTCCAAACTGATCAAGTCGGGATGTGATCCCGCATAGTTTCCGCCAACAAACGTCAAAATAAAAGCACGCTCCGTGTTTTGTCGGCGGTGCAAGCCGGACATTCGTCTACAGTTCACCCTTACTCTGAAGAGAATCCCTGCCTGGTGTCTTTGGCCGCAGGTGAGCTTCTCGGAAAGGCGCTAAAATCACTTCAAACTGGGATCAAGAAGCGCGTTTATTTTGATATTCCCCATGTTCACCAACAGCTTGCCTAAAACAACTGATCTCCAACTGATTAGTGAGCGCTGCTGCGGCCCACTGGGATCACATCAGTTATGGAAATGTGTGGAGGTCCGGAAATGCATTTTATTATTTTCTTTTTTGGCTGGTTTTTTTTTGTGTGTGTTTGTTTGATTTAAAGACCAAATTTTATAAAGAGACGTAACACCGGTTCGAACCACGGTCCTTCTCTGGCGGTTGCCTCAGGAAAGGCCTCCAGGGTCAAACATCTGGCCAAGTCAGTATACAGAGTATGGAGCAACAAGCAGAGCGATATTAGCAGCAACATAAGGAGTTAGATAATAAAAACATAACAGGAAACAAACAATGGAAGTGGCAAAAATAATTTGAAGTACTCTTATAACCAATAGTCACTAATAATCATTTATCAGTCTACTAATCAGTTATTATGAGTCAAAGGTAACTCTAACTCAGGGTCGCCGCAGTTTTCTTGAATTTTTATTTTTTTTTTCACGTTTTTTTTTATTCACCAAAAACTGTTCTGTAATCTGGAACGTTCGCTACCCGCCTTATCGCACTGCGCGAGAGGCAACAGCGTCATGTGTCACGGGCAAAAGGTCAAAGGTAACAAGGTGACCGGAGGGCTTATTATGTTGTACAAAAAATAATATAAATAATTTTAGCACATTATGTGTCAGAAGAGGGCTTAGAAAATAATAATACAAAAAAAAAATACATAAATAAAATAAAAATAAAAATTTACCAAAAGTTCACCTGGGGGCAAGGAGCAAAAAGGGCAGGTGCTCAAGCAACCCCAGCCCCCCCCCTCTGCACGTGCCTGCTGCGCAGTGCAGCGGATTTAACTCATGCAGGGCCGGTCCAAGGCTGTATGGGGCCTTGAGCAGAATTTGACTTAAAGGCCAGTCTTGCTGCTAAAAACATCAGCACCTCTAACAGCTTCTGGGTTAGATTTAGTGAAATCTGGGAGAGTGGAATAGTTTAATTGGCAAACCTAAAAACAATCATTTATAATTGCAGTTTACTAATTTGTATTTGTAAACAAACAGCTCAAACTCAAAGATTAAACTCACAGAATCAGATTGTTGCTATGGTAACAAACCAATCTAACTATGAGTATTGTTATTTGAGCTTTTACAAATTAAACTTGCCAGCTTCTTAAAATCTTATATTTAAATGTTAAACAATTTATGTATGCTGAAACCATTAAATCAAATTTAGTGGCATTGATAATCTCAATGAACAAATGCTACGTTTATATATGTGTGGTCAGTGTTAAAATATCAGCATTTTGGGGCCCCTGGGGGCCTTATGGAGCCACTGACTTATTTTGGATTAAACAGAAGTGCAAATAATTGATATTCATTTTAATTGTATTTTTTTGATGAGTTGTTTTTAAGACTAGTTGTGGATTTAAATAGCTTTTCACTGATGCTGTTTTCCCGCAGCATATAATTACCCAGTAATATTTTTATTTTTCCTGTCTACTTAGCATCTTTAATGCAAAAGCATGGTGGACCGCCGGTGGACCACCTCAGTGCCCCGACCACCTTAGCAAGTTTTCTGGGGGAAACCCTGCTGTATTATAAATGGACCCAAGTGCACCAGGTGAGAGACATAGTTAATTTAAGAATATTTCATGAAAAAACGAGTAACGACTTACAAAAATGAAAAAAATCCAGGGAACAAAAAATATGCAAAACAAAGACAAACTGGAGACACAGGAAACCAGGGAGAAACGAGAAACAAGCAACTAACGACTAACAATGAGGTGCTTAAATACTGGAGAGGTTGTGAGCTTGACAAAAGACCTGGAATGATCCATCGATCCATTTTTTTACACCATTGTCCATAGTGGGGTCAGGAGAGGTGCTGGTGCCTGCACAGCAAAAACTGCTGGGTTAAAAATAACCTAATTCGTAACCCAGTGCTGGGTCAAATATGGACCGACCCAACGCTGGGTTGCTTTAATTCAACTGGGTTGGATTGAGGGTTTGACCCAGCACCTCAGTGCCATAACCCATGTTAGTTGGGTTATGGCAACCATCTAAAGGTTGGGTTAAATTGACTTGGTTAAATTGGTTAAATTGACCCAAAATTGGGTTGAAACTCATAACACAACATAAGGGTTATTATACCACTATAGTGGGTTTAAAAAAAATAAAACATTTAAATTTCACTATATAAAAACAGGATTAAAAACAATCTGAATTTAAAGCCTCTTTTATTTCCACGTGATACATATATAGAGCCAGCAGATTTCATTTACAAAAGTTACAAAACATAAGTTGTTTCAAAAGTATATAGTTAAATCACTTCAACTCATTTGGTTACAACTCCAGAAGTATCTGTTACTACACACTAGAAAACATTTCATGTAAAAAGTCTGTTTTAAAGCAAACTACAAGTAAAACTTTCAGCCATTAAAAAAGGATCATTTTTAATGACACTTTAGCATTTTTGCCTGTCTCCATGCATGAAGACATATGGGTTGTCGCATTTCATAGATGTGCCACCGGGTTTGTTCCAACTTGATGGAGAGAGGAGACAGAAAAAACAGGCCATTAGTGATGCACTTATTTAAACAGCAAACAATTGGAGCATTATTCAGAGATGAAGGCTGACTTACAGGCTGGATATCAATTAAACCATCTGAACTTCCAGGTTGATGGGTCTGAAACTCTTCTCCCAAATGTGTAAGGTGGAACAGGGAGGAGTACTGGCAGCAGTTCCACGGCTATATCATCTTGTCTGTCTGGCAAACATAAGCTTGTGTTAAAATGTTAGATGTTAAAAACAGTTTAGAAAACATCTCTTGAGCTTCAATACCTTAAGAGAGAAAATTCATGTTGTTGAGAAGATGGCTGCTCCTTTCTTTTCTTGGCCATGCAAAAGATCTTTGTTGAGAACAAGAGAGAAGACACAAAAACAGGCCTTTAGTGAATTTAAAGGTAAAGGGCTACATTCTCAAAACTAATTTAAGACTGATTCTAGTTTAACACAAAACCTCACTATTGAATGTGATGCACTTATTTAAACAATATAAGCATTATTCAGAGATGAATGTTGACTTACAGGCTGGATATCAATGAAGCCTTCTGAACTTCCAGGTTGATGGGTCTGTAATCCGTCCGTCCATCCATCCATCCGTCCATCCGTCCACTTCATCCAGGGTTGAGTGGCGGGGGCAGCAGCTTCAGAAGGGAGGCCCAGACTTCCCTTTCCCCAGCCACTTCTTCCAGCTCCTCAGGGGGAACCCCAAGGCGTTCCCAGGCCAGCCGAGAGACATAGTCCCTCCAGCGTGTCCTGGGTCTTCCCTGAAGCCTCCTCCCGGTGGGACGTGCCCGGAACACCTCACCAGAGAGGCGTCAAGGAGGCATCCGTACCAGATGCCCAAGCCACCTCAACTGGCTCCTCTCGACGTGCAGGAGCAGCCGCTCTACTCTGAGTCCCTCCCGGATGACCGAGCTTCTCACCCTATCTCTAAAGGAGAGGCCCAGTCACCCTGCAGAGGAAACCCATTTCGGCCGCTTGTATCCATAATCTCGTTCTTTCGGTCATGACCCAAATTTCATGACCATAGATGAGGGAGAGAACGTAGATCGACCGGTAAATCGAGAGCTTCACTTTTTGACTCAGCTCTCTCTTCACCACGATGGACCGGTACAGTGCCCGCTTCATGGCAGACGCTGTGCCAATCCGCCTGTCGATCTCCCACTCCCTTCGTCCCTCATTCGTGAACAAGGTCCTCAGATACTTAAACTCCTCCAATTGAGGCAGGACGACCCCCCTGCCGCGGAGAAGGCACTTTACCCTTTTCCGGCTCAAGATCATGGCCCCGGATTTGGAGGCACTGAGCCTCATCCCGGGCGCTTCATACTCGGCCGCAAACCGCTCTGATGAAGCCAACAGGACCACATCATCCGCAAAAAGCAGAGATGCGATCCTAAGGCCACCAAAACGGATCCCCTCAACACCTCGGCTACGCCTAGAAATTCTGTCCATGAAAGTAATGAACAGAATCGGTGACAAAGGGCAGCCTTGGCGGAGTCCAACTCTCACTGGAAACTAAAACTGGTTTGAAACTCTTCTCCCAAATGAGTAAGGTGGAGCAGGGAGGAGTACTGGCAGCAGCTGCAGGGCTACATCATCTTCTGTATCAAACATAAGCTAGTGTTAAAATGTTGCAGTAACTAAAAAGCATGAAAACATTTTAGAGAACATTTCTTCTGAGCTTCAATACCTTGGGGGAGCAGACTCATGTTGTTGGCCATACAGAAGGTCTCCTTTGAGAACAAGGAGTATGGGTTTCGCTTAATTCTCCTGAAGATCCTGGATGTAAAATTACAAAATTTACAGAAAAGACAAAATCACAAATCAAATTTTAAGAATGACTGAATTCAATCTCATAGCTGTCTCCACTGCAAATAACTTGCAATTAGCCAGCAATTTCAAATGTTCATAGTAATTTTATGTTCTTAAAAATAAATATAGTAACTCAACCTATGACCCAACAGATTCAACCCAGAAATTGGGTTATGAAAATAACCCAGCATTTTTTACTGTGTATCTCTAGCAGGAGGCGGTGTACACCCTGGAAAAGGTCGCTAGCAACACAGAGACAGGACAAAACAAGCATGCATGCACACATCCATACATAAGGATGAGTTTACAGAAATCAATTAACCTAACAGTCATGCTTTTGGACTTTGGGAGGAAGCCGGAGTACCCGGAGAGAACGTACGCATGCATTGGGAGAACATGTAAACTCCATGCAGAAAGACTCGGGGCTGGGAATTGAAGCCAGGACCTTCTTGCTGCAAGGCAACAGTGCTACCAAGTGCACCACTGTGCAGGGCCTGGGCTGATGAGCAGGTGTGAGTGGAGGGAGTGGAAGCAGCCTGTGAAGGGAAAGAGAAAGTGGCAAAGGAAAGGGGGGAAGATTACACAAGGGGAAAAAACCAAAATACAAACACAAAGGAGTAAGGAGACTAAAGGAACCTAATTAAACTAGAACAAAGGAAAATAACTAGAAACAAGACATAAACATAATTGGAAGCACCAATGAAGAACAGATGTGGAAAACAAGGCAGAATTAAATGGAAACAACTAAGGAACACCAAAGGAATCTGAGGAGGATGCTGGCAAACAGCAGCCTTGGAGGACGCTGGCAGGGGAGCAAGTACCTTCGGGGACGTTGGTGGCAGAACAGGAACCTTGGAGATGCTGGGGATGTGTCTCGGCCTGACCAACCTCCTGAGCCTGGCTGGGAGGTTGATAGGACCTGCGACACTGGCAGTGGAGCAAGTACATGCTGGCAGCAGAGCAGGAACCAGGAGGCAGATGGGACCCACGACGAGACTCCGGAGGCCGACGGGACTCACCACAAAGCCTTGGAGGTCGTCCGGGAGACCTATAGGTCTTGTCACAAAGTCCTGGAGGTCAGCCGGGAGACCAACAGGACTCACACAAAGCCCTGGAGGTCAGACCGGAGACCAACAGGACTTGCTATGAAGTCCTGGAGGCAGGCCGGGAAACCTACAGGACTCACCACAAAGCCCTGGAGGTCAGCCGAGAGACCAACGGGACTTGCTATGAAGCCCTGGAGGCAGGCCGGGAAACCACCAGGACCCACAACAAAGCCTTGGAGGTCATCCGGGAGACCTATAGGTCTTGTCATAAAGCCCTGGAGGTCAGCCGGGAGACCAACGGGACTCACCACAAAGCCCTGGAGGTCAGACAGGAGACCAACAAGACTCACCACAAAGCCCTGGAGGTCAGCCGGGAGACCAGCGGGACTTACTATGAAGCCCTGGAGGCAGCCGGGAAACCGACAGGACCCGCAACAAAACCCTGGAGGTCAGCCGGGAGACCAACGGGACTCACCACGAAGCCCTGGCGGTCAGCTGGGAGACCAACTGGACTCACCACGAAGCCCTGGAGGTCAGACCGGAGACCAACAAGACTCACCACAAAGCCCTGGAGGTCAGCCGAGAGACCAACGGGACTCACCACGAAGCCTTGGAGGTCAATCGGGAGACCAACGGGACTCACCACGAAGCCTTGGAGGTCAACCAGGAGACCAACGGGACTCACCACGAAGCCTTGGAGGTCAACCGGGAGACCAACGGGACTTGCTATGAAGCCCTGGAGGCAGGCCAGGAAACCTACAGAACCCACAGCAAAGCCCTGGAGGTCAGCCGGGAGACCAACAAGACTCACCACGAAGCCCTTAAAATCAGCCGGGAGACCAATGGGACTCAACACAAATCCCTGGAGGTCAGCCCCCAAGTGTCAAGCTCCATCGACACCGTAGTCCTGTTGTCCTCAAGCTTTTCTGCCACTGACAATCAAACATGAAGCTTGGAGGGCTCATGACACTTTATTTAGAATGACCATGCTTCAACTCAGTGCCTGACATTGACTGTTTGGTACATTCTCCCAAGTGTACTGGTGAAACCTCTGACCACACGTCTGAATATAGGTGGATGCTCCTGAGGCTGGTCTAAAAATGTCTGGTTGTCTTCGTCGTCTTGGTCTTCAGATAGCTCCTCGTTCTGCTGCTCCTCGTTCTGCTGCTCCTCTTTGTCCCTCAGCCTTTGGTTCAGCTGTTCCACTTCAAGCTCAAGGTTAGTATTCATACGCTCCAAGACTTTTATTTCCTGCTCGGAGGCGACGCTTCTGTACTGCAGGCCCATGTAAGTCAGCTTGAGGTGGTTTTTTTCCTCTGCCAAGGCGCTCTTTGCCTGGCGGAGCATGTCGTTTTCCTCCTGCAGGGAGGCGTTATTGTCTTCTAGTTCGGTGTTCTCCTGCTCCAAAATGTTGTTGTTCCGCTGCAGGGTGGCGATGTTCCGCTCCAAGGCGATCTTTCTCTCCTTCAGGGCGGTGTTCTCCTGCTCCAAGGCGGCGTTATCCTGCTCCAGGGTGGCGTTTGCTTGCTCCAATACGGCATCTATTCGCTCCAAGGCGATGATTCTCTGCTCCAGGGAGGTGTTCTTCTGCTCCAGGGTGGTGATGTTCTGCTCCAGGGTGGTGATGTTCTGCTCCATGGTGGTGCCTCTCTGCTCCAAGTCGATGTTTCTCTTCTTCAGGGCGGTGTTCTCCTGTTCCAAGGTGGTGTTATCCTGCTCCAGGGTGATGTGTGCCTGCTCCAAGGCTTCATCTATCTGCTCCAAGACAGTCTTCTGCTGCTCCAAGGCAATGTTTTTCAGCTTCAGTGCGCTGTTCTCCTGCTCCAGGATGGTGCCTCTCTGCTCCAACGCTATTTTCCTCTCCTTCAGGGCGGTGTTCTCCTGCTCCATGGAGGCATTATCCTTCTCCAGGGTGGCGTTTGCCTGCTCTAAAACTGCATCTATTCGCTCCAAGGAAATGCTTCTCTGCTCCAGGGAGGTATTTCTCAGCTCCAGGTTTGTGTTTTTCTTCTCCAGATCAGTGCATTTCTGCTCCAAGATGGTTTTTTCCTTCTCTAGGGCAGTGAATTTCTGTTCCAGGGTTGTGTTTTTCTGCTCCAGGGCAGTGTTTTTCAGCTTCAGGGCGGTCTTCTCCTGATCGAAGGCGGCGTTTGACTGCTCCAAGATGGAGTCTATTTGCTCTAAGGTGGTCTGTTCCAGGTAGGTGTTTTTCTGACCCAGGGTGGTGTTTTCCTTCTCTAGGGCAGCGCATTTCTGCTCCAGGGTGGTTTTTTCCTTCTCCAGGGCAGCGCATTTCTGCTCCAGGGTGGTTTTGTCCCCTGCCAGTGTGGTGTTCTTCTCCTTTAAACTTTTGTTTTCTGCAAAAAGTTTTCTAATGTTCTCATCGTTTTTTTGAAGAAGCTGTTCAATTTGCATCTTCAGATCCTCGTGCTCTGTTATAAGGTTTTTAGTTTCCATCGACATGTTGATTTCTTTCAAGATGGCGTGGAGCTTCTGTCTGTAGCTAAAGTTTATGTAGTCTGGACAAATCCAAAATCTTCTTAGGAGACAATCCTTCTACTTGCTCTGTGACATTGCAACTCTGTTTTCTCTGTTCTCTGATCTCTTTGTGACATCAATTTGCGTGATGTCACAAATTGATGTCACTACCTCAGCAGAACAATTAGAAAACTGCTGAAGTTTGAATAAAAACTAATTTTATGACTGAATGCTAGTCCATGGGCCAGAGGCCAAAATTTGACATTTTTGTCCATTTCAGGGTGGCAAAGTCTATCAATCTTTTTTGGTAAGATACATGTCTCTAGTTAATATTTTGGTGTGATAGCCCTTCCAAAATGGTAGTTGAGTCATAGTTATCAGCTCATGAAGTAAACAACCACTTTGGAAAAATTCTGTTTTTTGAGACTGGTGAATGTCTGGTTTAGGCTCATGGTATGGGCATTTATCAAAGGTTTATAATATAGTGTTTGGTATCTTCTTAAAGAGGTTTTGAGTGTCTCTGACCAACACAGAGGTCACTAGAGCTCGTTAAACCAAAAATTATACACATTTTTTCCACACCTTTTGACCAAACTAGATACATTTATTTTATTCCAGTGGTATTTAGGGACATCAAGGACACAAGAGTTAACAATTAAAATACTCAGCAGACTCTAAGGCAGTGGTTCTTAACCTGAGTTCGATTGAACCCCAGGGGTTCGATGAGTCGGTCTCAGGGGTTCGGTGGAGCCTCTGCCGCTGAGGTAAAGACACACTTGTGTAAAGTCGTGATGACGCGCCCCGCTTTGCCATCACTTGCTGCAGAGGATCACGTTACATTGCTTAGCCAATCAGTGCTACGGAGGAGCCCTGATTGAAGGAGCTCCACTCTCAGCAGGGATTTGAACTTGTGTCTTTAATTACTTCAGCAAAGCTCACAGTTTTTACCAGATTCTGTAGCTTTCGATGTACTTCTAAAGCTGCTCCTTAGTCACGTCTTTTCGGGGTCGGGCTTTCAGAAATCAAAATAAGGGATGGCCAACCTGTTGAAACTGGCACATTTTAAATACCTTGCGTCGTTCCTGGACAGTCAGCTCAACTTTGCTGAAAACACTGAATATATTTTGAAGAACTGTTCTGAGTCCAGTTTCTAGTGAAAATATGTTAGTACATTTAAAATAAGACAAAACTGATTAATAAGATTTTACTTTTGCTTGACAATCTTTTGAGCAAGATATATAGACGCTTGTTTCAATAAATAATTCCTTAATATTGATTAATACAACTACTAGTTCCACTGGTGAAATATTTCATTTATAATATGAAATGTTATGTGGAATAATCTGATGATGTAAGAAATTAAACAAATAGATCAGTCAGTCTTTAAACAGAAAAATAAAACTGATTTAAAGCTCTGACATCTCTATATTTCCTCCTTCCGTAGCACAGAAGGTTCTCATATGTGAGCATTTATCAGAGCTAGCTTGGTAAATCTGGCTAATCGTTGCTAATATTCTCCATCAAAATAAGAAAATTGACACTTGGCATGTTCCATAATTAAAGAACAAACTATTGAGCTTAAAGACATATCAAGGAAATGTCCGGTTATTTTCTCTGTTTTTCTATCATACTGTTAAGCTGACAGCTCCATCAGCCTGTAAAGAGCCTGGTGTTCGGATCTACTTCTTCCCCGTTCAAACACGCCGTGTTCGAAAGGTTCCGATCATCATGAGTCCGCGCAGTCAAGAAATTTAGTCTAATTCCTATAAATGTTATCAGGAAAATACAAAAGATCCGTGCTATTTCGTCCATTACAAAAAACATGCACCTACAAGCAAAAATGACCATTTCTAAATGTGATATTTTCATTAATTATTAGTAAACATGTCTGGGGAAAGATTTCCACACATAAAGCGAAAAACTGGTTTTGTTGTTATGAGTGAGAAAATATTTGATCATCAACTACAACATAAAATAAAACAAAACGTGGTTTTAAAACATTTATCTTCCAATAAAAATAAATCTGAGAAGTGTGGCCTGCATTTGTACTTAGCTTCATCCATCTTCCCTTTAAATCTGACTCCAGCTTTTCAACTGAAGTTAAAAAATAAGAAAATAAAAACATTTAAATGGCTAAACTTTATTTATTTTGGAGCATCATAGTTAGGTGGGGTGATAAATATAAATGCAACACTTTCCTGAACATTGCAAGATTTGTGAAATTTGTGTATTCTTATACTTCAACTATTGATCCATCTTAAGGAAATCTAATAAAATGTAGAAACAGTCAGTACTGGATTAATTCTGACAGGCTTATAGGAGCTGTTTGATGTAGAAAAATCAGGCATATTTAAAATAAAATTCCTCAGTTACATTTATTGTTGACTCTATAGCGCCCTCCAGATGTCTTTTTCACCTCCTTCACCATCCTGGTGTAAGGAAATACTCAGGTTCTCGGCTGTTCATATTTGCAGGTTTATCTCATGATCCCTTGGCGTTATGGTTGCCATCTTTCAGAAATCAAAATAAGGGACGCCCACCACGGCGTGTCACCCTACTTTCATGGGATGGGATGGCCGCTGCAGCGATAGACAATATTTATGGCAGTGCTTTCTGTTTTTAAAAAGTGATCCAGAGGGGGTGCTGTGATGGCGCAGGGGCAAAGCACAACCCACAGGCCTTAGTCATCGTGGCGGTGGTCGCAGGCCGCAGGCCGCATGTCTTCCCCCTCTTTCATTACACACTTTCCTGTCAAACTACTTCCAAATAAAGACAACTATAGCCAACAAAACCTTTAAAAAGTGATCCAGAGAGCAATCATTCATACATAGAGTACTCCAAAATTGTACTCCAATCAGTTAAACAAGTTTAATTAAGCAAGTGTAAAATGTATTTGGTAAACTGCTCAAGTACTGAGTAACTGATCATGATACCTAATTTAATAATCACAATGTGTCCTCAAACAGGGCTCCAAAAGTATAAAAGTAATGTGAAAATTATGAAATTGTAAAGAGTATTACTAAAATATTTATACAAGTGAGGAGTTAGGTTTGGGGGCTGGTTCTAGATCAAATTTACCACGGGGGCCTGGGTAGTGAGTGTTTTTCCATGGCAACACTTAAAAAAGAATGAAACAAAAAAAACAGAGCAATATTTCATCATTTGATGTAATAAGTGAGCCAAAGAGCCACTTGTGTCTCCAGAGACTCAGTTTGCAGATCCCTGGTAGATGGAAAGTGTGATCCTATCTCCATACAGCAGCTAAACGTTCAGCACTATAATTTTTTATTCATTGTTAAAATAAAATTGTGAAGGTTAAATAAAATCCACCACTGAGTATCAACATAAGACATTTATTTAGTATAACATTTGGTTCGCCGTTGGCCCCCGTCTAGAACCGCCCCTGGGCTGCAGGTCTGGGTCTGGTGCATTAATGACCACTGAACAATGAATTCATAAACTATATAAACATTTCAAAATAAAACATAAAGAAAGCCCTAACAAACCTTTTAAAGTAGGAAGTATTTATGTATTTACTGTTAATCTAATGTATGATTTGTTCTTTAAATGATCATTTGTATTATTTTGGCTGATATTATTTTTTGCAAATAAGCAATTAACCAAACCAATATAGTCTACTAAAAGCACAATAAGTAACTTAATCATAGCAAAATGTTACCATATCAGGGTCTGCTACAGGCCCGTGCAGAGACCACTAAAGGGGCAGGTGCTCAAAAACAAAAAAGGGCACATCTAACTGCATTCTAGGACAGAATATTAACAAAGCCACTCAGCTTTCAGAGTTTAATAAACAATGATAAATTACAAAAATGTGACATATACAATCAAAGCTAACGAACATCTCCATAGCATAACACTATGCCTATATAAGATATTTTATTAGTAATTTCTTTCTGCAGGTCTATTTTGTTCTAGGAAAGTATTGCAATATTCAAACCCGCAATTTAGCAAGATATGTAAACCAGAGCTGGACCATCAGACATATTTTGTCTTTACAGAATTACACTATTAAAAATATAAACAACCTTTTAGTGACTGTAATCTATAAAAGAGCTGCCTGTTTGCTGCAGTGGAGATGAAGATGGTCCATTCAGGAAAGCAGAGCTGCATCAAACTTTAACATGGAACTGCAAAAAAAAGAAAAAAACAAAAGCAAAAATTTAATTGTTAATGTATGTCACCATGCGAAAAGCCTACTGAGTTTTGCTTAAAAAAACTTTTTTAAACATTTAAATCACATTCGTCTCATGAAGTGCATTTTTTTTGCAAAACAAACTTATGTTGCATGTCAGAAATCTATTCTTAATATTCTAAGTTTTTGTTGGAGTCAAAGTTTTGCTTGGGATTCTCACATGAGTCGTGGGCAGGGCCCAAAATCGCAACAAAAGATTTATGATGTGTGCAAATAAAAGTTTATGTTTGGCAAATAACTTTAAGTTCACAAGACAAAAATTATTTATTTAATTAAAAAAGTTTTTTAAACAAAACGATTTCTTTTTTTTTAAATAAATCATTACAATTCCAAAAGTTTTGATTACAATTTTATTTTACTTAACTGAGGTCATTTTTTTCCCCCCATTGAATAATTGGGGGGAAAAAATTAACTTCATACTCTGCGAACCAGACCCTAAACTTGAGATTTTTCCCCCTTCATTAATGTCACTTTTATTACATTCATTATATCTATCGTGGTAATTCAGGGCGAGTTATTTTTTATTCTAAATGAATATCCTTGTTATTCAAGTGTTATTCTCCTTCAAGATACATTTACCTACCGCCTGAATAAATGGCGTTAGGTAAAGGAAATGAGAAGATCGGACATATATCCATTATGGAGATGATCGGTTTTGGACGGGCGATGTGCCTCTATTGCATAAGCGATAATGAAGAATGACTGATGTCATTAAAAATACAGGGAAGAAGCTTTTTAGTTATCTTGTTTTGCTAGCAAAGTCGTTAGCTAGCAGCTAGCTAATAGCGCACCAACAACAGCCTAACGTCTGTATGATAAAAATACTGAATCGATAGATAAGAACAGTTTCTCCTCACCTGGCTGTCTCCTGCCACTCAGTAGTTCTTCAGAGAAAGGCAGACGCAGAGGCCTGTCAGTGTCTGTTGTATTGCATTACCTCTCTGCTTAAACCGCGACTCCGAGCTGAAGCAGAAACGATACTTCAACGTTTTCCATCATCTGACAAGTAGCAAGTCTACTTCACTTTATTCACCAAAAACGTGTTTGTTTTTTTTATAATTCACCAAAAACTGTTCTGCATTCTGTAACGTTCGCTACCTTTAGCTCCAGTTAGCCGCCTTATCACACTGCGCCAGAGGCAACTGCCATGCGTCACGGGCAAAAGGTCAAAGGTAAGAAGATGACCAGAGGGCTTATGTTATACAAAAAAAGAAAGAGAAATCAAAGAATTGTAGCACATGTTTTTATGTGTCAGGAGAGGGCTTAGGAAATAATAATACCCTCCCCCCAAATAATAATAAAATAGATAAATAAATAAATTGACCAAAAGGGCACTTGGGGGCAAGGAGCAAAAAGGGCAGGTGCTCAAGCACCCCCAGCCCACCCTTCTGCACGTGCCTGATCTGTGTGTTCCTGCTGCTCAGCGGCATGTTAGGGAGCCGCAGGCTGACTGACAGCGAGGCGCTCTCAGGTCGTAAACTCTCTGAAGGAAGCGGATCTGACCGGAGGATCAGCTGGAGGAAACGGTCTGATCAGCGCTGGACCTGATGAAAAAGCAGTGTTTCACACCTGGGACTCTGTCCTCTGCGTCTCTGAAGAGAAGGCTGCTGAGGAAAAGGAGGAGAGTGGCCCCGGAGGCGCAGCGCTCCGCGGACAGCGACTGTGAGCCGTGCAGGTCAGATCCTACCTGTTCACGCTGCTGGAAGTTGTCTGTTTACAAAGTTAAGCCAGAAGTACGTACTTACTGAGCTCTGGTGTCTTAGTTTTATATACATAAAAAAAAGATAGGATCGAGTGATTCTAAACGGGCCTCTTCTTCGTTTTATTTCAGTGGACTTCATCAGCAGTTCTTCGGTCTTAACACATATTATTTGACACCATCTGATCATTCTGAGGATCAGGTTTTTTGTTGTTTTTGTAGTGTCTTAGTTCTTTATCTCTGTATTAGCAGTGCATTTGTCATGGCAGCTTTTATAAAACACATACATCTGTTTCCTTTCTATGAGTTGCATAAAAAAAAAACAGTTTTGCTTACAAAATCATTTCCCAAAGGACTAAGATCACCAAAGCTATAAGTTTCTGAAAGGAAGGTGTGCTACGTTTCATATAAATTCAATTTAATTCAGTTTAGGTAATAGCGCCAATTTATAGCAAACAAGAAAATACCACATTCAGCATCCAGGAGACAGTGTTGTTCAATCAGCCTTCTTACTTAAAATAACAGAAAGAAAAAAAGCCCAACACTATTAGAAGTTAGATAGAATTTAAAACGATTTTGCAAACAAATAATAATAAGAAAAGTATAACACTTACTCCTGAGTTAATGTGATAATTTGGCATTGGTGCTGCATCAAAGAAAATATAATGTAAAAATTGTGAAATTTCTTATTATATGTCATTTATGCTCTGAGCAAAGGAGGGCTGATCGTGGGTTAAAAGAATAGGGTGTTGTAGCAATATTGCTATTAATCTTTTAATATTTTCCTTTTTCATCATTAAATGCTTGTTGGTAATGTACAAATTTATGATTGTAACTACATATATTCTCAGGGTATGTCTTTTTAGTTCTTCTCTTAGTCCAATTTCATCAAGTCTCATGTAGTCTCTTAGTCTCATCTCCCCTCGGTGCACCAAAGGGAGATGAGAACCAGGCAAAACTGCATAGGCCAGGCTATCCTCCAGCACACCTGAATAAAAACAAAGACTTGTACCAAACCTTTACCATTGTTCATGACATGTTCAGGAGGTTTTAAATCATTATCTGAAGCATATTGGATCAGAAAATATAACCGGTTGTTTTTCTGTGTTTCAGATGTTCCATATTTTCCTCCTCTGGCAGCAGTCGCTCTGTTCGGCGGATTCTGACCGCCTGTGTCTTCTCCTTCCTGGCTCTACTTGGCTCTGTATCTCCAGATCTCAGCTCCAACTTCGACATGCTCGATGCAACGGAGGCCGCGTACAGCGAACTGACTTCATGCAGGACGACAGCTCTATTGCAGCTCCTCAGTGAAATTCAGAAGATGAGGCTTTTATTAGCCAAAGACACAAGCAATGAGACACTGGGGTCCGGTTTCCCAGCACTGGATCACCTCTGTGGTAAAATGGTGAACTACAGTAATAATCACAGACTTCACTGCAGTGCGGAGATGTCTGGATTTTGCCTTCAGATGAGGAGAAACATACAGGCATTTCTACGTCCATCCCAGGATGCCAGGGATGGATCGGTTTTCACGCAACTCATAGAGAGACTGTTGACCATCTGGGGCTCAGTTGAAGTTGCTTTAGCTAAAGCCAAACAAAACCCTGCCTGGGCAGATGTTCTTTCTGCCAGACTACTGGTGACCTTCACAGAACTAAACTACCAGCTGATGTTCCACCACAACACCTTGACTCCTGCTAACTTCCAGCGCAGGTGGACCAGCACTCTGTATCATCTGAGCTTATGCAGACTGATGACGGAGCGGCTGAATGACTGCTGGTCAGAGAACGTAGACCTCAAAGTAAACCTGAGTCTGGAAGCTCAGCCAGTGGATATTCTGGACCCGCGTCCATGGCAGATCTCTGGAGCAGGAAGCAAGCTTCTTTCTGGGTCACACACAGGAATTCAGGCTCTCCTAAAAACCCAGCAGTGCTTGTTTGATCGGGCTTCGCTGGCTCTCCGGCTGGCATCTCGAGCCGTGTCTTCCAGCCTCAGCATAAGGATCTGCCTGCTGGCCATGGCGTGCCTCATCTATCCTGCGGTGATGTTTTCTTTCAAGGAAATGACAGAGTGGATCCAGGACTATGCTCAGAGCTTAAGGGAGAAAACCGAGGACCTGAAACGCCAGAGGAAGCTGGCTGAAGATCTGCTGCATCAAATGCTGCCAAAATCAGTCGCCAAGCAGCTCAGGAAGCGTAAGCAGGTTGAAGCCGAGAGCTATGAAAGGGTAAGGGAAACAGCACATTACCTAGAATAATAAAAATGTATAAAAACTTTCCTTGAAACGCTTTCGAAAGTGCTTTTCAAGAAGGCACACTTCTAAGTTTCAGACTTTCCTAGAAACTACAGTTGTGTTTTTGACTGTGGGAAGAGAGCCAGAGCACTTGGACAGAACGAGGGAGAACGTGGGAACTCCATGCAAAAAGACTCCAGGTTAGGATTCAAACCTAGGACCTTCTTCCTGCAAGGCAGCAGATGTTACCAACTGCTTCACTGTGTAGCCCCACCATTATCTCATCTCCCAGGAATAGAAATAATACATTGTTTAAATAGCTGTTTAAAATCTAAACCAATCATCACTTTTCAAAAGTGATGGAAAAAGTTGGAGATACTATGTGGTACTATAAGTACTTTTGTTGTCCCACACCGCTCACATGGAGCTGCAGACTTTGTTAAGAACAGATCTGCGTCTGCTCTCCTCCTCTGTCACTCTTTGGCTAAACCCCGAAGCTGCTATGAGGAGGTTTACATCTGCAAGATGTGCAAACACCCTGACTGAACGTGTGTGTTTGTTGCCTTTGTTGCTATTGTTGGTGTAATTACCTGTAATTGCCCTGTTGCATATTCATGTGGAGATAAAACAAGTTGTACAGGTGAAATTGCGTCTGGCTTATTGAAGAGGTTTGAAGCAGCTGGACCAAAAAGCCTTATGGTGGCGAGGTGGGGGTCTGAGCAGCTTAAAATGATCAGGAGGGGTTTCTGTGTAGAACTCACTGGAAAGGGAAAATACTGCTCTGATATGGAAATGTAGTTGCAGACTCTCAAACGGCACACGTTACTTTTAGCAGATATGGAGGAAACTTGGATGCTGATTCCACAGATTTAGTTCATTGTCCTGTTCAATGCAGAGAATGTAATTTTCTACAGATAGAGGCGGTACGGAATATATTCTGATGAGTTGTAGCAATCATTCTCTAAAGACTCACTTCAGCTCAAACCCTGAACGTCAAGAAAAGGAAACGTATAAATCAATATTATCTATTATATTTCTGTTACCTCATCCTGTGAGGCTGACACAGTAGAAGAAGGCAAGCTGATATGTTGTGAGGGAGCAATCATTTTCTCTCTTGTTTTCCAGGTCACCATATTTTTCTCAGATATTGTGGGCTTCACGTCTATCTCAGCATCTTGCAACCCTCTGCAGGTGGTGGAGATGCTCAACAACCTGTACATGTGCTTTGACACTCGCATTGATTCCTATGATGTCTACAAGGTAACAAACCCACGCCAACAGAGCACGTTTCTGTAAGTCTGAAGCTTTCCGTCAAGACATCCATACTGTCTTCCACTCTTTAAAAAGAGCTCTTGATCAATAGCACTCATGTCTGTCTGGAGGTGTTTTTAAAGTTTTCTTTGGACTTTGGCTAATTTTTCTTGGGTTAAATCCCTGTCTGTTCAGTTGTGTTGTTTTATTCATCTTACTTTAGTGAAATAAAATGAAAAAATAAATAAATAAATAAATTGTCCAAAGTTGGACTTTGTCCCTGTGCATGACAGACTCCACCAGCATTATCCCTGGTTTCGCATTCAGTTTTCTTGTTTTGGTCTTCAGAGACAGGATCTCAGGGATGTGAGGATTTGGTTTTTCTGTGTGCTAATTTAAGTTTCTGTGTTCTGTTGCTGTCTCGGTGTTGTCCCACCTACCCTTGATTGCTCCCAGCTGTGTCTCGTGTTCCCCGATTACCTTCTGTGTATTTAAATCCACCCAAGTCTCTTGTTTCCTTGTGGGGTCTTTCGTTAGTTGTGTTCCCTGTCAGTTGCTACCAGTGTGAGAGTCTTTGCCGTTGCTCACCTGTGCTGCCTGGATTATTGTGTGTATTTCTTCATTAAATCATCATCTACTCTTCATATCTGGGTCCACTGCATCTACCTCACCACGACACACCACGAGGTCTCCTTACATGAGTTGTGCTCTACCCCTGCGCCACCTCAGCACTGTGATTGGTATAGGAAAAAACCAAACCTCTGGATTTATTGACAGGTTATGATACAACCCTCGCCTATGATGGAAAGACTGACATCCTGGAAACAAGCAGCTAAATGTAGAGTGGTTGGACTTGGTCTTGGAGGTATTGGACAGAGTTTGATCAACTGGGGGAGCATGGAGTGGAGCTTCAACTCTTCTACATCAAAAGGAGTCAGCTGAGGTTTCTTGGTGATGTTGCAACAGGGGAGAGACCAATAATTTACTAGATTGTTCTGCCCAGAGAATGCTTGGTCCTAACCAGGATTGAGAAGAGATGTCTAGAATGTCTTCTAGGAGCTGTTGTGTACAGATGGCAGTCTACAACAGACACTGCTGTTGTCTTTAACTAAACTTTTTCCCATGTCATTTGAATGAATTTAATGGAATGCTCTAACCAGGTGGAGACAATCGGAGATGCCTACATGGTGGTGAGCGGTCTACCTGAGAGAAACGGTGACAAACACGCAGATGAGATTGCCAAGATGGCGCTGGACTTGTTGGCGGCGGTCAGGCAGGTGTCCATCCCTCACATGCCCAACGAGAGGCTGCAGCTCCGAGCCGGCATTCACACAGGTCAGAGGAGCTCCACGAGACCGCAAGGTCCAACACATCGTTCTGGTTTTGTTAGAGTATCGGTCAATTGCATTTCAACAAGGTGGCAGTTCAGAGTGCTTTTCATCATGAAAAACATCATAAACTGGTTTCACATTGTCAGCAATTGTGAAACCAGTAACAGACATTGTATTTTGTCAAGTGCCATCATTAAAATCATCAATACAAATCAAATATTTTGATCAATGTTAAATTTATTATGGTTCAAAAGCAACTCTAACCAGGGGGGATTTAAGCCTTGCATTTTAAGGAACTCTGTGTTACAGCTGTTTTCCAGTTTTCTTGAAGTTTGTTCCAGATTTGAGATGCATAGAAGCTGAATGTGGATGTTTGGTTCTGGGGAATAAAACCTGTGGTTTTATTTGTAGTTTTTTTTTAGACTGAGATAATTCCAGTTGGTTTTCTGGAGCTCGGGTTTCATGTTTGTCATGAACTGTACGTGTTTCTATTATTTCCAGTGCCTTGAAAAACCCATGACATTGAGGCTTATTTGGGACAGCAAAGTGCTGTAATGTGTCCACTGCTGAGACCAGCTGATCCATCTCTGACGTTCAGCCTCTACAGTATTTAGATAAAGACAGCATAACTAGATTAATTCACAGTGAAGCAAAAAGATAGCTCACTAAAAACAGAGCTGATCTGGAAGCATGTTCACTTTATTGTCTGGCATTTTATTTTCTTCATTTAAAATAAATTATTCAAAGTCTTAATTAAAAGGTTTTTTTTAAGTGTTTTTAAGCTATTTAGATATTTTCTGCTCTCAGCCTTCCTTTCTAACCTTAACCTAATCTCGACACCTTTTCTTATTTTGAAATGCAGACAAATTGTAAATTTAGGGAGCTTGTAAAATGTTTTCATGTCCAGTTTGTTGAAATACAAATTACAACATACAATAATTATCAGGTTTTAGGTTAGATGTGTTGTTTTTTGATCTGTGTGGTTATGTTTGTTCATATGGATTTGTAATATTTAGAAGTAAGTTTTGCTACACACGTAAGGTTTTGGCTGTAGAAATTAATAAAGCTACGTGGGAAGTCCCCACAAAAATAAATAGCCATGCAAACGTGTATGTGTTGGCCTGCAATGGACTGGTGACCTGTCCAGATTGTACCACAACTCTAAGGATAAGCAGGTATAGACAATGGATCAAAAAAGATATTTAAAGATTTTTTTCCTTTTGATTAAGATATATTTCATAAACAAGGTGAGACATTCATAAACAGGTAATAGAACAATACATAAGGATTCAATTATTTGTTTTTATCTCTATTTTATGTAACTTGGTTTCTGTCTAAATAAAGTTGAATTGACTAAAAACCCAGAGAAACAAATATTCAGTTGAACCCACAGCACCATCTAGAGGAAGTGCTGTGGGTTCAGCTGATCAGTTGAAAGTTTTAGTGTGTTCATGTGTGTGTATGCATGGCCTTGTGCTACAGTGCAAGATCCATTTCTCCAACAAGTACTACTCCGTAAGGACTGATTGGCCAATAAGAAGAGGTGCTGTTTAGAGGTTAGAAGTTCGATTTAGGATGTAATTTGACTTTAGGTTGTGGTTAAGGTTGGGGTAAACTGAATGACAAATGAATAAAAGTCAAAGTACTGAGGATAGAAAGATACACAGACGCACGAGGATGTGTATGTGTTTTTTTTTAGATCATGAAATCACAGAAACGTAAAAAAAAAAAAAAAAAATTAAAAATGAGGTGTCATGTTCAGCACTGAATGGGATGTGAAGCTTAATATCCATATAGAAACTCGGGGAGATGAAGCAACATGTCACAATATTATTCCTACTATTGCCTTTTTAGGTTGCTCTAAAAAACATCACTTCCTTATTTGTGAGTGATGGCATCAAAATTAGTTTGAAATCTATTTAAACTCTTCTGTTTTATTTCTGTGTTCTGGTTGTATTGGTACCTGAATGTTGACCTAACAATTGAAGCTCTAAAGCAAAACGAAAAGCAATTTGTATTTTTTGGCTCCACAGGTCCATGTGTGGCAGGAATTGTGGGCTACAAGATGCCGAGATACTGTTTGTTTGGAGATACAGTCAATACTGCCTCCAGGATGGAGTCCACCAGCCTGCGTGAGTCCTCAGTAATAATTAAACCTTTACAGCTCTTAAAGAGAATTAGATTTTTAAATATCCTGTCCATAACTTGCTTTTCCTGCTCTTCTATGATGATGATGATTATGTTAAGGCCCTTGCTGTGCACTGGCATGCTGCAACTTCCACAAATGAACTTTTCAAAAGAATATTCTACCCAACAGAATATTGTACACCAGCATACATTTCAAGTAGTTGATTTTATTTAGATTGGTATTAACAGCAACCTATAAAGTTTAACTTAAACCCAAAATAGCAACAAAAAGGAAGCTAACCTACTCAAGTGTAAGAGGAAAAAGAGACATTCTGACAGTTTGAGAAGCAGAAAACTAAATAAAACCTTTATGCTATGTTGTTTCACAAATTGAAGGACCCAAAGTCTGGATCTGTTCACCCACCTACAGAATAATCCACAAAGCTTTACCAACAGAAATCTCATATAAAAGATGAAAACTGAAATTGTTAGGCAACTCTAAAAAGAAAAAGAAAACCAATCTGGGTTTAACACTGGTTCTCACTGAATCCATTACAAATACAAATGACACTATTACGCTCTGTAGAAAAACAGAAGACTATTTATTAATCCATTAAAACAATTAATTGTAGCGAGCAGGAGACCAACTTCAACACCATGTAACATAGGTGTTACAGCAAAAAATATACATAACTGCAAATATGATGTAGTTTTATTTTTATTCACTGATTACTTGTAGCCATTGAATTCTTAACCAATAATTTCCAATACCGCCTGTTCCAAATTGTACAAATGCCTAAAACGGTAATAAATAATCAACACTGTAAATACTTCAATAAAATAATATATTTTTTTAAAATACTCTGCCAGATATTTCTCATAAAAATCTTATTCTATAATTCAATCACAGCTAGAGCTGTTAACTGATTTTGTACTGATGTGGAAGGTCAGATAAGTTGTGTTTCTACAAAAAACGAAAAAAAAATTTCAGGTAACTCAGGCACATACCTATAATTTACAAAGTATTAAATGTTCACAATGTTCTTTCAAGTATATTGTAAAGACATATTAGTTCCCTTATCAATCACACCGCAAAAAGCTTTGCAGAGAATGACCTGGGAATCTGTTTAGAGCTAAAACAGTTGCTGCAAATGTATTTCAAATGTTTTAATGTTCCAGCTCAGAAAATCCACACCAGTTCAGAAACCTATTTGGCTTTGATGAAGGACAACGCCTATGAGCTGCAGCTACGTGGAGAGATTGAGGTTAAGGTAACGGATACAAATCAAGCTCTCAACTTTTTACATTTTCTTTGCAAACTTCAATTTTAACAGCTTCATGTTTTCTTCAGTCTGCTTGGAAAATAATACATAGTGAAAACATGAATCTCTAGTTCTACTTAAATGAAAATTCAGTACATTTTCAAATGATGGACTGTAGATATGGTGAAGATGAGTGGGGTCTTTTTGTTTAAACCAAATAATCCCACTCAGTGTGTCTGTGAAGAAAACCAACATATATTAAATATATTACTTTAAATGCAGTGATAACGAAGTTAAATTGTAAGTCGACTGAACTTATAAAGTACCTTTCAAGTCATATTTACGTCATTTCGAGTCAGTATCATATTAAACCATCTTCACAAAAAGCAACTGGCCAAAAATCTCTATGCTGTTCTCATCTGTTAAAAGGACACTGTTGCTCAAGTTCTGTTGCGTGATTAAACGCAATTCTGCAAACCCAAGTCATATTGTATTACTTTTTTTTTTGAAGGAAGAGGTATTTTGCTGGCAGCATCTAGATTGTAGGTGCTACTTCTCTCATTCAGCATGCAATGACATGGCTCTTTCAATACAAATTAAAGTCAACTCATACAAGAAAGTGAAACCTTGTTTTTCATGGTTTCTCAAAAATCCCAGTCTAGTTATTTTAATGTAAACATTTGATTTCAGTGCTGTCTGTAGCCAATTGTTTAGTCAGTATTCATCACTTGCACCCATCACTCTCCTGTCAGGGTAAAGGCAAAATGAACACATACTGGCTTGTTGGCCATAGAAACTACAGCGTGCAGAATGACAGTCTGGTTTGCAACTGGAATCCCAACATGGCCAGAAAGAAGAAGATAGTGGCTGGCAGTCAGGCCTCTGTAGGGAACGTGAGTATTAATGTCATCAGATTGTTCAGACATATTGTCTGACAATATGTGAATCTCTTATTGACAAGTGTTCTTATTGTAATTTTGTTTACAAAGAAATATTTGTTATCAACATGTCTGGTAGAAACGACCATTTTTTTCACAGGGAAACTTTGCAAAATGCGTCCAATAAACACTAATTTATTGGAGATTTCAGTGGCTGAAATGCCCAACTTAAGGACATTAAAATATCCCAAATAACACAGAACGATTGAAACAACACTGAATCAATGTTAGGCAGAGACATTGAATCAACGTTGAACGCTGACAATGAAACAACATTGAAAGTGGTTGGTGACTTGTATGTTGAATCAACGTTAGGGTTTCAACCATAACTGACATATCAATGTTGATTCAACCATCATCTGTATGTCAATTTACATGCATATTTGTGTTGATATTGCATTGAATCAGCTGGGAATCAACGTTGGTTCAACCATCATCTGAACGTGGATCTGCACACATTTGTGTTGATTCTGCATTCAATCAATGTTAATTCAACCATCATCTATATGTGAATTTACATGCATATATGTGTTGATATTACATTGAATCAGTTAGGAATCAATGTTTATTCAACCATCATCTCAATGTGGATCTTATTAGACATTTGGGTTGATCTTAATTGAATCTAAGTTAAAGAATCATTTATTCATGTACACCTTTAGGTCTGACATACCATTAAAGGTTCCTTTACTGGTGTTAAACACATAATTCTGGTGACAATGGTATGTCACCAGAATTATGGTATGTCATTCAAAATTACCTTACATTACCCAAGGTCCTAAAATGTGGTCACACAGACTTAAAAATAACATGGCATAACTTAGACATTTTATTTCATTTCAGTCTTCTTGCCGTCCCTTTGGTTGCCTTTCAATGCCTCCCTCCCGGTCTGGCGCATAGCGAAACCATTTCTTTACAGTTTCGCTATAATTTTGGTCAGTTAGCCTTGGTTCAAACTGGCGAGCAGCAGCTGAAAGACACAAAAGAAAGTCATAAAGATAGAGGGTATCTGACATACAATTTATTATCCCCTACCCTCACTTTGTTGAGGGGTGTTATCTGCTCCTATGTCCTGGTTCTGGTGTGTGTGCACAAACTGTCCAATAAAAATAGTACATTCACACTGGCAATGAATGGACAAATTTGAGTATTTGTAAAACGGAGGATGCAATATGTTATTGGAGTTGGATTACAATTATCCACTTTATGGCAAACTTAACAGCACAGTTAGATTCTGATTCACCAACAGTCTCATTTCCTACAATTAAAATTTAAAGCCCTTTCCAGTGGAGGAAGCTCACCTAATAGGCACTCTTGCAGGATTGTGTCCTTGAATGGCTTTTTACTCTGGGAACACCTATGGTTTTTCCCAGCCCAGTTGAAATGACTTGCCAGGGCATTTGTCATACAAGTCGTCAACATTCTTCTTATCATGTTGGCTGAATCTGTGCCTCCTACTAGAGCCAGCCGAGCAATCTACATCAGAGACAAGTACATGAATGCACAGTGTTACACAGCAGCATTATATCATGCAATTTAAAAACACAGCAGAGACATAACCTTGTTCTGATACTGTATGTATGCACTGATATTCCACTCCATACTGTTCATTCATGGTCATGGATGTTAACCACATTAACCGTCCTGGTCCCAATTTGGGCCAGGTCAATATCTAAATGGTCTATTTGAAAAATTGCGAAATGTTTCATAAATGGCATATCTACAAGCTCTGTGACATGTTCAGAACTTGTAGACTACAATTTGTGCTCAAGTAGCTAAAGAGCTAACACTTTTCCCCTTAGAAAAATAAATATTCACACTGACATAATCTACATTGAATAAATTAATGCTGATCAGTCTTTCAAATAAATTACCATCTTTTGACGCACTGTCTCTTCAATCAGTAATGACTCTGCTTTACTGAAATCTTCTTCACTGGCAATTGGCAGCTGGAAGGGGAGCACAAGGTTTGCTGGTCCTCTGGTACCACCTGGTGTAATGTTACTCTGAGCCAAATTGTTCTTGATGAATTGGACATCTCTGGACAGATCCTTGACCATAACTAGCACTTCAGCAAGCATCGATGTCATATTATGGATAGCAAGGTCTTCAGGAAAACATTAAAAATCATTAAGTGCAACATCAAAATAACCTGCAAATGACACATTACAAATACATTATGCCCAATAGACTTGCCTTTCAAAAGCTGCCCATTATCGCTGGCCCTTTGTGTGGTTGCGTCTGCAAAACACAAATATTCATGCACAGAAGTTTAAAGGTTAGGTGCCAAAATGACACCGACTTTCTTTAGGTTTGAAATGTTTCCTACAGCTCTTTTGTAGATAAGGACATTTCTGCATCCAATCAGGAGAGAACTTGGATGAATGGAATACACAGGACCACAATGGAAAAAAATACTATCAGGGCTTTGTGTTATGCATTATTTTTTAAAGGCAAACATAAGTTTACAAACTGTCGACGCATTTAAAGAGTTGGAGTGAACACAGATGTGAGCAATGACCACAATTCGAATACAGACACAGCCTCACACATTCAGATCACAAAATGTCTACAAATGTTAGATGACGGTCTTGTTACCTTTGCAACCTTGATTAGGCGCTGAATCCAATACATCATTCTGGTGGGAGTTTGCTTTTAAGTGAATAACAAATGCAAAAACTTAGCTACAGTGAATTAATTAATCAGAACACAGATCACTCTATATGTATGTAGTAAACTGGGTTACTTGGTGAGAAATCCAATGGTGGCCTATTTTGTGCACATTGTGAGAGACCAGGAAGATGGTTATACCGCCTTGAGCTGCATCCAGACAACCCTGTAGATGGTTACATTTTGCAATAGTTTACAAGTATAAACACAACAAGATGCATAATCTAAATGTTTTATCAAACTAACTTATTAGCCATAATCACTAAGGATGCCCATCACCATTACTGAGAGAGTACAGTATCATACCACTACTTGTACTTTGTCGCTGTGGATTCTGCAACTGGTGGTATTGGGCACAGGCTGTAGCAAAACCTGGCATCTCAGCTTGAACACAAAGTAGGAAATACAGAAAACGGTGAAGTTATTACTGTTACCTCCCATGTGAGACTTGGATTCAGCTGACTGCTCTATATTTACAGCATTGCTTCAACATCAGTCTTATGAGACTGCTTGACGACTCACCATTACGAACTTCATCAGTTAGTGATTGTTGGTAGGTACAACACATTTATGATTGTGACATGTCTTGAAAATTGTGAAGGCTTGAGTATATCTTGCAAAGCACATACATGTAAATTGATGTTGTCTGCTGCATGCATGGTGCCAGCTAGCTCTTCACAAGAACAACAATATGGGTTTACTTACTGTTGCTTTCATCAGGAGTCTGCAACTCTTCTACATTGCTGTAGAACATGCCATCAGATGATTCTGAAAAGGGTAGGCCTGAGTGAGAAATGAGGATGCGACAAATTGTGTTTAAACTGTTATTCTGTTGACATTTTAACATTGATAGCAACATACCATTTACTGCACGCTCTAGACCTAGTCTCTGCAGAGTTGGAGGTTGGGCAGATTTTAGGACCGTATAAGACTGGCTCAAGTTTGAGGTTGGGCCTAAAACATTTTAGTTGGCATGTTATTCACAAAGTATTTATTTTGTGCTAAAACTACATACAAATTTGGCAAGAAACACGCAATTTCAATCAAATTTAAATGCTTTACTTTTATTGGTACAATGTCGGATGCCATTTGTTTTTTGACTGTGTAGCAGTGAGCATAGTGTCAATATAAAGGAAATGTCTTGCATCAATACCTGGACATCCAACACCAGGTGGTTTGGCAAAACGCTTTCTTTTTGCACTGCTACTCTGGTGGTCTTCAGGATCAGAATGCATAAATTGCTGATTTGGCCTACAAAACATTATGATAATACACAATGCGCATATTACAAATGTAGTTAAGATACTACACCTATTAGTCAAGGCTACAGTCTGAATACATGGACACTCTGGCCACTTTGAGTCATCCTTTTAGCAGTGGTTAATTTTCTAGTTGCAACACCCTAGGAAAAGTTATCACTGTGACAAAGTAATGTACCTGGATATTCTTTTTTGGCGGAGAGCTCCTTCATCATGAGATTTCATTTCAGAGGTTGGACACATAGTTGTGTTGTACTTTGTCTCTCGTTTTTTCGCCTCATCAAGGGTCTCTGTAAAGAGCAGAGGGTAAATGCCAATTTGCATGTCTGCAGTCTAGTGCAGAAATACCCTAACAGCTTCTTCCCAACTCCCACAAAACGGAACAATCACACCTGTGTGAAGAGCTACTATCATACATCATCTCATTCTGGCCAATCACTATTTGCATCCTCACATTTGTCTTCGCTGATTTTACCTACACAAAACATCTCAGCTGCACCTCTGAAGTGTTGCTTTATATACCTACACTGTATACTTAGTTTAATGTATCCTCCTAAACAAACTTTTACATCTGTAATGTCATGTCCCAATAACGAACATACTTGAAAAGAAAATATTGAGCTGAATTATCTATGACAGCATGACTGTGTAGAACAGCTGTGCATGTGTTGCACCAGTTACTCACCACACGTAGTAAGGACTCGTACATCCTTATAGGTGATCCATTTGTCATCTGGTTGCATTCCATCTCGAAGGGCTTTTTTGAGTGTTATGTGTTTTGGGGGCCATGACAGTGTCTGTTCCTCAGCTTTAAACCAGCTCTCTAGAACTACTGCTGTTTCACCGTGTGGGAACTGTACAACCGACCACAGTACCACCTCTCTATTCATCTTCGAAGGGCTAGGGATGAAATGAGAACTACTCATAATGATATATTCTTACAGGTCATCCCCATTTCATTCTTCAAAGCCAAAGCGCACTACAGACATTGTAGTTTTTGGCCAGCCAAACATGTTATTTGCACAGGTAATAATTTGATGTTATTTGTGAGGTAATTTATGCCATGATATACATCTCAGTTACAGATACTGCACTTTGTCTTTGGCTTGCACTTTGATAGGGCAGCATGACTATGCTAAATGAAGTAGTGGTATTACAATGGCACCATCCCCGTCTGGACAGCGAAGGCATTTGTGCTTGATGGAGGCCAGTCTACCTACCCCTATATTTTCTTTCAAGCCACTGACTTTGTATGTGGCAATGAATGATGATTCACAGGGATACATGTAATATGGCTGTTTGTGTCTGTACATTCTGGAAATTATATATGCATTCTCTTCTGATTTAACAATATTCTCTACTAATGCAAATCCATCTCTAACTTCAACACAATTGTCTCCTTTCTTTGTGGACAAAGTAAACCGATGAGTGGAGACCTTCCTGTACTGTTGTGAAGAAATAAACTGTGTGGGGACTGGACCATCAATGTGGATGTTAAGCAACTTTGGATAATCTCTAGAACATGTGGATCCAACATGTGAGGTTTCAGACAACCTTTTAACTACCAGTTGTAGTGTCTGATGTGGCTTGCGTAGAAGATGCTTAATTTGACTAAGACAATTCTCAGAAGGAAATCCTGATAGATTATCTAGATTGCTGAACCTCCTGTATTCCTCAGCCAAATGAGTAAGCTGGTGTATGTTGTACACAATTTCATCTTTTCCGTGTAATGCCCCAAAGTGTTCAACAAAAGCAACCATCAACTTTTGTGCAAAGGCTAACATTTCCTCAGATATACTAGGGGACAGCAACATGCACATTCCAACAGAAAACATGAAGTTGTCATACAGCTCACTGGGGAGTGAATCCTTCTAAACAGGACCCCAAAATAACATGAAGGATTGGAACTCGGTAGCTTTCCACCGATCCATCTCTGACGGTCCCCTTGGTTTACGGTTAAACTCAGAAGGCGTGTAGAAACGCAGCTTTAGGAGTTTATCGGAAATGGTTGCTACAGTTTGGGAAGGAACCTTTGTTGCCAAATGTTTCCCCTTTAACCATATATGAAGCATTTTCCTTGTAACTCCAAGACAACAGAGATGCATGTAATCTGGTGGAAACATAGAAACCATTTTAACTAAACCAGATAAAGGGCTCTTCCCAATGTGATGTCCCTCAACCATGTCAGAGAAACTGGAGTCTGTCCTAAGTTTATGCTTTGTTTCAGGAAATGTCATTTTATTCATCCATACACCCTCCTGAAAGCATTTGTCACAACCTGAAAAGACATTGAATCCTTTGACTTGCTTAATATAAGCTCTTGCCGGCACATCACAAATAAAGGCATAAATCTCTACATTAAATTGCTTAGCATTATACATAATGCCATTAGACAATACATTCTGAAGATCTTTGACAAACTGATCCAGGTACTCAAAAACGCCCACTGGCTTGCTTAGACCACAAAACATACCAACAACAAATGGGGACTTTGTGTAGTCACATGTCAGACATCAAAGTATGGGCCAAAACTGTAGTTTAGAACTTTTAAATAAAGGTAAGCCATCTATACTGCTCAAAAAAAATAAAGGGAACACTTAAACAACACAATATAACTCCAAGTAAATCAAACTTCTGTTAAATCAAACTGTCCACTTAGGAAGCAACACTGATTGACCCGACGAGGGTCCCCGTTGTCAATCAGTGTTGCTTCCTAAGTGGACAGTTTGATTTCACAGAAGTTTGATTTACTTGGAGTTATATTGTGTTTAAGTGTTTCCTTTATTTTTTTTGAGCAGTGTATATTAAACTGGATATTAATAGTAGTAATAGTTAATGGTACACACAAACATGTCAACTGTGAAAGCACCCCTTTGACTATTCCAAAATGATGATAATCTCCCCCCTGAATTTTAGTGATGGGCACATTTCTGGGTGTTCCAAGCAATGTTCTCCCATCTTTTGGTAGGGTAGGGTGAAACATCGTCAAAATAGACAGCAAAGATGACAGTGGAACCAGAGAGACTGAATAGGATGTTGCTCAATACTTTAAACTTATCCTGAGCAAATCATTATGGTCATCACTGTCCAAGCTCATCCTCCGCTATACTTTCAAAATGTGCATCAGACTCACCTGGCGAGTCAATATTTTTATTCACATCACTGTTGGTGGTCTGTAAAGTGGCAAGTCTGAAATAACTTGAAAATGTAGTACATCTTACCTGCACTGACAACAAGCTGCAACATGATATTTGTTCTGTTTTTTCCTTGGATTAGCATCAACTATTAACTTGTACTCAGTGAGGATTTGCTGCGCTGTCTCTTTCAATAATTTGTTAACTACGTCTTTTAGCCCAAGAAGAAGCTGACATCTTAAGAGTGTTGTGGTGCTGTAGTCTAATAAACTGCACGTTTGCCTACAATTGTCTTCTTTCTTCAATGCAGTTATCTTTAAATCAGAGCTGGAAAAATAAAAAAAGATGATTCAGAATAATATGCTGCATTGTAATATGCAAGGTGAAACGAGCTGAAACATAACATATTTGTACAATTAGATCCATATCAAGAAAGGTAATTATAATGTGAAGGTTACTGTTCATTTTAAAATACCAGCATAAGTAAACGCCTCACTATAGCAGGACCAAGCAGCTCGAGACCTCAAAGGCACAACCCAACTTCGGTGTCCTACGTCAGAATGGAAATTAAACAAAGGCCATATTATTTCCTAATGCCTTCCTCAAAAATTTTCTTTAGGGGATTAATCAATGTGAAATTAGATATTCTACGCATTTAGAATATATAACCAGTCTCCTCTACAGCTTGTTCGGTCAGATCAGCATTTGTCAGATCACCATAGGTGTAGCTCAAACTGACGGCTTTATCAGTCAAACAGGTATATGCTGTGATGACCATTATACCACTAGCGGAACAAGTCAGCGTCAGGCCGGGGGGCGGGGCCAATGACGGGGCCCCTCACGTGCATCACCTGAGCTGCTGAAAACTGCTCAGGTGATACTCGTTTCTCGTTTCATATTTTTAAGCACATTGGCTAAACCGTGAGTCAAACAGTCACTGGGGCTGACTACTATATATTCCATTGAGGGACAGTAACTTTAACATTACATACACCTGTCTGAACAGGTGAGGGCGCACTTTCTCCATCTATAATCAGACATTAAAATGACTTGAAACCATTCCTCCCTCCCAGGCACCTCCAGACCCGGGCACCCGCCCGGGTCGGATGGGGCCCATTGGTTTACAATAAATAGGCCCCTCCATAGCTCCGGGCCTGCATTATACCTATATTTAATCAGCATGACATACCAGTTACATTACACTTTCTTATAACAGCTGTATCATATGACATCCTGACTTGGCAATTAACCAGTCAGACCTTCATCAACGACCTGGCAAAGCTCTTATGTAATTGTCACAGGTGCTGTAGGTTTAATTACATTAAGCAGCTGCTTAAGGTAATTTCAAAAGTAACATATAGTCTGACTTAGCTCCTTTCCAAATGAAGTAACAGTAATGTCACCAGGTTATGGTTTGAAGGAGTTATCAATCTGAGTTAAAGTTACTTTTTCAACATAATTATGCCATCACTTATTTCCCTACCAAGTTACAACTTGAGCACAACACAATGCAGTTGGTTTACAATAAATGGGATAAGATAAAAGTAGATTGGCCACACTTACCACAAAAGTGCTGAGGGTTTAATAATTAAATTCAGAAACACTTTGCACCAAGCCTGCTGGAAAGGGGTTATGTGATTGGGACATACCAGTCGTGAAATGGGGGAGGTGGACTACTTAACTCCTTGTAGTGACTTCTATGTGTTTTTGTGTCAACATATCACACACAAATAGTCAGTCATAACATTTACAGACAAGATGATGTACAGGACAGAATCACAACCCAATGTTGTCAACACATTGTGCTTAAATTATAACGGGATTAACGCTCACAAAAAATAAAAGTTGTTTCACCTGGAACCAAATGAGGAGAGGGGGAGGGAGGTTGAGGGGTTGGCGGGCCAGGTGAGGGGTGGGCGGTGGAGGGAAAGGGGTGTGTGTGTGTCTTTGGCGGGTGGAGGGAGTAGGGTTGGGGGTTTGAATGGGAGAGGGAGAGGAAGAGGGAAGTAGAGGGGTGCAAAAAACAACTGACATTGATTGAACATTTAGATTACTAGTTCTTCCCCAAACCTTGTCCTCAATCAAACTGACCTGCGTGTTTTCAGTTCAGCAAAACCCCGTTAATCAGACATTAATATCATGTGTGCTGATTTAGGGAAATGCCTAAAACTTGTAGGGCTTGGAGGACCAGTGCTGAAACGCACTGGATTTGACGTTGGCATTTTATTTTATTTGATGTCAACCACAAAACAACATTGATTCAATGACAGTTTCAACATTAGTTAATTGGCTAGAATTGGATGGTTGTTTGATGGTTGATCCACCATCAAATCACGTCAGTTGTCGACCTCAACCATGCATGCAACCTTTGTGACGATAATTCAACATTGATTTAACATCGTGTGCTATCTGGGATCCCACTCATGTAAATAGCGGGGGTGGACCACTCCAGTCCTAGTAGTAAGTTGTAGATATTATGTGTCAACAAAATATGTTTAAACAGTCAGTAATATTTACAGACAAGTAAAGTGTACAGAAAAATGAATCACAGCCCACTGTTCTCAATATGCTGTTTTAAAACATAATTAACTCCCCCCTCTATAATAAAATGCCCTGACCCAGAGCTCAAGGAGGATGAGTGGAAGGGAGAGGAGAGGATGGGTTTGGGGGGGGGGAGTAAATGGGGAAAGGTTGGGTGTGTGTGAGGTGCTAGGGGGGCAGGACAAATGGTAGTTGGGGGTGGGGTAGGGGCTTGACAAACAGCATACTTTGAATCGAAATTGATAAGCTGTTTTTCCCAACCCTGGTTCTTAAATCAAACTGACCTGCATGTTTTCAGTTCAGCAAAACCCTGTTAATCAGCCATCAATTAAAATCATGTGTGCCTAATTATGGACATGCCTAATACTTGCAAGGCAGTGTGCTCTGAAAACACTGGATTCGATGTTGGTGTTTCAACTATTAGAATTTGACCACAAAACAACATTGATTCAATGACACAGTTTCAACGTTAGTTAATTGGCTAGAGGTGGATGATTGTTTTATAGTTGACCCACTGTCAGTTGTCGACCTCAACCATACATGCAACCTTTGTGATAATAATTCAACATTGAATTAACATCTTTTGCCAACAAGTCAACAGCGAAGCAGCTGTGTGGTTGGGCCATCCCACTCATGTAAATGGTGGGGGTGGACCGCTCCACTCCTTGTAGTAAGTTGTAGATGTTTTTGTGTCAATATATCCCACACAAACGGTCAGTGAGAATTGTTATGAACAAGTAAGAAAAGGAATCGGCACCGACTATCCTCTACAGTGCTTAATTTAAAACGTGATAACCCCCCCTCAGTAATAAAATGCTCTGACCCAGAGCTCGGATGAGGGGAAGAGGTGCGGCAAAACAGCTGACGTTGATTCGACATTGATCAGATGTTGATCAGATATTGGCATTTCAGTCATTAGATTTCAACGACAAAACAACATTGATTCAATGACACAGTTTCAACATTGGTTACTTGGCTAGAGGTGGATGGTTGTTTGATGGTTGATCCACCGTCATTTGTCGACTTCAACCAAAAATCAACCATTAATCAGACCTCAGCATTTCATTCATTAGATTTCAACCACAAAACAACGTTGATTCATTGACACAGTTTCAATGGTTTGATTGGATGGTTGTTTGATGGTTGATCCACCATCATTTGTCGACTTCAACCAAAAAGCAACGATTCTAACTATAATTCAACGTTGATTTAACGTCGTGTGCTATCTGGGATGTTAAAGTTCTATATATTTTAGCTGTAACTCTATATCTTTAGCTTGTGTTTACAAATAACTTTCATTTGCAAGAAGTTGACAGTCTGAACAGTTATGTTTTGCATGCCTCTATCTGTATAACCAGTGGTGAAAGTAAGCCGGTGTCAGAACACCGGTCCGGTCCGGTACTGCGTACCGCTAAAAGATTTTGCGCCGGTCCGGTAACCGGCTGCAATAAAGCCATCATTCAGAACGGCTGCACTTCGATCTGCTAGCGATAGACGGACCAAAACACAAGTTAATCTGTTTATAAAGCGCTTTTTTTCCCTTCTTCTTCTTATTCCAAAATGTTTCTGAACTGTTTGTGCCGCGTAATGGAGCCTCTCACCCTCCAGCCGTCTCTCTCTCTCTCTTCTCCCCTACCTGAGGTCGTAGCTTTGGTCTGCAGCCTTCAAACCCGTTTCACCGCTATGTTTAACGCCTGTCTGCTTGTTACAAAATGTCCCAATTAAAAGCAAAAGGAGAATATCTAGTTGAGTGTCATGTTATTTTGCTCAATTAAAACAACACAGTACACCTGGAAAACAACTACTTATTAGATTATGACCGGAAATATCACTGGTATTAAACGACAGCGCACAGTACGAGCGTCTTTCTCTAAAAGACGGGGGTCGGTCGCTGATGGGATTGGTGCGTTTGATTTATGGACTGGGACATTTTACACAGGTGGTCCACAGACATAAAAAATGCCGCTTGCACTGGGACAGCACGAACAATAAATCGCGTATCATTTATAGACTTTAAAATATAAACCGGGAAAACTCCCGCAGGACAGTGAATTTTTAATACAACGAAACCAAAACCTGATAAAAGTGCAGAAAACAATAATATGGTCAAAAGAAAAGACAGTGATGCCGAAGTTATTTATAAAAAAAAATGCAGTGAAATACTATTAAAAGTAACAAGTACCTCATTACAATTTTACTTCAGTTTTTTGATGAGCAAAGGTTCTGCTCATCACAAAGGAAATGAGAACAGCTTAAATCAAACTGTTTTGATTTAAAGGAGCATATTAATATACATAAAAAGCAAAACAAGATATGTGCATTTTTACTGACATTAATTGCAATATCTAATGACAGCTGCTGTTTGCTACTCCTATACAATAGTTTTAAATAACCGACTCCAAACTAATCACCTGATTTTCTGTTTTCGTCAATGCAAATTATAACCTGATAAAATTGGCATTTACATTTGTTGTTCAAATATTAAAGTTTACAATGCATCATTTAAATTCAGCAAGAGCTTTTCTTTTTCTCAGAAGTTAACCTGAACTAAACTTGATGGGTTGTGCTTGTTCCTCTGTCTTTCCATTGATGCAACACCATGAGGTCTTAATACAAACCCAGCCAAATGCGTTTTTTTTCTGGTGTTTTCTTACGTTTTATCTTTACTCATTAATGGATATGATTTCAAATGTAACAGAGTAACTTTATTCAAAACAAATTCAAGGAAAATTAAAAGTTCAGGTTTTGTAAACAACTTAAAGGACAAATTAGATAAATTGTAATTACATCAATAGATGTAAATGAAACTACTTTCCACCTATATGGCAGAATATATATTTGTTTCACATTGTGAAGTGCTTCTACTTTCTGCGTTATCTATACAGAGACCCTGTAAACATTAATATACCATACCTTTATGTTTTTATTTATTTTGGTTCGCACAATGAGCCACTGACGATTTACCGGCAAGAATTTAAAACTACTTTCACCTCTGTGTATAACTCAACCTAGAAATAGATTTTTTTTTTGTAATGGACATTGCAGATACGATAACTGATTGCTCTCAGCTTTTATTACTGTATACCTTATCCTTGTAACTGAAACTTGTATATCTGTGCAGTCATCTGTCACGGTGCAGAGTCTCAGCGACAATGCGGCCACGCCTGTTTCCCTTCCCTCTTCAGCGCTCAACCAAACGCCCAAGATGCCTCGGACAGAGAGGCTCAGTCTGAGCGTGGCCGCTCAGATGGAGCCGTACGGGGGAAGCTACGGGACCCTGGGCTCCATGATTGGGGGCCTCCAGGGTGGAGACGAAAGTCCAGTAACCAGCCAGCGAAGTGGGCTCAAACCAGACCTGCTGCCTGGTTCTAACCAGCAAATGTGACCATTTCATCACTGTTGTGTCCATTGAAATGTAATTCCAAGAAAAAATAGTTTGCAAATTAAGTTAACTTTTTATTATGGGAAAAGAATATCATAATAAAATTCCTTTTTGCACTTAGAATTCAACAGTACTTTCAACTTGAATATTTTGTCCTGTGTTGCAAGTGTTTGGACTGCATTGATTGGAAGAAATATGTCTGGAAAAGAATTTAGTAAATGGCTTTGAACTTGTGTAATGGCTTTTTCAAGTCCAGAGGACCCCAAAGTTACTTCACACAACAGTCTTTCACCCATTCACACACCAGTCTGACAGAAGTGAGGCTGCCATGCACCAGCGCCACCAGGGCCTCGGACCCTCGGACCAGTGCAGTGCCCTGCCCGAGGGTACAACAACAGAGGCAGGTGGAGTGGGGAGCAAACGTCAAAACTCCAGTTTGCTCCAGTTCAAAACTGTTTGAACTGGAACAAACAGTCTCCAGCCTTCCTCAGGGAGTGCTCTGCAATCTTTAAAGAGCTTATTAGAATCAACTCTCATAATTGAAGGGGCATTTAACATTAAAAACTGAGGAAAAACATGCTTATAAAGCTACTCTCAAACTATTTTGGTTAGTTTTTGTTTTGCCAAGATACTTCAAGAGAGCTGCGCATCAAATGACCTGTAGTAAGCACTTTATACAAAGTCCAGAGGACCCCATAGCACTTTAGGCTACATTCAGTCACATTCACAAGCAAGTTACATTGTAGCCATCGCTGCAACTGGGGGCAAGCGAAGCTACCATGATTGCTTCGCCTTCACCTTTTTTCCTTTGGACTTGGTCTTGTTTTTATATTACACGAATGTGGGCTTTGTTAATCTAAAGTTATATCTGAGACTTTTTCATGGCAAATGTTTGCTTTAATATGGCTGACAAAACTGAGAAGGTTTCCCTGCATTTCCCATTGCCGCACAACAAAGTTAACTTTAGTTTTGAATGAAAGGGAATTAAGATTTAGATAATTATACACACACTTGAAAGGGGAACTAGGTGTGTGTGTGTGCGTGTGTGTGTGTGACAGAATCAGATGCCTTGTGTGCTGAAATGGAGAGCAAACAGACTGTTTATGTTTCTTAAAAAAAACTTTTCCTGAGTGAAAGAACTTTCTGTTTCCTCTGTCAGTGTAGTTGAGTTGTACCCTCATAGTGGTTCTTCGTGCTGCATCACAGCAGCTCAAAGTCACCTCCGCCTCCCTCTCATGTCTGGTTTTATGTATTGGTGAGTGCTCGGTTTCCTGTATGAATGCTAAATGCAAACCACGTGGTGTGAAAGCAGACTGCAGCTTCTTTTGTTCAAATCAATCAAACCGGAGACGGACAGAGAGCTGCTGAATCAGGAAATCACCGGTATATATCATTTCTTCTTAGTTTTAGCAAACCACTTAGCCAGACTACGGAACACCAACGAGGGAGCAGATGTTATGGGATAGAAACACTTGTAGTTTGGAAGAGGTTTTAAAGTTTGTTGGTGTTGTATCGTTCGTATGTAACATCAGACTCTTTGACTGTTTGTTAGCATACACTAGCGAGGTAACGTTAGCATAATGAGCCCCATCATTCAATAAGATTTTACTCGGTTTTACTCCAAGTGTTCGCCGCTTTGAGACAATTCACATGCTGTTTAAACACACAAACTTCACAGAGCTTGTATGTGGAGCGGGAAACCGTCTAAGTTCACCTGCCGTACCGCGGGTCTTTACGGCAGCTAGCACGCTAAACAGCCGAACAAAGAACGGTGGAGCTTAGCCTGGTGAAGCTAACGGATACCGGCTCACGGTTCGGTCTGCTTTCGGGTTATGGCTCCTCTTTCATCTGGGGAACCATCAGGGACAACTGATGGGTTTGTGGTACCGAGTGATATGGAATAATACGGTGAACCAGCGGCAGCTAAATACCATTCGGTGAACTTGTTCTATGGAGCCCTAACAGTGCCCAGAGCAGAAAAAAAATTGAAAGGTCAGGAGTTCCTTAAGTCAGTGAAAAGCGCCAGCTGAGTTTCTATTTATATGTTCCTGTCAGAGAACAAACATTATTTAGGTTGATTCTTATTTTATCCCACCTTTTGAACTCCCAGGACACTCTTGACCAAACCTTGAGTAAAAACTCAATAATTTAGGTGTATTTGACTAAAGTTTGGTCAAAATTTGACATGCCACTCAGGAAACCATGAAGGTAGAATTTTGTCTTAGAAAGTCAGTAATTTCTTCCCAAGTTTGATATTAGTTGGTTAGTTAATATATATTAGATAGCTGACATACTACATACTGAAGGACTCTGTATCTGACGGGTGTTTTGCACTTCTGACTGGCTTCGAAAAACATTAAGTCAGTCACAGATAGTGCTGTACAACAGAATGCATAAGACGTAGATGCATTGGTATTGATTCATATCTCTATGAGCCAATAAGGAAGTACAAAATATGCAAATCTCATAGAAGTCTCTTTTATAAGACTGTTGATTTGGCAACATTATTTTAACATTCAGATAGAAAACACATGATCTAAATGAATCATCTGTTCAAATTATTTTCCTTAATTGTAACAATTGGAATGATTTCAACTGGTGGATTAAATGTCTGTGGAATAAATATTAAACACAATAGTAAGTGTTGTATATACTTTTAACTAATGGGGAGAAGGTTGCGAATGTAGGCAATCCCTGAACTAATTTTGCATTGGGTGTTTTTAGTTTCTGTCTCCTGGTCACTTGAGGGAATAATGTTAGGAAAAGACCACATTAACGTTTTTTCTGGCGTATTTTTTTTTTAGTCCAAAACAAAATTGAAAACTTTTTTTTTTCTAGATGTTACAGCACATACTCTTACAAGTAACAATGTTTAACACTGCTGTACCAATAGATGAAGAATTTCCTTTGTATCAAAATCCGTCTTGATACATGAATCACTGATGCATTTCCAGGTGATGGATCAGCAGTAAACGGCCCGTCCTGTTAGAAAATATGTCCTCAAAGTGCTCGTGTTGTTTTTGTAGTTTTAATTACAAGCACCAAAGTGTGGAAAGTTTTATTGTTAATTAGGAATGAGAAGGAATGTATCTCGTCTTGCTTCTAAGTTGATCTTATTTTGAAATGTACTAGTATTATAATGTGAGACGTGTTTGGAGCAGCTTTTGATATCGTTTCCTTTTCTTTACAAGTTCTTTAAAAACCACAGTTTTTCTGTTTGGCTCCAGTCTTCTGCAGTTCAGAGAGACATGTCCCCACCCCCCGTCTCTCTGAACTGTCCAAACCTTTGCTTGGTCTGAATGCGTCTCGCTTCTTTCCAACTATGAACAGCTACGTTCCCACTGCAAAAAGATGCCCCGTAAGAAGGTGACTGACGTATCAGGGAATGGAGGGATGAAGAGGAAGAGGGCGACAGGGAAAAGGAAAGACCGAGACTTCAGCAGTGACGACGAGTTCGACTTTGAGCAGGAGAACAACAAGAAACCCGGCAAACCTGCAGCAAAGTCCGGGCTCCAGCCTGTCACTGTGGCGGACGACGTCAAGGAGAAAATAGTGGGTTGGATTCAAACTTTCCCCCCCCCCAATATGGTAGCTGGCTCTGCTTTTATCTGAGTCCAGTTGATGAAAATACTTTAACTATACCTGATGATGATGATTGTTTTGGTCATTGGGATCCTTTTCATGTGACAGGATCTAATCCTGGGCCGTGAATTTAAACGGCGTCTAACAGTAGAAAATTCTTCGCACGTCTTTGCTCAAGTGAAGCTTCGAAATCCAACTTGTCCCTTTTAATTAACTTTCCTGAGATGAAACAACAAAAGTTGTGGTTTTTTGAGCTGGTTTGCATTTTTTTCCCCCCCAACTAATATTGTTTGCTTTCTGCAGAAACTGGAGCTACCAAAGGTCAGAGGTCAACTTCTCATCTTTGGGGCAACCAACTGGGATTTGATTGGAAGAAAGGAGGTTCCCAAACAACAAGGTAGAGTGTTAACTTCACAAACCAACCCTCAGGACTCACAGCATTTCCTCTGTTAGACTCTGACAACCTTCAGATTTTCATGCTGGATTCCTCTCGTCACAAACACAAAGCCGGTATTTTTCTCGGTTTGGTTGTTGTGTTCGACTGCGGTTGGTGTGAACAGAACCCTGCCCCACAGAGGAATGTGCCGTTTTTTTTTTTTTTTGCTAAGAAACAACTCCTACCTGAGGCGTCTTGTTCTCCTCCTGGGTTTAGGCATCAGAGGTGTGTTCATCTGTTCGATTCATTAAACATGTTTGTTGTGGATTGAGTAGAGACGGCTGACTCCAGTCTCACTGACTATTCAGAGCCTGATGGCTCAGAGCTGTGTGTTCGACGCTCTCGATGCCACATCGGTCCCAAACATTGTGATGAGGCCTGAGGGGACTGTCGGAGTCTTTTTGGGGCTTGGGGTTGATATCTGCGTTTAGAAGGTTGTCCTGACCCATCAGGATCTCGGCCAGTGAAAGCGGACGGGATCAATAGGGGATTGATCGGGTTCCGCGTTGTGTCTGCCACGGGGAGTGAAAGGAGTGGAGATGACCACATGGACTTCTTTGTTTGGTGTGTGCAGGCAGCGTGCACGTTAACAGCCAGCAGGATTCTTTTAATTGATTGTGACAGTAATGTCCATTCATATGCATGCATGCTGCGCTGTGAGCCCCCCACCCCCGCGAGCCGCCCTCCCAGCAGGCTGTGCGATGCCTCAGGCAGGCTGCATGTTGCTCTTCTCTGCTGCTCTCTGATAAATCTGCTTTGTTAGGGGTGGTGGTGGGTGGGGGGTTGTCAGCAGGGAGCAGCAGCAGAGACAAAGATCATCTACAGATGGTGATGTATCTTTTGAACATTTTTGGTGAAAGAGAAGCTTTGTGTGGATCCCGATTGCTGCAGTTTGGTTCTTAAAAGATAGGGACCGTAATTGGCTAGTTGAAATGTTCAGATCACTGTGGTGGGTCCGGTTAGCACTCCAAGAACGCAGAGTCGCACTCCAGTGGGTTTAACTTGCAACTTGCTGTTTGTTTCTTAATTTGACGTAACTGTGCGGTTCTAGAAAAGATAAATGATAATACAGGATCAGTATCTGAATAATAGCTTGGTGCTGTGTGGTTCATTTACTACACACACCTGCTCTACAAACACACCCTACCTCACACACACATGCACATAAGGCCGAAGGTCATACCAACACAGAGTCATAAATCATGCAACCTGTCTACATTAGTGCTGCAGTTAAATGTTTTGGTAGTCGATTATTTTGATAATCAATTATTTGGATAAAAAAAATTGGCACATTCTCCAGATGTTTTTATTTAACCACTTAAGCCTATTTTCTACAATATTAAAAATACATTAAAATGTAAATAAATATTTTAGTTCATTTTCTAAATTAGAAAATCAAAATTTTCTTGCCTAAAATGCAATAACAGGCACCTGTAGGGGGACTTAGGGGCGAAGGGGGCTGGAGCTCCTGCCCTTATACCCTTGATCCCCTAGTACCGTTTTTGAGTTTTCTTTACAATTCATTTATTTATTTATTCTTTATCTGTGTGTCAGGAAGCCTGCTTGTGCCCCTCAGCAATAATATGTAGCTAAATATAATAATTTGGCAACATAAATTAGTCTGGCTTCCCTTGTCTAATAATGACTCTGAGGATTCTCAGTTCCTCTGCCTCCATGTTGTTCAGACACCAGGTCCATGGTGAGGAGGGGGGCGAAGCTGCGCCCTCTAACTATCAAATTATGGGCAGGAATTTTTCTTCTCCCCAAGATACACTTGTTTGTTTGTGAATAAAAACAAAAGTCTGATGTTGAAGTTAGAAAAACAGTTTCTATTTATTTTTGTAATTGTCCTCGCAATAGCGGTAAAACCCTCCTCGCTTAAACACAGAAATGCTTTGGCTGCAGAGAAAACTGACTTTAACTTCATCATTTTGCCCCAGTGCAGGACTAAATGCCCGGTTTGCTACAAGCAGCCTGAATCGGTCCCACCGACCGATATAAAGAATGTCTGCTCATGGTACCGTCCTGCTCACTGTTCGCTCTGCTTCACCTTAACGTTTCTACCAGACGGTTCGAACCGCTGCTGACGGGATCTGGACTGGAGGGTCGAGGCTCTAAACAGAAGTTACTGCAGAACCTCAATTGATAAAGAAAGATTCGGCCCACAGCATTTTGAGTTCACAAAATATTACATAAACATTAGTGAAAATACTGAACCAATAATTTAAACCACAGCAAAAGCCAGCAGCAAATTTTGCTTTAAATAACACCATGATGGGTGTTTGGATTGGTAGCATATAACCTACTTATGGCAATGTAGAGTACATTCCACTCAACTAGTATGTGCTTTTTTTCCCTTTCTATTTTAATTTTATGCCAAAAACAGATTGTGATATATTATTACTTCACCCATCACAACAGATATTGGGATATGCATTTTATGCCAAATCGAAAATCCCCAGATGTTCTTTTTGAAGAGCGAAACATTCCATGGTGGATGCTGGACATGTGATAGAAAAGCTGTTCTGTCACAATGGCAGCAAGGACAGAGGGTCTTTGATCAGGAGCATTCATCATGGCTGCTGCAACCTGCAGAAACTGCATAAAGGACACAGAATACAGTTAACGGGTGGTGTGTGTCTGTAATTACCGAGTATCATTACTGTGTGGTCTTTGTGTGTTTTCCAGCTGCTTTCCGTAACCTGGGCCAGAACCTGTGGGGTCCTCACCGCTACGGCTGTCTGAACGACGTCCAGGTCAGCTGCGTGGTGTCGGGCCCCTGCGCTGCTCACAGTCTCCTCATGACCACTGAGGGCAAGCTCTGGAGCTGGGGTAAGCTCCACGACGCTCCCTCTCTCTGAACTCCTCCTCCAGCAGCGTTCTCTCCTGACCTCTGCGGTCTTCTCTCCTCCTCAGGTCGTAATGACAAAGGTCAGCTCGGTCACGGGGACACCAAACGTTTGGAGGCTCCAAAGCTGATCGAGGGCCTGGCCGATCAGGTGATTGTTTCTGCAGCCTGCGGACGCAATCATACCATGGCACTTACAGGTGGGCAGAAACTCTCAGGTCCAGCAGCGATTGGACCGTTTTTCCAAACAGATCAGAGTGTTCGAATCTCTGTATGAATGGGAAAAAATACAGAGTTTTGCTGCTGTTTCCTCAGAGGACGGCACCGTTTATTCCTTCGGTGAAAACAAACTGGGTCAGCTCGGCCAAGGCAGTCAGACTGATGCAGTCCTCAGCCCGGCACCGGTGAGTGTGGCTTCCATCCAGATCATTCCTGATCCATCCCAGATCAGTTGACACTTCCAGGTTCTCCAGTGATTCCAGCATACCCAGTGTTTTAATCTTTTTCCCCAGATTTCCTACAATGGTCAGCCTCTGGTGAAGGTAGCCTGCGGTGCCGAGTTCAGCATGGTGGTGGACTGCAAAGGAAACCTGTATTCGTTCGGCTGCCCTGAGTACGGACAGTTAGGTAAAAACTTTTCCATTATCTGCTTTGGTGAAGCGAGTGTGTTTTGCACCCTTCAAGAACACATTCTGTCCTGTTTGATTCAACTTTTTAAATGGCACACATCACTTTATGCTCAGATAGGAAATAACCAATTTTACTTCACTTTTCCTGTGACAAATGACGGTAAAGCTTACTGATCTGTGTCTCTGCAGGCCACAACAGCGACGGCAAGTTTATCGCCCGAGCCCAGCGCATTGAGTTTGACTGTGAGCTCATCCCCCGACGCGTTGCTATCTTCATTGAGAAGTCCAAGGACGGTCAGATCATGCCGGTGCCCAATGTGGTGGTGAGGGATGTGTCCTGTGGAGCCAACCACACGGTGAGAGAGAGCCCTCCCCCATGCTGCTGGTTCAGCTGACTGCTTCAACACTCTTGACACTGTTTTGTGTGTGTGTGGGTGGGTGTGTGTGTGTGTGTGTGTGTGTGTGTGTGTGTGTGTGTGTGTGTGTGTGTGTGTGTGTGTGTGTGGGTGGGTGGGTGTGGACAGCTGGTGCTGGACTCCCAGAAGCGGGTGTTCAGCTGGGGTTTCGGAGGCTACGGCCGTCTGGGCCACACAGAGCAGAAAGACGAGATGGTTCCCCGACTCGTCAAGCTGTTTGACTTCCCGGGACGCGGCGCTGCCCAGATCTACGCCGGCTACCAGTGCTCCTTTGCCCTCAACGAAATGGGTAAGAGAGGAGCGGAACACAAGCCGTAGATGACATGTGCTGACCGTCTGCTGACCGTCTGCTGGTTTGCAGGGGGGCTGTTCTTTTGGGGAGTGACCAACACCTCCAGAGAATCCACCATGTACCCCAAAGCTGTGCAGGATCTGTGTGGGTGGAAGATCCGGAGCCTGGCCTGCGGGTGAGCTGGTTCGACAAGCGCTTCCTGCTCCTGGTTTTCAGGGTTTAACGGGGCGTAAAACCAACTGCGTTGTGTGTGTTTGACAGGAAAAGCAGCATCATCATTGCAGCAGATGAGAGCACAATCAGCTGGGGGCCGTCGCCCACCTGTGGAGAGCTGGTAATTCTGGTCATGGTGTTGGCTGTGTTGCTGCGAGTCAGGAGAACATCCAATCGATCTGTTTCTCCATCTGACTTTTAGGGATACGGAGACAACAAGCCCAAATCCTCCACAACTGCTCAGGAAGTTAAAACTCTGGACGGCGTCTATATTGAGCAGGTACATGACCGCAACTCGGCACAAAACTACGCTACACATGGAGTCGTCCAGGTCTAACCTTTAGACACGAGTCGATGAGAACCGACTTCAGCACTTCAGAGCCTTGTGGCTATGTCGGAGCCTTTAGGCTTTTGAAAAAGAAGGAATTAATCTGCATGCATCTTGGAGGGTTTTCTGCATAAACTGGTTAGATAATTTTTTGAGGAATCTGAAGGAGGAGAATAAACCAACTTCCTTTGTTGATTTTCTGAAGTGATGTTGAGCCAGTTTACTGACAGAACTGGTCATCTGAAATAAATAACCCTGCTTATACGGTTCTGGAACACAAAATCCTCCTGACCAGGAGTCTCGCTAAGACAGAAGACAGAAAATCTGCTTTGGGAAAGGTACAGTTGCAGCTTTTCGTGTAGACTGGATGTCTTTACGAAGTGTAATCACTCCGACAGACTCAGCAGGCCATGCCAGTGGAAACACAACACGCAGGTTTAGGTCCGTCCAGCAGATGGACCTGTTGTCTCTTTTTTTTTTCCATTTTTGGAATATGTTTTTCACTGGCAAATGGATATCTTCTTAAATGAAAAGTAGTTTTCTTTACAACCCATGGTTTTATGGATTCATGTAAAATGTGCCAAAAGTATCCAACAACTTTTTTTTAATTTTTTTACCCAAGCTCAGACTTTGCTCAGTCGTTCATTGTGGCTAAATCCAGTGAAAGTTTTCTGAGACGGTTTTCTTAAGCCTCAAGGTGGTTGTGGCTTAAGAGAGTCAATGTAGCTAGTTAGCCATGTGGACCGGGTCACCTGGAAGAGGGTTTATGAAACACCTGGTTCACCTAATGACTCCAAGAACACCGTTAATGATGTGTCCAGATGCATCAGTGGATGTATTTTCATATTCTGGTTGCTGTTGGTTATATAATAAACAAGATCTTGACCAACAAATATGAAAAACATTCCACCCAAAATGTTAGGAAACTAACTTGTAACACCAGGATATTTATTTTATTAAAATCTTTCATGTTTCTTTAACTGAGCAGGTAAAATGAAAGAAATATATTTTAAACATGTTTTCAATGGGAAAACCTAAAATGACCTGGAGTACATTAAACTTCGTGATTTTTGACCTCCAGGGCTAAAAGCTTCTGGTGGAAACTTGTAGTTTGTTGAAAACAGCCGGCCTGTAGGAGCAGCGGCTCCTCGGGTCTCAGATTTTCAGCCCCAGATGTTTGAAACGTGTTGGTCTCCCCAGGTGGTGATGGGCTACTCCCACTCCTTGGTCATCGCCAGGCAAGACTCTGAGCAGGAACAGGAGAAGCTGAAGAAGCTGCCCGAGTATAATCCCCGAACCATCTAGGAGGAACCCAGCTGCCTCAGCCAGCTGGCGCTCCTGGCCCGGTAACCGGTGGGGACAGAGGAGTTCGTGCAGAAAACATCTCAACTACCAGCAGACTGGCTGCAAGCGAATTGGGACACTAAAAACCAGAGTTGGGAGAGGAGGCAAACGATGAATCTGCAGAGTGTCTCTCCCAGCTCTTCAGGATTTGCAGTCGTGCTTCCCCCCTCCCCCCACATTTGTCCTTGTATCATTTGATTTTCCACTTTAACCTTCTTCTTCTTGTGTTGTTTGAAAATGTCATGTTTCCTGGTGCTACAGCAGTTCTTGGCTGCTGAGGGGTTTCAGAGACCAATCCTCCATACCTGTGCCTTTTCTCTACGTCCATTTCGGGGTATGGAGGCCATGATGAATCTGTTGTTTAGCAGTTTGAGCCCGTGTCTGCTGCTGCCGCTGCCTCCGATTGCAAACAGTTGGAAGCTGATGTTCTGAGCTGGTGCACTCCACTTGATGTTACATTCCTTTAATCTTCTTCCTTCAGTGTTTGTATCCAGGATGCTCACTCCATAAGCGGAGCCTGTCGGCGCCAAGCCTTCGTTTATCCCAACGCTCAAAGCGGATCCACGAGCAGGCCAGAACTTCCAGAACTGATCTGTTCTTATCAGGCAGAGTTCTGTTTGTACTGCTTTCTATTTTTATGATGAGATTTCTTGGTTACATTTGTTTTTCATTGCAATGATTAAATAAAGTCCATGTAAAATGAGCTCATGTTGCTTTTTTGATTAAATCAATACATTTAAAAAAAGCTGAATAATTCACCTGCGAGCACAATAAACATTTTTACTTAAAGCTGCTGCATGTAACTTCTGTAAATGTATAATGTCTGGGTTTGTGGGGAGGGTTAAACTCTAATTCCTCAGTCTGGCCACTGCCTTCCTGTGCAATTCCTTTCCAGAAAAGTTCTCTCTTCCAACAGCCAGGACTTGATTCCCCTCGACTCTGGATTCTCTCTGTCAATTTTTGACTAAAACCTTAAAATTGTGGCCTGCTCGTAGTTTCAAGCAACGGCAGCAGAGGAAGTGAAGGAAGCCGTCGGCCACGCTTCCAAACATTGAACTAGCAGATGCCTCATTCGGATCGGTACTTCTCTCTTAGCAGCACAGGTAATTTCCATTGAGCTTCAGTGTCAAACTGGCACACTTCATGTGTCACCAGCAAACATTAACAATTCAGTCAAATTTAAAGCCTCAACGAAGCGATCGTTCCTCAATACAAGCCCAACACCTTTGATGCTACACGCTGGGTCGACAAAATACCAGACCTATCCTGGTACCGTATGGATTCCATCAACTGAAAACCTCAGAAAACACAGACAAGGTTTTGTACTGTAAACAAAATTTATTTAAACCTACGAAATGCCAATTTAATCTTCATCCTCCTCCTCCTCTTCATCCTGATTGATCTGGAAGTAGCGGAGCTCGTAGCTCTCCTTGGTGTTGGCGACAACGCGCAGCCAGTCGCGAAGATTGTTTTTCTTAAGGTACTTCTTGGTCAGATACTTCAGGTACCTGCAAAATAACAAATTAGTCTCAAACACAAATACTTCCACCAATTGCATGACTTGTGAATGAGCAACATGTCCGAGAATGAATGCTGTTCCAGTGAAAGGTTGGTCACAAGTGACCGTCAGAGGGAGTAATGCGGACAGAAAAATGCATATTTTGTGGTACTATTATGATAAAGATGGGTGACTATTTCCTTTGCTACAATATTAAAATACCCATTTGAAAACAGGCATCTTCAGAATACATCTACAGTGACTTATCACTGAGCACCATGCCTTCATTTAATCATTTTTAATGTAGAATTGTTTCAACAGTACAACTTGTACAAGTTACGAACATAAACGGTACATAATCCAAATTCATGCAGCAGCTGCATTTCAGGCATTTTAAAGAGAATTTTCAACATGGCAAACTACACTTCCTAGCAACATTCAATCTGATGCTGAGCTTTAAAGACCCAAAAATAACTTAAGATAAAAATGAATGACTGTTACTGTTGATTCTAAATGAATTACTTGAGCTTTTAACAAACAGGGTTACTAATCTTTCTTCAACAAAACAACCAGGATGGAATGAATTAATCTGAAAAGATACTAAATGTCATATAAATGACTGCACAAACAGACCCGTAAAATCAGTTTCAATATACACTGCTCAAAAAAAATAAAGGGAACACTTTAACATTTAAGTGAACACTGAAGTGTTCCCTTTATTTTTTTGAGCAGTATAGTTAAATTAATAAAAGCACAGGAACTCAACATACACTAAAACAACAGATAAGAAACCTGAGAGTGAGCTTCGTCTCTGTCTGGCTGCCTGCGCGTATGTTAGTGTTTGAAGTAGGGCTGTGTAATAATATCGATTTTGCGATATATATCAATATTTTCTTTCCTAGAAAAAAATTGATATTCATCCGCAAGTATCGCAACATCCAACTGTCACCTTGCTCACTCACTGCTTGCTTCGCCGGGAGAGTGATTAGGTCATCAGGCTTAGAGTGATTCCTTCAGATGTTAAGTGTGAAGGTTAAAAAGGTATCAAACTATTCAGAGCAGGTACTTGGTGACTTTATTTACTTTACAAATGCATGTAAGCTACAGTTGGTACTGTTTCAATTAAAAGAAACATGTTTTCTCACCACTTCTTTTATTCATTTTGTCCAGCTGTCGACTTTTAAGTCTGGACACAGACACTTCACTTCACACACACTTCACTGATCCATCCGGAAACTTGCTACTAAGGGGGGAAATTAGTAGCAAAGGTGTCAGATCTTTTTATACAGTTTTACTCCTGGGAGGACGCCATGGTTATTTAATTTCTTTAGTCCAAATACTTGCTATCCACACTATGGGATAAGAGAAAATGGACCATTCTTTCATCCTTTTCCATTGTCTGAATCTGCAGTCGACGTGTGCTCCTGTTTGTCCTGCTGGTGTGATTTATGGAATATCTTCTGATGTTTAGCGTTCCTGAACATTTCCTGACTCAAAATGCCAAGATAACTCGTCCTTTTTTAGGAAAACGTTCAAGCGTCAACACAAAAATCACACGTTTCTGGACTTTCTACAACAGCCAGGTTTGATATGCAGAACCTGTAGAAAGCATAGACAGATTGACAGACACATGGATGAATGAGCTGCTGCTGCTGCTCGGCTTGTAGAGTTGCAGAGAAGGAGACACATCTGCCCCCCCTTCACCCCAACCCATGGATGACTGTGCATTTCAGAGTTCCTAAAGGTTTACAAGGTCTTGTCCCGTCTTCCCTCTCTGAGCTGCTCCTATGCCTCAGGCCGGCTGATCAGCTGAACTGAAGCTCAGAGGAGATGGAGCCTGTAGAGTTGCTGCTCCCACATCATCTGCTCTTACACTTAAAACACATTTGTATTCCTTTTATTAGTGTTTTACTGATCTTATTGTCTACTTTCTTTTGTCCTATTCATAGACTTGATGTTTCCAATCTGTACACTTTGTCAAAGCTGTTGTTTTTCCTTTCCTGTTGTTTTATAAAGTAGCAGAGCAAAGAATTTTGCACATCTTTTTTTTATATAAAGGTATGAATTCTATAAACAACACAAAAAGATTGTAAACAGTGGTGATACCAGCTGCCCTTTCACCCAGACAGCAGGTAGAGGTGATCCGTTTCCATGGTGAAGTTTCATCCACAGTACCCTGAATATAAACACTGACTGGTCCTCACCTCTTAGAGAAGGGGACCTCAGAGGAAACTGTGATCTTGCTCTTGCTCCTCTCGATGGACACCACCCCTCCGCCCAGGTTGCCAGCTTTCCCGTTCACCTTGATGCGCTCCTGCAGGAACTGCTCCTGGAAACCAGTCACACAGGGGGTTGTGTTAGTGCAGTGGCATTAACACAAGTTGGTTTCAACAGAAGTTAAAGTCAACTTGTCCGGCTGTCCAACATGGACCTGCAGCTTCTCTTGCTCACATAACGAGCTTTAAAACCAAACTGCTAAATATTTTCTGTGTTCAGATTGGGTATTTGTGCTGCCATGTTACTGAAAATACTGCTGTGCATGTTTTCTGCTGACATGGCTACAAACTCGCGCACATTTTTTATTTTTATTTTTTTGAAAGGTTTTGTCGGTTCTAGTGGCCTTTGACACCAAACTTTAAAATCTGTCAATATATGTTTTTTCTCCATTTGAAAGCCGTCTTACACAATAAATAGAATCTGACAGTAATGTGTGTAACAGTGACTGACTGATTTTAATGCATTAATAGCACAGACTGATCTGCTGATCATGAGATTTAAAAGTCTTGGTGTATCAAGTGTTTCAATGGCGTCTTCCAGCCCCTCTGCATAAACACACACACACATTAACACACATGATGATTATGTGCATCCTTAAAGTCATTCTGTTTAGATCTCTCCACTCACACAGTAATATCCTTGTTGTGACCCACATGTCAAGCTGCTGTGCAACATCTTCTGCATGTTAATCTACAGACAATCGGACATTCTGCTGATTTCTCAGAAGAGCACAATCCCAGACTTCCTAACAGGGAAGCTGCTGTGGTCGCTAATTTGCATCTCGTCGACAAATCACATTTGTTCCCTGATGAGAACATGATTATTACTAGCCAACCCCCCATCTAGGGGTAGAGCCGAGGTGAGCGGCACTTACAAAATTAGCAGCGTCCATGATGCCATCTTCAACAGGATGGGTGCAGTCCAGAGTGAACTTCAGCACCTGCTTCTTCTTCTTCCCACCTTTGCCGGTGTTCTGCTTCTTCTGCTAATAGAAGAAAACACTGTCAATAAACACACACATATTTAAAAACTGGACTAAAACACTCGTCTGGTCTAACTGGGGCTATTTTCTGTTTTATAAACGGCGGAACCAAAAGCTGATTCCTGGGTGTTTCTAAAAGATTTAGCCGTTTGGTTCAGCTCGGTTTCAGGCTTCAAATACTACAGGATTATAAAGAAAGTAATAAACCAAGCTTATCATCTGATCTCGTTAGCCATTTAATCTCAGCAGAAGCTAAGCGCAGCCATCAGCTGGGGGAACAACGTGGTGACTTACGAGCTAACAGCTAACAGGCCGCCGCAGACCCAAACTAACAACAAGCCGCCTCATAACCGGCCGTTAGTCGGATTTTATGACACTAAAACCTTAAACCACAGTTGCACTGTCACGACAGCCATTTTCTCGGAAGCTACCACCGACTATTGAGCTGTAATTAAGACTGTAATAACAGAGCGCTTCACTTACAATAGGCGCCATGGCTGAGAAGCTAGCAGAAAGGAAGAGCCAGTAGTGCGCATGCGTTCAAAATAAAATACCGAGTCACTGATCGTATCCTGTTATCCGTGATCGATTAAACGGCACTAATTCAATCTCAACTTAGAAAACCAAATAAGAAATGTATTTAACGAAGGGTGGTTCTAGCAATTGTGTTCTTTAGGATATCATCGTATAAGAAATATGTCTTGTATTTTTTAGCTTTAAACAATGTGCATCTTATTTTTGAATAATCCATGTATGTTTTTTTTTACTATAATAGAAAAGACTACTCCCTAGTTTTTGTTCCTCCTTTGTAAAAGTTAGACGATCCCCCCCCTAAAATCTGAAAATAGAAACACATTTTAGAAAACTTCCTTAGCTTTCAAAATAAAGAATCATATTTAGTTCATGTTTAGAAAACCTGGTCTAAATAAGAGCAGATTATATGCATTCTAGGGATACATAAAATATCAGCAATAACATCGGAATCGGCCGTCATTTGTTTTGAGCATATTGGACCAATGTGAATAATGAACCATTATTCATCGTGACCCCTGTTGATGGGGTCATTATTCATTATACAATAATGAATAATTGTTTTATTAATTTTTGTCTAATGAATAAAACCAGGCGATATTAACAACCGATATTTATTTCCATTTTGTCGCCATTTGTTTCCGGAGGGGGTGAGGAGGAGGCTGGTCATGTGGTATTTACTTGGTCGTGTGATGATGGTGATTGTGCTGCAGCGCAGGACTGAAGCAGTGGAGAAGTCAGCAGTGTGGTTGTTTTATTTAAGGTGCCTAAAGTGTAATAAAATATAATACATATAATATCAAATATCAGTTATTGGCCATGACAGAAATATTAATATATCAGTATCAGAGGAAAAAAACAGCCGTTTAGATACCCTCAACTTTATTTCATACAAGCAGTGCTGAATAAATAGTCAACAGTTTTCAGTCAAAGTGGAAAACCTGCCATAAAGGTTCTCTATTCAGGTAAAATGCAGCATAAAATCCATGTATTTACCCACAGCTTTTAATCATTTACCAGAAATCTCCCACCATGTACTTTGTCGAGAAGCTACATGTGTCACATTAAAAGATAAACAAAAACATCACCTTTACTGAGCTGTTTTTCAAATTTAGACCAAAGTTTTGGAGTGTTGTCTTGTTGAATGTGGTGGAAATGAGTCGTCTCTGCAGTCAACGTCAGAGCAGGCGCTGCAGAGGGACTGACGGAAATAGATGATCAAACTCTGATGGGTTTTGGAGGCCAATCTGCTAAAACAGTAGCTGAGACAAACTGTAGGTGCTGGAAACATTGCTAACAGGCGATGTTTGGGCCTTGACTAGTATACAATTCATTTAATTGTGTTAATGTTTGTTCCAATTCAATAAAAATATGAAACATTTAATGTAATAAGGGGAATTCAGCACCTTTCAAATGACATGTTTAAGTATTCAGTTGGTATTTCATGACACGCGTTTCATTTTGATTAAAGCCAGAGGACTGATGGAACAGAATGTTATTGCCACTTGACTATTAGATAACTGATTAACATAGGGTGTGTAATCAGCACAACAACCTGTCAGTGAGCTTTCAAAGCATGCAATGAGATATGAAATAGGAAGTTTTAGGAGCAGCAGTCAAGGTAAGAGGTGATTTTTTACTTCTAATTATATAAACCTTTCAATTTTGGATTAATTAGCCCACTTCATATTGTACTGATAGAACCTTTTAGAGACCAAATTATTTCTATATTAAACTCAAAAGAATGACAAGGGGATGCACTTGGTTTCAGTCATGGCTATATGTATATATATATATATTTATGCTTTATTGAATTGGAACACACTTGATTGAAGAAGATGGCCCGTATGCCTTTGTATGAATTAAACATGATTCTCTGGGAGGCTGCTTTCATCAACAGGGGTCACGACCCCTTCTGGGCGCCACTGCATACCTGACTGCCTGACGCCTCAGAGTGGCCTCATCCATCCTTTAATACAGTCTGTTTCAGAATTGTAAACCATGAAGGGAAGACTTTATTATGAAACACAAAGTGTGGAGGTCAAGACTTTAGTGCAACATCCTGACCGCAACATTCCTTCCCACTGCGACGTGCCACGCATACATCTAAACATCTTTTGCATAATACTTTGGTCTGTTTGTGGTTTGTACAGAGACGCACAAACTATGGAAATGTGTGATAGAATTATTGGGACAACTTTGGAACTCAATGCGCTTCCAACATGAGAACCTAGGAGTTCTTAGAGGACGTCAGAGTTTGTGCTACAGTCGTTATAAATTATTGATTTAAAACAAACAACAAAAAAATGCTTAAATATTAAACGGTACAAGTCATCATGCCTGGTGACTCTAAATGATGCTAAGTGATGCTAATGAACGCGAGGGGACGCCACAAGATGAGAACACATCTGGAAAGCAAAATGGATGAAAAAGCAGCCACTACCAAAGCAAAACCCTGAGCACCAGAAGATTCCCCAGACCCAACTCTGCCACACGTACAGCTTCACCCATTACAGAAAAGACCAGAGGCTCACCTCTACAGTTTTAAAGAGAGAGAAAAAAAAACTAAATTCAGGTGTCCTATGTTATGTTTTAAACAAAGGACACCCTGCTCAGCTAAACAGCACATGTAATGTGATATTGCAGCATGTCTCATTGAGAGAGAAAGAAAAAGTAGTAAAAATCTACAGAAACATTTACATTTAGGCGTCTTAGAAGTGAAGGTCAACTTTCTCCTGCTGGTCCCTTTTCTATCCCTGCTTCAGGCAGTTCTTAATTTTAATTCATCTCTCCCTGTGTAGAAAATATCATTAGATGAAAGAAAAGCAGGAAGTGATCACAGGAGAGGGTGACCATCTTCTTCCTCCTCCCAGCCAGACTGTCAGAACCAGGTCCAGACACCAACCACAGGCCGTCTGTGGTTGGTGTCTGGACCTGGTTCTCCTTTCTGTAGAGAAGGTTTCATTGTTTAATTGTTTTTGCAGACATAGAACAAGATGCTCAAAATGAGAAAGTGCAAATGAGAAAAAATGGCTTTTGTAGAAATAGTCATATTACGATGCCAACCAGGTGACAGAAAATGTCACGTTTTTTACGACCTTAGAGAGTGGGGTCAGGAATAAATATGGACATTGATTTTATGGTGAGTAAGCAAGCAGAAGATGTAGAAAAAAAGCAGTAGAAGATTTAGACTCTGCATCAACAGGTCCTCCATTTAAATGCTTCTGATTGGGAAAAACCTTAAGCGTGTCCCTCCACCGTAAAACCTCTCAATATTGTTCATTTTCTGCGAAACATCTCCAATACATAAAGTCAACTCTGACATGTGATGCTGAAGTGTCCGGGCAAAGCAGCCGGCGGATGAGAAACCTATCGCCATGGTGATGGCATGCAGACAGAAACAGGCGAGAGTGGGAATGTGTGTACAGCTGAGGTTCTCTGTTCATATACTGGACGTTGGTAGAAAAACAGCAGCCCAGCTGCCGTCACTCTGCCTCTGCAGCTGCTGCGGGCTCTCAGCTGGGGCTTCACCTTGAGGGGGGGTGGCAGCTGCTCCAGCAGACCACACATCGCCACCAGGTCTGACCTGCTAATGAGCTTGAAGTCTGTTGGGCTTGGTGTCCAGGTCTATGGGGACTAGTTGACCCGGATGCCAGAGATGAAGGGCAGCCCGGTGGGGACCTTCCTCTTGTACTCCACGTAGTCCTCGGCAAAGAAATGGATGAGCGAGAGCTCCTCCTCCTCTATCCGCTCCCGGAAGAAGCGCCAGCTGGCTATCGTGTAGCCCAGGATGCAGACCGGGTTGCACAGCAAGACCTGCAGCAACGGACGCTCGTCAGCAAACAACACAACATGGCAGCAAACTAACATTTAAAGAGGGCAGGCCGTGGCGATATGCATGAGAAACGCATCACTATATAAGCATTTCTCATCAGGTGATGTTGATCATCATTCATTAGATTTTTGCTGCCAGACCAGTTTAATCCAGTTTCCTCGCCAGCGGTTCTCCTTCCACTCTGAGTCATTGCTGTTTATTTTGAAGCAGTTAAAACCAACTTTATGTAATTTTTTTTTTGTAGAATACTTTGGATTTTTCAATAGCAATACAAATATTAACTGACAAGACAAAATCACTAGTAGTAAGACAGTGGAAATTCACTGGTGTCTATAACCAGTGAATTTCCAAGCTCAGCGTGTCCATCCTCATGTTAATGAATCAGATTAAATGTCATTTATCGCTCTCGGTCCCGTTTAGGGCTCAGATAAATGGCTCTCAAGAGATCAGTCAAAGTGGAGTCCTGTCTCTGCAAACGCTTTATGTTGGAATGCTGTAGATGTTCTAGTAACTTTTCATAAATCCTGAATATTAACAGATCAGACATCCAAAGCTATAAGACATGACAGAGATGGATGAGGACCAGTGAGGAGCAACAGCTGGTAAATAACTGACTGAAGCTGTTCAAGTGGTTGGTCCTAAAGTGAAGTTTTCATTAACACTAAAGAGCAGCATGAATCGTGTCACCTGAGTTCCTATGCTCCAGTAGAACCAGCCCACGTAGGACGGGTGTCTGAAGTAGGCGTAGACCCCGCTGGTGACCAGAACGTGGCTCTGGGCTTTCTCATTCTGGACAATGTGGTTGAAATTGGAGCCGGCCGTCAACATGGCAGCCTTCCGCAGGCCCTCGCCGCACAGCACCATGACCAGTCCAACCAAGCTGACCCAGGTTAGATGCTTCAGCTCTATGGCAGGAGACGGAGGCCAAGAGAGAGGAACAGCATGTAAATGTTTCGGGAAAATCTAATAAAGATGTAGGCAAAACATCCACATCTAATTCACTGACTGGAGGAGTGACCTTTTTATTTTGTTTTCTTTATTGTTTTTGGTCGTTTTATTTGGAATATTTAAAATATCTTCCAGTTTAAAGTGTTCTTTTCCAAAATTAGAGTGCGTTAGTCTTTGGGAGAGCAAACTTGCATTATTATACCATCATCTACAAATTAATTGAAAATGGTCTCAAAACAACATTATAATTAATTTGCCCCAGTGATGCTATTTAAAGCAGCTGTTCAGATCAAGCTAATCTCATTCTACTTTGGAAACCCAAACATCCTGTTAATAAAAGCCACACACAAGCCAACAGCTGTTAGCTCACAGAGCAGAAACCTGCAGGCAGCGGCACCTGGAACAGTGAGCTTCTCCACGGTGAACTCCAGCCATGACGACGCGGCGGCCAGAGTGTACTCCAGGCTGTGGTTGAGCAGGAACGAGTCCAGCGACAGGCTGCGAGGGTTGATGACGGCGGTCACCAGGTATTCAGAGTAATGGAAGAATGAAAGGGAGCACATGTACCTGGAGGAAGACACATTTGACACGTTACAACTTGTCTGACCCTCCTGATAGAGATCGCTGCAAGACATTTTTTAATTGACAAAAACCAAACAATGCCGTTCATTTTTGATACATACCAGCCAAAATGTGTCCAAGTGGTGTCAGAGAAGCTAATGATTAGGCCACAGCCGAACGTAAATCCCAGGAAGCAGGCTCTCACAGCAACCTGCAACAGGCCACGACACTCCGTTAACATCAGACCGTTCTGTTCTCATGGACACAATTAGCTGGAGCCAACATGTCCTATAAAGAGAGTCTGTAAACTCCAGAAACACCATCTAATATTATTTACTGTAATATAGCATATGTATTGTTTATATAGTATTAGATAAACACAATACTGTTTATGGTGTTTACAGAGGAGCGGCAAAAGCAAAGAAGGTGGATTAGCAAAGCAACTTATGATGTCATCATCCAGGATATGTTCATGAGGAATACTGTGGATGTTGAGCTGTTAGCATGAGTGTCATACAACAACAGTCTTCAGTCAGAGGCTTCTGCAGATTTGTTGTAAGACCGACTGCCCCTGGAGATCCTTCCTGCCCACAGCAACACTGTTCAAAATGACGCTTTGAAGATACTTATACGATATGAGTTACGACAGCATTTAATTTCCCTTTGGGATAAAGTACTTTTTAGCTTAATCTGAACTGAAGACAAACATCATGGGAAAAAATGATGAAGGGAAATCGTTGATTAAAGAACACGTGTCGCCATTTTTAAAGAACCACTATTAAATTTCTGTTTATAAGTAAAACAAAAGAAAAACATTCCTGCATACTCCAGGGTTAGTCTCTGTGGCTGGAATAATTCAACAAAGTTACGAAAACGACCGAGTTCTTCAGCAATGGCACGTCTGAGCTTCCGTACAGCTTCACATGGGAAAGTAAAACAATATGTTGCTAATGTGCCACTTCAGCGCTGTGTCCGGAGGTTCTATGCTTAGCTAGGTAACACCAGCTGTCTTCTCGATTCGCCTAATAAGATTATCTGCACCGAACATAAGCTGGGGGTTTGCTAATCCTTCTCTCAGGCTGAAACAGAGAATGAAACTCTCTGCTCGTCCCAGCAACAGACTGAAGAGCAGGAAACATTTTAAGCACAAGCAATGGTCTGTTGGTCAAATTTACGGGATGTAGAGCATCGTATGTGCTTACCTTATACACTGGTCCTCTGTATATGACAAGCAAAAGGCCGTTAATAGCCGCAATGTGGACACAAATTGCAATTTTCCCTGGAGTCTCTGTCAGATAATCAAAGACCCAATCCAGGTGTCCGAACCAGGTCCGGATGAGCGGGATAAGGACGACGCTGAGGCCTAAAAGAAAGCTTTTTATACTCACTCTGCCTTCCAACACCAACTTACTGCCTGCCATGATGGAAGTACCGGGATGTGCCAAAACAAGTCTCGCGAGGTCTCAAGGTTGTTGACGTATGCCGCATTCAATGACCATCAGAGAAAGAAAAAAATCTTGGTTTTTGTAGAAAGTGGGCTCCGAGTTCGTTAATGGCAAAGTTATGGATTTTCCGCTCCAGAAATGCACGGCTAGTTATACAGCCATAGTAACAGACTATAAAGAAAACTCAGTGTTTCTACCGGTGACAGGAGTTGAGGCTTCTAATGCTGGAAGAGGACACTGGATAAAACCAGGTTTCATGCAAATAATCATTCCTTCGATGTTATATAGGCCAATTTTCATCTGTGACCTACTTCATTATTTTTGCAGAGCTTCATCCTCATCCCTCTAACACAGGCGCGGACCTATCCCCTGCCGGGCCCTTATAGGTGCCCATGGGGGCAGTGGCGGAGCCAGAGAGAGGGCCGGTGTTCTGTCAGATAGCCATACATGTCAGAATAGCATACATGTAGTAAGTGCGCATGCGCACGCATGCGCATTCTGCAGGAGGTCTGCGATATCGAGAGGAGCCGTCAGCTCGTCATACGCGAGAAGAAAAAACAAGACCCAATAAAAAGTAAGTAAATAAATCAAATTTAATGCTGCTGCAGCTGCAGTAAACTACAAAACAAGCCCCGTTTAAATTCACGTTCCCCAGTTCATTGATATTTTTGGGTTGGATAACACGTCTGCTAGCTTGGATACAGTGATGGCTTTCCAGATAGGACTTCGACACATAGGTTTACTTATTAGGATTACTTAAAACTCTTAAATGTTGAATTTGAATTATTTGTTTATTTTTTTTAACTTTCCTTATCGTTTTTTTTCTTCACGCTACCAGACTGTACAAGCAGAAACCGTGTTGGTATGGGTATTACCCACACTGAAACTGGGGCAAAACCAGTGTTTCACCTTCAAATAAATCTTTATCTTTATTAATGTATATGAAAAGCATTCATGTTAAGTTTGTTTTTATATGTGCTTCACATTTACATATATTAAGATTTTGCAAATTGAGGTTGCTTTTAGAACATGAAGGCTTTTCTGGTTAACAGATCACATACCCCAGTACAGCCCCTGGGTTATGTAGCCAACAGTCACTATCTGTGTGACTTTTGCCTCAATTAATGAAAGACAGGAGATGTTCTTGAGTCACTTGAAGTCCCTGTGTTCACCATGCGTTGCCAGGAAGGACATGGTGTCCACCAGTGTTGTCAATAAAAATTGGGATCTGTCAATTGCATTTAAACTCGCTGTTGCGTTTTCTGCAGTATTTCAAGAATTGCATTGTTGGATGTACATTCATAAACATGTAGATTAGAAGGTTTTTTTTGTGAATGTTCGGAGATTTATAGCTTTGGACAGCTATGATTCTAAGAAGTCTTTGGTCAGAACACAAAAAATTATATTAATGTTGGGTATAAAGAACCAGTTCCCCTGTTCAGGGAACTGTGGAAGTCTGTGTGAAACCTGTTGATCAGTTTTTGTTAATATTCTAACAATCAAAAACACAAGATGGCTTAGGAGCATATCACAGAATTTCTCATTCCAAAAAGAACAAATTTTCCCATAGGCCATGTAGGAACAGTCCAAAGCATTAAAAAAATCCAAAGATATATGAAATACTAAATTGCAGTATTTTCTGTTATGTACAAGTAGAACATTATGGCTTGTCAACAGAATATAAAGAGATAGTACTTGACTATTTTTGGTAAAGTACACTCAAAATGCCTTTATTTGTTCCCAGACAAGGTGGAAGAGTACTGTGTGGCATGCAACATGCTTCATTATAATGCAACAGAGAACATCATTGACATGGTAAACAATTAAACTGTACAATTTAACACTTCAAACACATTACACTTGCTAACTCATAACTGTTTTCTTTTTCTGTCCACTTCACAGATACAGTGTGACTACTGTTCAAGGTGGACACACAAAGAATGTGCCACAGACATGGGTGACATGTTCAAATGTGAAAAGTGTAACATCAATTAAACAGTTTTACCCCACCAGTGATAGTGTGGATTATTAAAAATACAGAAGTAAAATGTTCTATATTAAATATATTGCATTATACAACTGATGTCATTGGTATTAATCAAGAAGTTACATAGTCGCTAACAACAAAGTGTATGACAATCAGACAGGTTAACTAATAAATCAGGAAGTCAGACAGTAGCTAATAATAAAGTGTATGACAATCAGACAGGTTAACTGAGAAATCAGGACGTCATACAGTAGCTAATAATAAAGTGTATGACAATCAGACAGGTTAACTAATAAATCAGGAAGTCAGACAGTAGCTAATAATAAAGTGTATGACAATCAGACAGGTTAACTGAGAAATCAGGATGTCATACAGTAGCTAATAATAAAGTGTATGACAATCAGACAGGTTAACTAATAAATCAGGACGTCATACAGTAGCTAATAATAAAGTGTATGTCAATCAGACAGGTTAACTAATAAATCAGGACGTCATACAGTAGCTAATAATAAAGTGTATGACAATCAGACAGGTTAACTGAGAAATCAGGAAGTCATACAGTAGCTAATAAAGTGTTATTACATTAGCAGCTGTATGACGGTCTAACACTGACTTAATAAAGATGATTAAATATAAAATATGGTGATCATAGCGTACAATTGTCTGACAGAAATAGCTGTCAGTTTGTCCTACGTGTATCGCGATCTGACAACGTATGATGATCCGACAGATATAGCCATCAGATTGTCATACGCGTATGACAATCTGACAACGCATGGCTATCTGACAGAACACCGGGGACTGGGGGTGGGGTGGGCTTGGGGGCTCTCTCTGGCGCTCTTGTAACTCATCCTGGTTACGTGAACCGACCAAAGTTCCCTTTCTCACAGTAATTCAAGTGATACTGTCCTCTGCCTCCCTGCATATGTTAATTTATGGCCTCCTGTCTTGTGTAATAAGACCACAGGGGTCCGGGCAGAAGCTCTACTACAGATCTCTCTGTTTCAATACTTACCCAGCAATAGTTTTAGTTTCAAATCACTAACAGAAACCTGTTCAAAAAAGTTTAAACTATATTAAACACTAAAAATAATAATTTTTCCTCAACAATAGTCACATGACATGTGATATAGATATATAATTTAGATATGAGGATATAGATATTCAAATTTACCTCACAGTATTTTTAGACTGTCTTTGAATGTTGGCCCTTAAATAATTTGGTCTTTTTCTTGTCAATTTCTGTAAACCTGAAAACTCATCAGATATAAACGTTCTCTCTCTGTAAGGGAGCGAGTTCATCATCAGCTCATATAAAGCTGTTAAAAGTTTATTTTATTTGAGATGTTTCACTTTGACAAGCTTTACACAACAAGATGAAAAAGGAAAAGGACCAACACTCAAATACTGCACGTGGTTCTCTCAGCTCGTCATTGATGACGTGATCCTTAGGTAGCAAATTCAAAGCCCGAATCACACGTTACAGCTTGACGTCAATGAACAACTGAACCAGAGTCTTTGAATGTAGGTCATCCACCATCATTAAAGTCACTAAACTTCTTTTCGTCTTGCAGAACGAACAGTTAGGTTCTCAGGATAGAATAGTTTATCCTTCCTGTCTGTCTGTCAGTCTATCCCTCTTAGACTGAACATGAGGGTTCAGTGTTCCCACACGAGACGAAAAAGAAGTTTAGTGCCGGGACTTTTCTATAAGCCCCATATCTTACGCCTTCCCACAAGAGGCGCAAGGTAGGAAACTGGCGCTCTGCGGGGTGGGGGAAGGACGAGTTGACCCTGCTGCGGTGGCGCCAGGCCCGGCGGCATGGTCGGGCATTGCCCGCCCCCAGAGTCAGCCGTGCCCGTCCTGCATGGGAGCCATTTTTTTCCTTTGAAACCTCAAAGTGGCAAACTTTCTTTTTTCCTATCTCCATTTTTCAGTCATACAAATCAACCAATCATCACAGGCCAACTGAAAATAAACAGGGGCGGGTCACTGACTGATATATTCATTTTTGTCTTCAGAACAGACCTGCTTTTGTTCGTGCGCTGTGTTCAGTCTGGCTCCATTGGTCTCTACAAAGTTGGATGTTAGGAGAGGACTACTCTGCTAATAGAGCTTCAGTTAAAATATAGCTAAACAGTATGAGTTTAATTTGCTGACGCCACTGGGGTTAAAATAAATTAATCTTCTATGGCACAGTTGCCAAATTCAAGTCCATGAGCCAGATTTGGCCCACAATGCAATTACATTGATACATACACCATTAATATTACAAATCCAAGAATCCTCTTCAGGCAGACTGCCTTCTTTATGATCTCAGAATATACCAGATATCTGGAAACATTTGGACATTTTTCAATACATTAAGTCTAGCCTGAGACTTTTTTTCATGTCTCACAGTTTCAGCCCCGCGTATGAGTGTGACACTCATGTTCCATTGAAATAACAATCACACTGAAAAATACAATTTTTTTTATTTATTTAAACAGTTGTAAACATAATAGAAGCATGAGCAGAAAAATACATTTATTTTTATTCATAAAACATCTGAACTTTTCATGACCGACTGATACAAATAAGAAAAAAATATAAATTTATATTAAAAAGGCTATTACTGAAGCCTGGGCTTCAGAACAGAAACCTCTCTCTGTTTGGCTCTCATCAGGTAAATGTGTAATTCCACATAATCTGTAAAAACAAGCAAGTTCATCTAGTTGTTTTCAAAGCAGACAAAATTCTACTGGATCTGAGCTGCTGTTGTGTAACATTTCTGTAGAAATCCATAATTCAAAACCCAGAAATAACCAATGTGTTGGCCGATAGGTGGAGTATTCTGATTTGATCTGATGCAAAGTCATGTCCAACACACACACACACACACACACACACACACACACACACACACACACACACACACACACACACACACACACACACACACACACACAGCTGATTTGTGAAAACCAAACACAACCTGAAGGGAATTAAAATGCATCAATGTGGTCAACATCTTCATCAACATCAACAACTTCTCAGAATTTATGCGGATCCTAATTTGGGAAACATTTGCTGAAAAAACTCCAGGTTTCAGTATTGTCCACTGAAGTTCACAGATGGTTTCCTCATTTTAATCAAGCAGAAAACACGAAAAACTTGAATTTTCATTGGCTTTCCTCACAGAGGAAAACAGGTCCAGGTTGCTGTACAATATAATTATTCAGGCTGATCTGAAACAAAAGTCCAGGGTCAAGGATCAGACTTTCTTTCACTGTTGGAGAAAAAACTGGAAATCTTGCTTTGAGTCTTCAGAGGTGGTGAGAGAGGAGCTGAAAAACAAAACAGAATCCTAAACACGGTGAAAAACCTTCAGCCATTAGACAGAAACGTCATCTCTAGTATGGAGCTGTGATGACATGGAACTGCAACAAACTGAAAACCAGACATAAAGTCAGAGATGCCTGTAACATGAGTAACATCGCTGATGGATCCTGACCTGCAGAGAGCTGCTCCTCACTCACAGCAGGACTGTCAGCGGCTGACACGGGCTGACCAACCAGAGCATCCAGCATCTCTTTGTATCGCTTCTTGTGGCGAGGGCGAACAAACACACCGAACCCTTGAAAACACACAACACACACATCCTTATAGTCAAATATCCAGCATGCAGAAGCCAGGAGATCTGTGGAGGGCTCGGGCAGAACCTACTGATGAGGAGGTGGAAGTTCTCATCCCTCTCTGTGAATAAGCTCACCACGGTGGTCACCAGGCTGTCGTAGTCGTCCGTCTTCTTGTAGCCGTGGATGGCCTGGAAGAGCTGGGCGGACCTTTCAGGTCCCAGCGCTTGCTTTACGTCGGCCAGGAAGGCAGCGTGGATCTCGCTCTTATGGTCAGAACCTGGCCAGAAGAAAGCTCAGTGAGCTTATTCATCCACACTGCAGCTAATCTTCCCACTGAACTATTCAATATAAGCTACTGCTGTCAATCAATTAAATAATTAAGTCAGATTAATCACACTAGTTTAATTACGATAATTACGTTTTTTTTATTTGTTTTGTAGCAGAAAGCAGGTGATGTAATCTACCAGCACTCAACAGAAATTAGGAGAAACTTACTTTACTAAACATGCAATCAAATAGCAGCAAACTTATTCAGGGGAAAGCAGACCGATGAGATATATTTTATTTCATAGTTTTTGGGTGCCCCACCCCTTTCTGATGCTGCCCTGGACAACTGCCCATACAGCGCATATCAAAAACCATCACTATATGCATGCTTTCAAAAATGTTTTATTGTTTCAAACCAAACATGTCTGAAGATTCTCAGTTTTCCAGGTTTTTATATTCAGGAAGACTTACAGGAAGTCATTTTGTCTTACGCATTCATTTAGAAATATCCCACTCTGTTCATTTCCCATGGAACTTGTGCCATGAGCCACTTGTCCTTGTCCTCCTCCAGCAAAATGACCACCGTAATTTGTGCGTGTAAAATTTCGAGCTCGTATACGTAAATGCTCACATGCGGGCTAGTTGAAAACGTCAAGTTGAAAACGAGCAAGTTGAAAACGTCAAGTTGAAAACGAGCAAGTTGAAAACGTCAAGTTGAAAACGTCAAGTTGAAAACGAGCAAGTTGAAAACGTCAAGTTGAAAACGAGCAAGTTGAAAACGTCAAGTTGAAAACGTCAAGTTGAAAACGAGCAAGTTGAAAACGTCAAGTTGAAAACGAGCAAGTTGAAAACGTCAAGTTGAAAACGAGCAAGTTGAAAACTAAAACTTTTTGTTCCCGTCTGCTGTTGTGTAAAACGATCGCCTTCCGCCTATGTTCATTGCTCCCCGTCTGTAAGGTCCATAATGTTCTGCTGTGAACTACAAATCCCTCTGCGGAAGAGGGGCTTTTAGGTAGTTTGCTTAAGCAAACCTGCAAACTACTGCAGGTTAAGTAGTTTGCAGGTTAAGCAAATTAATTTTCTGATTAATTTGAAAACTAATCAGAAAATTAATCAGAAAATTAATTAATCAAATTAATTAATCGCATGCGTTAACGTTGAAAGCTAAAAAACTGGCTTTTCAGAGCTATGACAACTCCGTCAGACAGACAAAATGGCCAAACACACCAGTTGCCTCCGTAGCCTAAGATCTCCTACCAGATGGAGCTGCTCTTAATCCCTGCTGGCTCAGGTGGTGCCCTCCTCTGTTGAGCTGCTGAGTGTCGAGCTGACCGCATGTGGACCTGGAGCTCAGAGTTCCCACCGCTGAGTGATCTGCAGCTGGAAGACAAACGCATCAAAGTTTTTACCTACTTGTTTTTAGGAAATGACTGTAAATTTGTACTTTTTAATGATCATTTCTTTTTTTTCCCCTCTCCACTGCTCTAGTCTGGATCACTGCCATACAAGGAGAGTTTCCTCTAGACGTCCACAGAAAGAATGGAAGTCACCAAACAGTTCCCAAGTTGCAACAGTGTATGAGCGTATAAGTTCGTTCTTGGTGGTTCAGAAGAGTTTCTCCGATGACTTGAAAATGTAGTATTTTCTTGCTGTTGTGAAGCGTTAGTTGACTGCTTTGCACCACAACTTATCAACAATGATATTTGATGTCGCCAGTTTTTGTTAATTAAGCATGATTTCTTGCTTGTTGTATTTTAACTGCAGCCATCTCACTGTGAGCACTTACGCGGGTTTAATTCAGCGTTTTACAATATCCAGCTTAAATGTTGATAGTTGATCGTTTTCTCATTTTTTTGGTGGTAATTCCAGTTACTGAACCACCTCAACTAGAAAATCTTTAGTTTTATTTTCTCTGCGTGTAATTTAGTTCAAGTTACATATCCATTGTCAGAAAGGGCCACATAAATGGAAACATAAGAAATATATTTTCCAGGTAAACCACACGAGAAAGATTTCAGTGAACAGCTGAAACAAGCTGCATACAAAGCATTACAAAGGTAACAATTTCATTTTCTGTTCTACAAAGTAAGAGCTCTTCCAGGCAAACACTACCCATGTTTGCAGGCCTGATTTGCTCAAATATTGTCTACAGCCGAGCAAAGTCATTCGTTGGGTCATAAATGGCCCGCGGGGGGCACTATGGACACCCCTCATCTAAGTCAATATGCCCACCTGAACTAACACCACATGGAGATGCAACATCAGCAGCTTGTCACATGTCTGCTGGTCACAAACATACTGAAGGAGTGAACTTGTTGGCAGTTAGCATTTAACTCAAAGCAATCCCAAGAAAGTTTCTGCTGTGACTTTTTTTTAGAGCCTCCGTCAGTAGCACAAAGAGAAGTGGCTCAGTTTCCTACCGGTCTGCAGAATCACAGCTTTCTTCTCCTCCTTAGACAGCGAGTGCTCCGGTTTGAACCCACAGCCCTGGCCCACCAGCTCCTGACATTTCTCATCAAACGTCTTTTTGTGATGCGGACGAACAAACTGGTAGAACCCTACGGCGGGGAAGCAGTCGTGGTTAGAGCAGACGCGCTTTTACAGGCTTCAGAGTCCGAGGCAGAACGACGCACCTCGGAACAGGCTGTGAGTGTTGGGGTCTTCAGCCAAAACAGCCGTCTCTGTCAGCAGGACGCTCAGGTCGTCCGTCTTCTTGTAGCTCTGCAGAGCCTGGACGATGTGGTCGAAGCTCACCTTGCTCAGAGACTTCTTCATGTCGGCCAGGAACTGTTTGGCCCTGCCGGCCTTACTCTCCTCTGACCCATCCTCGGAGACACTCGCTTTCTTTAGGTATAAAAATGAAAGGATCAGATCCTGATACAAACATGTTAGGACAGTAGCAATAAAACAAGCAGCTGCTCAGTTTGTTTGGACCTTGGTTGATCCACTGGTTGATTTAACAGAAGTGCACATTTTATTTTAATTGAGTTTTTTTGTTTTGTTTTGAGACTTGGTGCCCCGACCACCGGACTTGGCACGTTTTTCTGGGGAAAACCCTGGGTTCAACACTTCAGGTCTGAAAAAGCAGCATTTAATCATCAGTGTAACGTGTACCTGTTCCTGAACCAGCTTGATTTTCCGCTTCCCTCCCCGCAACTCGTCCTCCATCTTCTTGTCGTATTGGAGGGTCAAGGTGGACAAGCGGCTGGCCTTCAGAAGCAAAAAGTCCAACAAATGATTTGAAATGACAGCATTGTGAATGCAGGTTGATCATGAAGTAACCAGCCGGCCCACCTTTTCCTCTCCAACATTGTCCTTGTCGTCCTCCCAGCACTGGTTGCCTCTCTCCAGAGCGTCCAGCAGGTTGGTTGGTTTCCTCCGACTTTGCTGCACCTCACTCTCATAGGCGATGCACAGTTTAGCCACTCCGTTAGCTCTGCTCTGCTCATCTGATCACAAACACGCCACACAAAGTAGCCACTTTAACATAAAATACGTCAGGCTTTGTTCTTTGTCTGTAGTTCCTGTTAAGTTAATGATGTCACAGAGAGAATAAGATTAGAAGATAATGTAAGGCTCACAAAGGTATATAATACAGAATATTCTTCCTTCCTTTAAGATGTGATGTATTAAAAGATGTATGTATTAAAATTTCAACTATGAACTCGGCCTTTACAGAAAGTATTGAAGGGTGGGCTGACAAATGAATAGAATAATGAACATAAAGATGACAGATTGATGGCTTAGCATTTTTAAAATACAATACTGACCCAGTTTTCTTCTCTTGAGGCTGGGAAGGTGTGCATCCAGGGCCTTTGCTTTCTGGGTGTGGTAACTTTCAGAGGCAGAGCCGGAGGAAAAACTGGGAGTGTTTGATGAGCATTCGGTTGGAAGAGTTTCTAGTGTAGGCATCTTCACCACAACAGGCCTCTGGGACAACCAAACCACACTGAAGCTATAGTCACACGTACAGCATGTCTGGACTCACTTAGAAATATTTTATCTGCACTTTACAGGTCAAAATGGTCAAATTCATAAACAGAAAAACTTTTCATTGATAAAATCATTCAAAGTCATGCAACGTACCATTTTCTGTGCAACTCGAAAGAACTGAGACACATCACGGACAACGTTCCCAAATTTGTCGTAGAGGCGAACATACGGCTTGACCCAGGATGGAAGCTGAGCTCTGGCATCAGAGCTTTTAAACCTAGAGGAGAAAAACAAAACAAAACAAGTTTGTTCCCTTGTTCCCCAGAGAAACAGAGATATCCAGTGTTAGGAGTTGTGGTTAAAGTTATTTTGGGAGTGGTTTACATGTAAAAATCAACAAACTTTCAATTCAGTTCAATAAATAATTCATCACAAAACAAAATTAAATGTCATCACGCCTCATATCATCAAGGAGCGATTGTGGAGTCAACTCCTGTAATATCTAGAATTCATGTATTATTATTATTGAGCTTTTGAGATGCTAAATAATCAGCTGCTCCCATTTGTAAACAACCCCCATCACATCATAACAGCTGTTCAAAATTTTAAAACGCAAGAGCAAAAATCCTTCCAGCTGCACAGCACCCAGAACCTGAGAAATAATTGTTCATAAATGCAACACCTGAAGGAGAGAGAAACAAAACAAGTCTGCAACTCTCTTAGCGACCCGGTCTTGTTACTTCACAAAGTCAAATACTAAACATTTTTGCCCCCAAAATGTATTGCTCTCAAACTCCCTGGATGAACCGATATTAAATACATTTTAAAATAACTGTGTATGTTTGAATGTAAATTAATTTCCAATGCCATTCCAAAGTATTTAGAATTAAAAAAAACTTAACAGAGGCTTGAAGAACAGTGCAAGAAAACTTGATAAATAAAAATCATGATAAAAAAATAATTAAATTCATGACAGCTGATTATGGATTAATAATAATAGAACCACTTTCTGTCATCGTTAAACATTCAGCTGTTGATTAAAGTCTGTTCTAATCACCAGTTGCCTAATTATACCCAAGGAACTTAAAACTACGATGAACTAGGAACTAATTATAATGCTACTGCTACCAATAGTAATACATTTAATTTATAAATCCCTTTTTATATCACCAAGATAAAAACAAGGATATGTACCTTTGATCACAGAGAAAGATGGCTCCGTAGTCCTCCTTGTGGCGGATAACTCTCCCGATGGCCTGGTTCACTGCTCTGAAGGCCTGCTGTTTGTACCACTCCTGACCTGACAGGTACTGACAGGAAGAGGCATCGTGTCACCACTGAACATCATCACGCTGGCCTCCCTGGGGCTCAGCTGCCAGTCTATCCTCACCCTCATTCCTGGAGATTTTTTTCTGCTCATTTCATCCAAAAACTGCATCTTCAGGACGACCCGGGGGTCAAACTTAGGAGGAAACGGCAGGCCAGTGATGATGACGCCCCGGCCGAAGGTGTCTGCAAAATCCAAACCTTCACTAGCCTAGGGTGAGAACAACAGGAACAGAGCTGCTGTGAGACAGACAGTAATCCACACAGTGATGATCCTGTCTACTGCAGGTTAAACTTGGGGAGTTTATTAAAGGGTTTTTGCTGAAAGGTTGAGGAGCAGTAAAATCCCTGCAGAAGTCAGGAATATTTCTGCCTACTATTTCTCCATGGCCTCTCACAGAAACCACACAAGCCACTTGGGCTTCCAGGACCCATCAGCTGCTTCTGGTCAATAAAACCTCCAACATGGATTTCTCTGGAATACTTCCCACAACTAAGATGGCAAAGATTAAACATTTTGTGAACATAAATTAACAAGTTGTTCCTGATTTCAACTGAATCACACATCTACAAGCGTAACATGAAGAGAAGTGAGACTTTCAGCTTCTTCCATTCACTTGTTTCGCTTCAGAAAAGTTCAGAACTCTTAAAACTAAAACATTTGACAGAATCCGTGATGCATCATCAAAACACATAGAGCTGTAAGAATCATTCTCATCATTAAGATCATTCTCAACACACCATCAGGGTCTGGTGTACCGAGACAACAATCAGCTGCATATTTCTTCCATCATCCATGAAGCGTTGGAGGAAAAGCACAATGAAGATGATGCGCTGCTATATGAGCTTACCTTCCCACGACAGACGGCAAAGAAGCTTCCTCCTTTTGACGCTGGATCATTCACTTTGTTGTAATACCCATCCATAACCTTTAAACACACAATCAGGCTCAGGTCAGCAAAGAAATCCTATCCAACTACTATGATCCCGGAGATCCTGAATATGGAGGTTCTTAACATTAATTATTGAAAAACCAAGAAAACCCCCCCCCCACAAAAAACATGCAAAGAAGTTGGACGCACTTTGGCAAAAAACAACAATCAAGATAATGCGGTAAATATATATTTAATATTATTTAAAAAGACCATTTATTCTGTAAGAAGAAGAATTCCTGATCCCCCCCTTTTGTTCTTCATTCCTCTGTGTCTTCCAGTTGTTCCATTTAATGAAAACCCAGCTCACCTCGTTAAAAGTTCCCTTTCCTTTGGGTTCAACAAACATGGGCTTTATGTTCTCGATGCGATCCGTGTGTCCGTTGGCCTGGAGGGAAAAATCAAACTCGGAGCAAAATGCTTTGACACGTAACACAGAGTAAAATCTTTAAGGAGAGCAGAAATATGGTGCTTCATCAGTTAGCATGCATCACTTGGAACCTTTACACACACAGGAGCGAAGGGGGTTCAGTGTTTCCCCCAGTGTTTTACAAGCCTGGCGGGCCACCAGGCTTCACTTGTGCCCCCACCAGGTTTAGCATTGCTTATTTACTGAAGTATTTTTAAAATGTTTGCAGTTTTTAAGACTTTATTGTTGGTGTCTAGGTATTAATCCTCCAATCTCTCAATAACACATAATTATCAAGTGATATTTTAAAATTGCTTGTCAACTTTAGACATCTTTTAACTGAAAAACATGACAGCCCCCTTAATGAATGGCTGCCCTAGCACCCCACCACCAGGCTTAGCAGAAAACAGAGCTGCTGTTTCTGACTGGAACCTATTCGCAACGCTGGGTCCTTACAGCACTGACTGCTGATCAGATGATCCTGGTGTGGGTTGGTTGATAGAAAACAGTAGCAACATATACTCTGACACATGGCTGATGTGCCCAATGTGTATTGCTCTTTACTTTCAGAAATGTAAAAATTCTGTCCAGCAAATCAAAACTTTAAATCATTAGAAAATAAGACAAATGTGGGAGGGGGGGGGTTCCTTGAACTGTATAGATGTTTTCTAAAAAGGTGTCCTAGAGATTTTGGACTCACCCTCCAAAACTCCAGAGTTTTCTCCATCAAAGGGAAGGAAGGAAAAAACACCAAGAGGCCATGAGGAACCACCCGGCTAAGGTTGGCTGAGGAGAAAACAAAGACAACAAGAAACCAGAAGGAGCTTCAGAAATGAAATAATATGGGAACAGAAACTTTTTATTATTTCCAAAACCTGACAGCTTGTGATTGGATAATATCAACTACCACAGCTGATTAAAATCCAACTGAATGTTCATCTACCAACAGCAGCAGTTAGAAAACAACTAAAACTGGATACAGTTGTTTATTTTTTTGTTTGCTCAGAAAATGTCCTTTTACACATTGATCTAGGGCTGATTGTATTGTAGCTAAAGAGTGTTGATTGTGTCTATTTCCAACAATAGGGAAAATAATGAAAAAGAAAGTGGGAAAAAAAAGAAAAAAAAAAACAATAAAGAAGCTGGATCTTACCTACAGTGTTTCCTAAAGAAGTCATGTTATCAGGATTAAACCTAGCAAAGAAAAAACACATCAACACAGCTGCTGCACAGGCGCCATCCCAGCTGTCCAACAATACATTAACATATTAAAGAATACACAGATATTTGGATGTAGAACTTTGTATTTTTGTGAATTCATATAGTGTAACAACTTAAATGGAGATTGTCTGCATGATTCTCTAGTTTTTGTATTTTATCTTATTTTGTCCCTATGTGTGTTCAACATGCAGCACAAGCAGCTGATGCAGACTGGCAATGTTTATTATATTTCTTTAAAATGGTAAATGTTGAATACAACATAACATTTTTCTTTTATTAGCATTGTACTGTATTTCATTTTAACTTTATGGAAAGTAGGATCGTAGAACATCCAGTGACTAAAAACTAACAAAAAACAAACAAAAAAACAAAACCATGACTTTGCCCCAAAAGTTCATTTACTTGACAAGACAGAGCAGTTATTTTCAAACTAGAAAAAGTGACTCGCATCCAATTATTGATCAAAGCTGACACACACAAAAAAAAAGTAGACCAACAAAATAAAAAATAAAATAACAGAGCAAGAGAGAGAGACAGTCACTCACAGCTTCTGACTGCAGCATTTCTATTTTTAATGAATCTAGATTAGAAGAAGTCCTTCATTTAGCTGATGTTTTGAAGGCTTCGTGCAAAACAATTTAACATCTGTGAGGAAAAACTGAGAAAACCCGACGCCACGATTCTCCTCATGCTGTGAACATTCACCTTCGATCAAATGCTGAACTCAGGTGAACTCCATCTGGACCTCGATCAATAACGCTCACAAAGATCTGGTCTCGATCGATCACATGGCCATTTTCGAGAAGCACCGGAAATTTTCTGGAACAAATAAAAGAACCGAATCACAGCGAGACACGGGTTCGAAATACTGACAACGCAATCCATCACAAGCTGTTCAAATGCAGAAGGTCAGAATAAGCAAAAATAGAATAAAGGCTGTTTTCATGAACTTAATTATTGAATAAAAAAAAACATCAGATCTATAATTAGCTAAGAAAACAAAAAGTGAATGATTTAGGTAATGTGTCCAGGCATGGGCCAAATATCAACCAGGCCTGTTTTATCCTCGTTGTTTCTTATTATAAACTGATTAGAGGAGCCTTACATCCTCATCTCAGAGGTGAAAGAGGTCAGGGGTGAGAGGGTGCCACTGGTCAGAATAACACAGCGAACGTCTTGATTCACCAGGTCCTGCATGCTGAAGCCAGGGGAGAAGCACCAGTAGCTCAGAACGTTGCCTACAACACACACAGAAGCAGATCAAACATTTAAATAAATCTAACAGTCGGATGAGTTCACCGTTGGATGAGTGAGCTCCTCTCTCTGCCATGAGAGAGAGCTGACTGATCAATTTACTCACAGATCAGAATAATTTAAATCTGAAGAAAATTAGTCTTCAGTGACAACACACGTTTTTTGTAATCCTTTAAAGTGATCTTCATCAATGGTTCTCGGGTCGTTCTTTGGTAGCTTCCTTCTTCATTTCCAGTCATTTGCATAGGAAATTAACAGTCATCTATAAGATGAGCTGAACTTGTAGAAAAATACTAATCATGAGACTTTAGATGAAAATCTGGTAAATTTATATGATGAAAATCAGTTTATAATTTATGCACCTTGAAAATAAGTCACATGTTCTTCATCTACCAGAGGTGGTGTGTTTTGGTCCTACATTTCATTTGTTCTCAATTTGTATATTGGACTGATGATTTTAAAAAGAGGTTCTGCACCCAGAACCATTTTCTAACTAATAATAAAACAAATACAGAAACCAGATGCTGAAGACCAGATGTGGAAAATGTATATTCCATCATTCCTTTTTTATTCTAAGGACGTAACGCTACAGAATAAAAACCTCGAGTTAAATCTAATTGTTTTAAATAAATAACCATGTTACCAGAGATCCATACCTTGTTTCTTTGAAGAAGAAGAAGGAGCAGACCACAAATCAGGGGTCTGTTTCTTTTTCTGGTAGCTTTTGTCAAGATGGATGTGAACCTGAACCAAGCAGACCGTCACACCTTATGTTAGCGTGCAAGCAGGTTCAGGAGGCAGTAGATAAAAATATAATTATTATTTTTTGATGGAACAAAAAAAGGGGGTGACAGATGTAGGAGTTCTCCCTGAAATTGGTGGTTAGCTGGTTCGATCCATGCTCCCACTCGATGTTTGTGTCCTTGTCACAAATGTCGACCACCTTGCCTGCTGCTGGTGGTCAGAAGGGCGGATAGAGCAAACTGGCAGCTTCGCTTCTGCCTGACTGCCCAGGGCAGTAGCTACAATCCACTAGCTTCCCATCATCAGCGTGTGAATGTACTCTTTGAGATCTCAATTTGATATAAAGGGCACTATAAAAACAATCTATTATTATTATTATTATTATTATTATTAACTGAACAGACCTTAAAATGGGCTGAGTTGAACTCCATCTGCTTCTGTTGGTCCTTATTTGATGGTTCCCCACAGAACACCAACTAACAGACCAGAACACAAGAAGAAGTCACTGTTCCACTGCAACAGGCTCGGGAAGAATAAATTAGCTTTAGATGGCTAAAGCTGATTTTGCTTTAACCATTTAAAGCTAATTTTGCCAGCATATGTGGCTAAATGTGACCTCAGATAACCTAAGATTTTACTGTAAAATAACAGAAAATTTAAACTCAAAATGATCATCATTTATTCATAAGTAAAATTCAGAAATATCATCAATCTGGTAAGGAAGAAACACAGACCTTCAAAAAACAGCATGTCAATCAAATACTACACAGAATCAAGGACTTTGTGACAGTGGAACTGACCGAGTGAACCTCCTGGTATATAAAAAAGTCTGATTTTACAGGAAGTTTGATTTTTCTCTGCATAAAAGAGTTTCCTGACATCCTCTTACAAGAGCTACTAGTTTTCATCCAACAAACGGTTTTATATTCCACTAATGTGACTGGATGAAATGTAGAAACACGAACTACATCCTAAAGATGGAAATACTCATAATCACAACATTTTCTGAGTTCTTAACACACATTGGATCCTCCAAGTCAAAACAGCTAAGTCAGGTAAATTCCTACATTCCCACATATTTGTCTGGACATCTCGACAGCTACCAGAAGCGTTTTCCTCAAACTTCATCCTGTGGCTCACCTGTATCATATCAACCAGTTTCTGCAGTCCAGCCGTACTGAGGAAAATTCCTGGCACTGGTGAAAAACATCATGTAAACGATTGGTTAGAGCAAAACATCTGCACATGCATAACATTATTGTAACACAATTATTCCATTAAAGCCTATGAAAAGGAGTAGAAAACGTATAATAGACAAAGCAGTAATATGAAGAGATGCAGTCATACTGACGTCCAGATAAGCTTCCAATGATCTGCTCCAAAGTGTCGTGGATCTCTGTCTTGGTCTTGTAGGTCAGATGGGCTCTCTCCAGCAGCTCATAGATGAAGCTGATGCAAAAAGAAGGGGACGTGTCATATTTGTCTATGATATGGAGAAAACAGTGCAAGAGCAAAAAACAAAATCAAACAAAAAAAAGGGTCATTTTTTGGTAACTGACCCTGTGTCTTTGTTAAGACACACCTGTGACCTATGAATCATTCTAGCACTCTTCAGAAATGTACCCCTCTGCCATGATGGATGTCAAAACAACCTATGAGCTCTCGTGTAGCCTGTCAAAAAACAGACATCTGGTGGCCTAATGTCACTTTTATTTAGTTGATTTCACTTTAAAAATGCTCTTAGGATGCTGCACGGTTGGCTGCACAAACAAGCAAGAATGCAAACTTTTAATGAGGAAAGATGTATTGTGGGTAAGGCATTATTTACTGTCGGGACTGAAAGTGATGGTCAACATTTAGAATTTGGTAATGTTCTAGTAGTGTCTGCCATGTTTTCACATTAAAAAACAAAAACAAACCAAAAAAAAGGGTCTTTCTGCTGAATTACGGCGCTGGTGTCAGCTGCTCTACTTCACATCATGGCACACCGGCCTGAAGCAGAAGCAGAATCCTGAGTTTGAATTAATTACAACATAAAAGCGTTTCAGATCCGCAGTGTTTATTCCTTCAGTGCTGCACTTCTTCTGCTTCGGGGTCAAAGGTGAACGGGTTGTACCACTGTGTGTCTGCTGGTAGCCATTTTCACATGTCTGAGGTGCCGATGTAAACACCGAGTTAACACTACAACACGTTCCTCAATGGGCTCAAAACAAGCAGAACGGATTGGGTGAAATCTCAATATCTAAGAATGATTTTGTGTATTAAATGTAATTAACATTGTTTTGCATAGGCCATAGAAGTATCCTAGCTTATTCAAGAAAGCATAATAGTGGATATTTAAGGGTAACTAATGCCCAACTCAACTTTTCTGCTGATAAACTGTCTGGATAGGTTATTATTTAGGGTTATATCTTTACGTTTCTGTGCAATTGTTGACATTCTAACATAAAATTGTCTAGTTCTGCATTCTTTTGCCTTAAACCGTCTCATTGCCTGCCTTCAGTTGAACGTTACCTTGGTAATAGCTTGGCACAGCTTGGTACAACTACATCACAGCCCCACATTCAGGTCTAAAACCATCTCACTCTGACACACAGCCTAGTAGCAAGTGTGGACTTCGAATAGTGAGCATGGCTGCACAAACCACTGATCAACTCCGAATGACAAATGTGTGCTTAATAAGTAAAGTGGACACAGAGTGAAATAAGTCTCTTCTCTGCTCTGACTGTAAGCTGCAGGAATGTGGGCACAAATTCCAGTCATGTATATTTTGTACTTGTAAACTAGAATGCATAGCTGTGACTTGAGTTTTGTACACTTGTAAAACAAAAGGTTGAAAATGTTATTTTTGTGTATCAAAAAATAAAAATGTATGTATGTGCAAAAGATTTTGATTTTTTTCAAAATAATTTCACAAACTGTTAAAATCACCTACATTCCTGGTTTTGTGATTCCTCTGTCACTCGGAACTTCATACGAATCAATGGCAGCTTCCAAATTCAGCAGGATTTCTGTCAAAGCAGACAGAACATCTCCTGATCTTCAAATACAATCAGAGAGATACTACCAGAAAAGTGTTGCTCATAAATTATACTTACGTTTGATTTTAGCAATTGTACTTATATCCATTTTTAAACCTGAAAAAAAATACAGATGAAACAAAGTAACTTTTTTTCCTGGTACAAATCTGCAGTTTATGTTTTCATAAATTCTCAACGCAAATTACTCCAATTTATGACTTCAAGACTTCCCCAGCACTGCATTACAAAGAAAAGGGTTAATTTACTTGCTTTTTAGGAGTCAATGACTGAATTAGCTATTCAAGAAACTTAACCTGAGCCGAGGGACTCTACATTGTGGTCTTCTGTAACAGAGTCTCTTTGGCTGACTTCTCTAGCCTGCTCCACCAGCAGCCGGTCCACAGCAGTGATGGCAGAAGCGATATCGTATGGAGTCAGGTCAAAGGATGTCGACTCTTCACACGTCTTCTCCTGCAGACAGCAGAAAGGCTTCATCTGAGGCATATAAAATCATCAAAACAAGGTGGCTCCACAAAGTATTCAGGGTGATTAATACTTTTGCACACCGCACTTTTCAGTTTTTTATTTGTAAAACACGTTTTGAAATCTTGTATAGCTTTCTTTCTACTGTCTGGACAGTGAATGTTTGAAGCCGAAGCCAAATTCTTTGTTTGGCCACACAATAAGTGACATGCAGTCGATTTAAACAATCAATATTTTTAGAATGCAGGGAACAGATCTTACCACATTGTGAGCTTCATCAAAAATCACCACGGCTCCGTTCAGCTCAATATTGTGAGCCCTGCGGCTCTGTGGAGGAAAGGACAACATTGCAATTTTTTCAGAGACCTTTGGTTTTGTTAAGACACACCTGTGACCTACAAATCATTAGAACATAACAGGCTCTTCAGGAGCACACCTGTTAGAAAACAGGGAGCTTTATCAGTCAGAACAATCATGTTAGGAAGATACAAGTTATTTCTTTTGCAATCATGACTCCTTTTCTTAATTTAAAGTATTTGATTATATAAAGAGAAATGAAAATCAACACAGACGAAGACAAAGCCTTGTATCCATGACTTAGCTCACTTTTGGATCCAGCAGATAGTTGTATGGCATGAAAATGACATCAGCTTGCTGCTTTAGAGAACGACTGAGGTAGTACGGACAGACCCTGGAGAGATACAGCAGATCACACGTCAATGCTTTAGAAAAACGTTCAAGTAAATACACAGTCAGAGAGATAGTAGGGTTACCTTTGTTTGTTGCCAAATTTGACCAAGTCCTCCACATCAAGGATAGAATTAACCAAGTCTCTGTCTGTGCTCTTCTCTAAAGGAAGACGATGAAAAGGAAGAATCATAATTTAGACAACTGCTAATCTTATTTTAAAGACACCATCTTGGGATATCTAATTAATGAACCTCTAATGCTTGTAAACAATTAATGCTGTTATTTACGGTGCTTTGGACTTAAAAGAGATTGTTTAAACACCAAAATATGGGATTCTTTGTGTTCATTTAAGAAACCTTTGTGGTACTCCTAATTATTAAATTCTTGATAAATATAGTAATTGATAGATTAAGAATCAATATTCCAAAAAACATTATTTATTTCTACTTCAGTCAAAATTAATAAAGCATAACTTTCTGATAATAAAATTCTGTATTTTACATTCTGTGTATTTGGAATATGTACCAAATCTGTTGATAACTCTAAACTAATGTTAATTAATTCAGAGCTAATTGGCCAGTGCTGGACTTATGCCTGTATCTATTAGTTTAAAACCTAAACCTTATTAGGCAGGTATGATAACTGAGACTGAAATATTTGACTATTTTCTTGTTGTGCCCCGATTTAATTTTGATCTGAATTACTAGCTTCATTAATAATTGCCCAAAGCAATTATTTCACATGTACATAACCAACACTAGACTCCTAGTAGCACAACAGCATTCCTCGTGTTTTTGCTCAGTTAAGGTCACTTCCCTGGTAAAAACTGATCATTACCGTCAACGTTGTTGTAGAACTGACATGACCTGGTGGACACTTTCCCTCTGCACATATGAACCTGGATAACAGAAGATTTCAAATAATTATCTTCAGATATGTATAAACTGGCTTAATACAAGTATTCATTTTGAGCACAAGAATACTGAAGCATTTATGGAGATGACACGAATGGCATGATATGACATATGATACAATATGCTGTCACATGATATGGCTTAATGGTACACAGTGGCCTTCCAATTCATCTCCAGAGACTCAAAAGCAGAACAAGACGTTTTGGCTCATGCATGGCTTGAAGGAGTTTTAAACTAGGTGTGTACCAATTAATCAGATCCGATTCCCCAAATTTTGTATGATCAGGAAATTTTTGTGACTGAAAATTTTGCTTCTGAAAACCAGTCGTTGCTACCTTCTGATCTGCCATAAGAGCGGGCTGACTGACAGACCGCCCACCAGGTCATGTCTTCACCTGTGTGGTTATCAGCAGTCACTCCGCTGTTGCCCATTTTGAATCTCTGCCGTTATATTTAGCAACTTTTCAAACAAAAAAATCTGTATAGGTGAAAATCGAACTCAGCAGGTCAGGCTTTTCAAAGATCAGTGATCAGCCAGAAAACTGCTATCAGTTCATCCCTATTTTAAACCACCAACTAGACTGCAAGCATGACCCAATTTATTAGCTTGATGTGTAGTTGGATTGGTAGCAGAATTATTCAATCTACTTGAGAGGACAGGTGTTACAGTAAGCACTTCGGTGTCAAGCTTACCTTGATGTGGTTGCTCTCCTGACGCATTACTTCCTGGTTGATACACAGCTGCTCTCTTGAGCCCAGCACACACACCTTTGGCCTAATTCAACAGACATACAGAGAAATCCAAAAAGGACTTTAACGCAGACAGCCTCCCCGTTTGACTCTAGAGTACTTTGGTACACACACGAGTTCATGGCTGCATAGATGCCTGCAATTAGGGATGGGCATTTATTGTATCATTTATCCATATAAACTTGACTTATTATTGTCACAATAAATTCCAATCAATGATATTTATTTATTTTTTATTTGACTGGAAGCGCATTACACATGGGTGTTTTTCAAAAGCACCGTTTGTTTGTGGGGTTATGATTGCTGTGCCATGCAGTCAGCTCAAATTTAAATGTATCACATACAGTAAGAAGTAGTATAAATAACAAACTGGGTAAGGAATGGAAAGCCAAAAGAGCCTCAGTTAAGCCAATTAAAATGATACATGTGAAAATGTTAATAAAACTTGAGATCTCTTCATCAAATTGATTAAGATCTTTTATCTTAGTTTTCTAAAGAAAGAATACCATCTAGAAACCATTATCATTTAGAACAGGAAGCGAGTAAACTAAAAAGAAGGAGACAGACCAAAGTATCAATCATGTCTTCAGAGGGTAAATATAAATTATCTTCTACTAGCTCCAGAATGTCATTGCAGATGATCTGGCCCATGTAATATTTACAGCAGTGTAATGATGAGAAGGCATTCTTACATTTCTTAGCAAGTGTAAATGTATGCCAATCAGCAACAATGGCTTAAACAATTGACTGAATAGAAACTAACAACTTGTATTTTGTGCAAGTTAATACAGCAAATGTTTACCTGTCTCATCTCTGTAAAATCTTAAACACTACTTTGAACTCTCGCTATATACGATAATCTCCATTATGCAAACCCCAAAAAATGACACTGTATAAAGCTTATCAATAAGACTGTTTACCTGTATGAAGTGTTCTTTAACTCATTGATGACCTGTGCGAGCTGTGAGTGAGTCCTGGAAGCGTAGATGATCTTAGGAATATCAGTGTAGTAGGCTGAAGGACAGAAAGATCAGAAGAACCACTGTCAAGTGATGAAGTTGAATCAACTTAGTTGCTGCTTCTCTCTCAAGTTTCTAACAGGATGATCAACTCCATCAATCTATTATCTTCATCTTAACCCAGGGTCAGGCTGTAGAAGTCCAGACTTCCCTCTCTGCAGCCACTGGGGCCATTGTGCCAACACTGAACCTCCAGCACATCCTGGGGTTTTCCTCTGGGCCAGTTTTTATGCTCCTCTAATCTGGAAACAACCTTCCAGAAAATTGCAAAGCTGCTGAAACTTAAACCCAGGCTGAAACCTCACCTGTTTATAACTGTCTCTGACTAATAATAACTGCTACATTAATTAATTCTAATCTGTATTCCAATCTTTGATCATTATTCTAATGGCATTTGAGAAAATGCATATGCAGGCTGTTTACCACAGCCAAGTTATAGAGGACTGCTCAATTTATGGAATCACAGTGAACAACAGGAAGCATAATACAAGAGATAATAAAAACATAGCATGAAATAACATTGAATTGCAATGAGTCTGGCATCCAAAGATATCTATCTGTATAATAAATAAATGTTGTAGATTATGTTATAAACAAAAAAAACTGCCTTAACATGAAATCTTGGATAGTTTTTGCTCAAGATGATCATCCTGTAAGAACCTCCTGCTGGTCAGTATCTGACCGTAGAAAATACCAACTATGGTTCAGACATCCAGGGACGTCTTCTGTGATGAAGACACAGAGAAAACAAAGTAACATACTTGGCTTGTCCCCGTCAGTAGCAGCTGTGCCCCAGGAAGCCAGAGGTGTGTTTGGGAACAACTCCTGTCCTTTCAGCTTGTCTGCTAGCCTGCGAGCAGAGATGGAGTCCCTGAAGTGCTCCCTCCATGCCAGAGTGGCACACAGCAGGCACAGAGTTTTGCCAGTTCCTGTAGGACTCTCCAGAACCCCATTAGATTTCTGGAAACAAGAAGCCAGACACACATCTTTTACAGAATGTATTTTCTTTATTGCGCCTTAACTCCTAATAGACCAAGGAGGGCAGTGGCAGCTACATTGGCACTTTCTGGTGTCAGCTACCACAGCTTAGTAGCATCAGCTTCTGACTTTTGTGGCATTAATATAAATATTAATTTTTGCACAAATAATTTAAAAAGTACATACACGTTGTTGACAGCAGCCATGACTTTGAAATACATATGCATATGTACTGAGTTGAGTAGTAACTAATAACATTTATTCACATTTATTGACTAACTTTTTTGCTATGCTTTTATTTGAGTAATTTTATGATAAAGTATCACTGTTCTTGAGTAAAATTTCTGGATTCTCTACCCACTGAAGGAAAAATAAACATGTTTTAACCAAAAGTTCACCATTCATTCCTCCTCAATGTACACGAAACAGCTCGGTACTTATTGCTAGCTAAACAGTAGATGTACCGGGTGTGGACGTTTTTAGAAAGCTTTCGTGTTTCCATGGGAACTTACCTCCTGCAAACATTGTAACACTTTACTCATGTAGTCTTTCTGACACTCGTACGGAGTGAAGGGAAAATTTACTGTCACTCCTCTCAGATTCAGTGAAGGCATCTCTCTGTCTCCCCAGCCGGACTAACTGCAGTTCAGACGGCTTGTTAATGCCTGCTATGTTCAACACAAAGAAGCACATTACAGGTAAGCTTTGTTGTCACTGATGGAAACTTCATTAGCTTCGCGCCAGCTTCTTCTTCTTTCTTATTTCTTCTTCTTCTTGAAATTTATTGGCGGTTGGCAAAAACCCGCTAGGTTTTGTAGGTGAGCATTACCGCCACCAACCGGTAAGGAGTGTGAACCACATGACATAAAAAAACTACAATATCCTGTTATACAACTTACACTTAAAAAAAATCCAATATATCTTGATGTCCTCTGCTTCCTGAAATCTTTTGCAATAAATCAACAATGTTAAATTTGATTTTTATATTGCTAAGGTTCCTAATTAACTTCTTTCTCTGAATCCGGTAATTCATACAAAGCAAAATGACCTGCTCTATTGTCTCTTCCCCACAATCACATTTTCCCTGTCACATTTCCTTATCAGAAATAATGAGCTACCAACTTTTTGGTAATTTCCCATCCTCCCATACCTGGTCATACAGTTCTAATAAAATATTTTTAGAAGATTCACTTCAGTTACTAACCTAGAAGATTTAAGACATAAATTCCTAACCACTGCATAACAAATTTGATCTTTCATTTGATCAAGGTTTGCACCAAGATGTTGCATATCTTCTATAATCTGTTGTTGATAGCGTCATCTCTTCTGTCATCACCTGTTGGTGCAACATCTCCAGCACCAGGGGCCTAAAAAGGCTCAACAACCTGAAAAAGAATTATGTTTCTGTTATTATTAAAAGCAAGAAAATTATGGACAACTCTGACAATCCCTTTCTTGAAACTGTTGTAGAAAAACAGAGTGTCTTAAGTTGGATGCTTCTTCAAATTTGCTGTAGTACAGACTACAGGAGATCTTTCCTGTCTACAGTCATCACCATCTATGATAACTGTTTAATTAAGTTATTAACATTCGATTTCCCTTTAGGATCAATAAAGTATTTTTGAATTTGAATTAAGTCACAGGACATTTTCCTTGGATTCCAATAACTGTGGGAAAGGAGGAAAATTAAGATTTGGACATTTTTGCCAAACAACAATTGCTATAAGGACGTAGATCTTCATCTAACTCCAGTTTGCATTAGGTAAGGCTGAATGTGTAAGAATCATCAATAAATTGTTCAAAATTTTCGACAGGAATATTGTGAAATGAATGGGAGTCTACCAGGATTTGTAGGACATGCAAGCAGAAACCCCCCCACCCCTACAGATTTTTTTGTCACAGATTACCCATCTCATATTATACTGTTATGACATAGAGGCAGTTAAAAAAGATTACATACTGCAGCTTTAACAAACCTAATTTCATTAAAATCATTAGAAAACCTTAATCAGGGTAAAAACCCTCATTGAAGTTTACTTGAATTTGTCCCGAATGTTTTCATGTATGGAGGACCAGGAAAAACAAGATATATATTATGCTTTTATTTTTTTATTATGTCAGTTTTGGTCCTCTATACTCATGAAGGTGCATCACATATGAACCACAAAGGAGCTCAAACAAGGACTGAATAAATTAAACACACAAAAGAAAATATTTTTGGAAGCACCGTAATTAAAATAATAGATCAAGTCATGTCACTTTTGAAAAGCAAAAAAAAAATCTTCTGGAAAAAAAAATCTAATCGTTTTTAAAAAAAAATTTCAAACTCCAGTCCAGTTAGTGGCGATAATTCTCAACCGAGAAGAAGAAGACAAGTTTCTGTCTTTAGCGGATGTGCCTCTGTTTCCGTTTCCTGCGGAGTTCAGCTGTCTAATTGGAGAGAGGGGACAGGACGAAAATAAGCTAATAGGAACGACGCTAAGCCTGTGTTGCTTTTGCGCTTGTTGCTTTGACCCAACAGCATAACTGATATTTATAATTTTACGAACAGAAGCTGTTAAAATTGCAGTGTCGACAGAAATGCTTGCGGCGTGACGGGTTATACTCTCGTCTTGTCAGCTCAGATGGTCACACACTAACCTTCGCAGCCCGTGTGCATGCAAGGATACCGACCCTGTCCTAACCAATGATGCAAGGTGTCTGTTCGTGAAAACGCCCTGATCCAAGGCAAGTAGCTTAACTATTTTACAACATCAGTTTTTAACATTTGCCTGCGCCTCTGCAGTGGAGACGAAAACTCCCGGATTGTTTTATTCTATGAGACGTTTCTTTTAATGATAAGTTGGAATAACCATGAATGCAAGACTTTTGAAAAATCATTATAAGTAGCCTTTCACGAAAATGTCTCATAGCACATCAAGCAGACGCGAAAAAAGACAATTGGGTTTTGTTTACGGAACAACTGCTTTGCCTAGTGCAGGTGACGGCAAGCCTTTGGAACCATTTTGGTTGAACTCTTAAGTAAAATTTGTCTACAATTACAAAATCTATATGGACTTTCTGAAGAAAGTTCACTTTTAATAGGTGAATAAAATATTCTAGAAAAGGCTTGCAGTTTGTAGCTGAATAAAACATGATTAAACTATTTTCTTTTATTTCATTAGTACAATTCTCATAATATTACTTTTATTTTTTAAGGTATATTTAAAGTCTCTTTGTTTTTAGGGGGACACTGATTGCAGTTTTCTGACCAATTGCCAACAACAGATCTTTGACAAACCTGACTTGCCGGTGCCGATTTTGGCCAATACAGTTTTTTTTGTCTGAAATGTTGCTATGTATAGCAAGAAAATAGCTGAGTTGCCAACAGTAAGGGTGACCATTGTTAACTGAAAATGTACAGAGATGACCTGATGGGTGGGTCTGTCATTTAACCCCCTCTCACTGAAGGGCAAAAGAGGACAGTGACTGGTTTATAGGTAGATAAGGTTGGTGGATAAGATCGGCTTCATATGTAAATATCGGTTGATGACTGATCTCCCAAAATTAATGAAATCGGGACCGGTTTATCGATGTACCCCTATTTGTCTGTTGAGAGGTTTTACTAATATTCATTAACCACCTTTAACGAGCCTACTGATGAAAACCTGGCTGTTCACACAAAGTTCTTCTTGTTTTTCTTTTTTTAACATAATTGAGCAGACTTACAAAAGTATGGAAAGAGAGGTGTTAGAATTGACTCGTAGCTTCTGCTTACAAAGCCGTGGACATCTTAAATTTTTATTTTTTTTAAGGAACTCGCTTAAAGCAGTTAAGGGTCTTGAGGGTATCGGACAGCGAGATTTATATACGTGGATTACTTTTACTATAAATGTTTGGGCAACCTTTCTTCTGATTTCTGCAGTGCCATGTCTATATCTGTTTCAAGACCCAACCCTGTCCAATTTCAATGCAAGAAGAAAAACAGAACAATGGCTGAAGTAAATGTGTCACCACTGAAGCATTTTGTCACCGCAAAGAAGAAGATCAATGGAATATTTGAACAACTTGCGACCTACATCAAGGAAAGCGCTGCCTTTCTGGAAGGTATTTTTTATATATAAAATTATCACCTATGATAACCTCTGGTAAAAATGTCACTGGTATAATGTATTACAGTATTATGATCACGGATCTAAAATGTGTGATTTTGCTTTTTTTTTTAAAACATGTTTTGATGTGAATATGTAGCTGATTTGCTTCTTAAATATTTGCTGGATTGTGGGCTGATCTTCACCCTCCTACATGACCTGTTGCTGTCAGAGCCATAATAATAATAGATTTTATTCATAATGCCCCTTTATACCTATGAAATAATCATAAGTGTTATTTATGAGGCGCTAGTAGAGACAAAGCTTTTCCGTTTTCTAACTGTAAAGTTTTTAATAAGCGTCCTCTCACTGCCACTGCCAAGAAGCAACCTCCTTCCTCCCAAGCTGCCATCCATCTTCTCATGGAGCAAAAGAATAGCAGATTTTATTTGGATTATACCTTGAAACCCGAAACCAACCCATGCCTAATCTCCACAGATCTACTGTAAAATGGGAACAATCTTCCCCTTTGCGAAAGTATTTGAATCAAAAACAAAAACCTGAAAGTTTTATGTGTGTGTGTGGTCTATGAAGAAAAGGTCATTCAAATACAATCTAATTTTAACATATGGCTTATGTCTGTTAATCAAATAGAATTTAAAAAAAAGAAAAATCTAGCATTTATATTAGGAAAAACAATGTTTTGAGGGGTTTTATCCTGGATATCCCCTTGTTGAATTTAAAACGCAGCAGAATATAATTCCTGAAATATAATCTTAGTGAAATGACTATATTGTCTTCAACATTGGAGAAATCCTCAAACTAAACTTTCACATGGGCAAAAATAGACATTTATATACTAAATATTTTGCCACCATATAACTTTATGCTAGGCAGCATTTTTTCCTTCCCATTTAAATCTTGAGTCCCAAGTTGTCCTTCTTTTATCAAACAGAAATGATCTGCTCCCACCTTAAGATTTCTCTCACTTCTCTATAAGTAGAATATGAAAATATGTTTAGCTCCAGTTTAACCATTAAAACATGTTTATGTAAATACAACAATCCCTCTTTTAGGTAACTGATTTGATTTACTGATGATGGATCTCAGTGTTGCTCCTGCATTTTGTCTTTGGAAGACCATATATGCGTAGAGTGTACTTTTTCAAGTTGTAGTAAGTAGTCTGTGGCCTTGTAAGTGTAACAATCTGATAATTTACAGTGGGTAAAACACTGCCTGTCTCTATAGTTTTCATAGTCTGAAATTATACAAAATACGATGCCTTATATTAGGATTGTTTCAAGGATAAGGAAGATCATTAAGCGACTAACTGCTCTGTCTCTCACCGTTTAGATACTTACAAAAATGAGCAGCTGGACCCACTGACCACTGAGGAGCAGGTTCAGGAGGTCTGCGGCTACCTGTCCAAGGTGGCAGGAATAGGAGAAGTGCTAGCGCGGAGGCATATGAAGGTGGTTTTCTTTGGAAGGTAAATTAAATTACATTTTCTTGCAGTTGGTACTTGTGTATTTATCTTCACACAAACTTTTATGAGGAAGTTGAACTGTTTTGTTTCTTTCCTACAAACATTCAAACTCAATTCAGTTCCCCCTTATTGGTCCCAAATGGAAAGTAAATGTTGTAACTCAGGTTATGGTGATGGCTGTGGGCAGAAAGGATTTGCTATGGTGGACTTCTGTGTTTCGCTTGGGTCTTGGTCTTGGGGGTGGGTAAATTTTAGAGGTGCACCGATTGCCAAGATTTCTTTAATTTTGGGTGATCGACGATCGGTCGACACATATCAAAGATTTCACATAAAGTGTAGGTAGGCTTCTGAAATTACTGCATGTTTAACTGGCTTTACATGATTTTCTTTCACAGAACCAGTAATGGGAAGAGTTCTGTGATCAATGCCATGCTATGTGATAAAGTTTTGCCATCTGGAATCGGACACACAACCAACTGTTTCCTGAGGGTGGAGGGCACAGATGGCAATGAAGGCTTCCTGCTCACTGAAGGCTCTGAGGACAGGAAAAGCATAACGGTTAGTGACCTGACTGACAGCTCCAGCTACCAGCGTACACTAAATAGGTCAGTTTGTGATAGGATGTTGTTTGTGAGTAAAGATTTGACCCATTGATGTCTCTGATCAGACGGTGAACCAGCTGGCCCATGCTCTGCTTCAGGATGTGGATCTGGACGCTGGCAGTCTGGTCTGCGTCATGTGGCCTAAAGCAAAGTGTGCTTTACTAAGAGATGATTTGGTGCTTTTGGACAGGTTAGCTGAAAGTTGATTTTTAGCTTTAACAGGAGTGTTAGTACTCAGTTTTGAAGAAAAATGTAACCAATTCTTTCTTTCACAAAAGCTAACGCTGCCTCACAAAGCTTAGTTTTTCTTGCTTTTCTCCCCTCCAGCCCCGGCATCGACGTCACCACCGAGTTGGACAGTTGGATCGACAAGTTCTGCCTGGATGCAGATGTGTTTGTTCTAGTAGCAAACTCTGAATCCACGCTCATGCAAACAGTGAGACACAAAAGCTTTGTTCTGCAGAAACAACTGACTCGAGTATTTTACGAGATAAAGCTAAAGCAACTGGGAATTGTGCAATTGCTTGTTTAATGTAAATTATTTAAATGCCCATTGTGTTCCAGCTAGCCGTTTTAAAACGTTTCTTAACTTTCTGCAGGAGAAGTCCTTCTTTCATAAAGTCAATCAGCGTCTCTCCAGTCCTAATGTTTTTATCCTCAACAACCGCTGGGATGCCTCTGCCTCAGAGCCAGAATATATGGAGGAGGTTAGTCAACTTTATGTGATAAAAGTGTGCACACACTTTTTTTTCTTCTTTTTTTCCCAACAGTTATACTTGTTGCTAATAAAGTAATTTTCAGAATGAAAACGAGACAGACTGGCAAAACAGCACTACTGTTACCTCAAGACAAAGACAGCAGGGTCAAGCTCAGTTCATGGCATAGCTACTATTGGTAGCTGCCAGAAGCAGCCGCAGTGTAGTAGCATCAGCTTCTGACACCAGGGTACCTAGTTCCCTGACAAGCATTTCATTTTTGTCGGAAATGTCAAAACATCAGATGAAACTAAGATGCACTTGCTTTTGAATACCTTACAATTACAGCCTTAAATAATATTTTAAAGACTATTAAAAATGGCTTACAGGATCTTCTCTGTTTGCTGGGAAAGAAAGTCTCAGTTTTGGAGGAATTTTATGTTGATGGTAAACTGTATAGAGCGCTTCTACATGAGGCCCCCTGGTCAGTTCAGAACCTTTGTTCCCAAATCTGTTGTGTTTTTTTACAACGTATTTTTATCTCGACACAGGTTCGCAGACAGCATATGGACCGCTGCACTAATTTTCTTGTGGATGAGTTGGGCGTTGTTGACAGAGCCCAGGCCAGCGACCGCATCTTCTTCGTCTCAGCTAAAGAAGTGCTCCAGGCTCGTGTGCAGAAGGCCCAAGGGATGCCTGAATCAGGTTGATTGGATTCTAACTGCTTGTGGTGTTGAACAGGCTTTGTGTCAGGGGGCCCAGGGTGGGGAGAGTGTTTTGTTTTGTTTTTTTTATTATTTGGGAACAGAACAAAAGAATGACACAAAAACAAAGGCTGTTCATTTACATTACCTTGCAATAATCCCAACCCCTACAATGACTGTCAACTAACAATGGATTTTATGAGGACCAAATCTTAAAGATCTGTTCACTTTAAAGAGACATTAAAATGATCCATTTTTGAACATTTAGAAAAAGCCATTTAAAAAAAACAAGCCATTTTATCTCCAATGTAATTTTTGGTTACATGGTTTCATAAAATACAACATTTTAAAATGTAAATGTCAAATACCTGTGCTATTTGTTTTACTAGGTTTTGTGTGCATTAATAACACTTCAGTGCTATAAAAGAAAAATAAATATACCTGCCCAATACGTAAAGTTAGTCTTGTTATTAATAAAAATGTGACGTGTGAATAGGATTTTGAAGACGGTTTTGTTCTTGCCATTGTTCCAGGTGGCGCTCTAGCTGAGGGATTTCAAGCCCGAATGTTTGAGTTCCAAAACTTTGAGAGGCGATTTGAAGTAAGACCCTTTTACTGTGGAGCATCATAACATATATTTCCATTCCTCTTATAGTGCTTTAGCTAACTTCTGCATATCATTCATACACACGTTTCAAAAGGACAATTTTACAAGACATTCACATTTTGCATTGATGTCCAGGTTGCTTGACTGTCTGTTTAATCGGTTTTCTGTACTTAGGAGTGCATATCTCAGTCTGCGGTGAAGACCAAGTTCGAACAGCACACAGTAAGAGCGAAGCAAATATCTGAAGCTCTGCGGCGCATTATGGACTTGGTGCATGTAGCTGCCCAAGAACAGAGGTGAGTGTGTGTTGTACTGTCAGGATGAAACACATGAGCACTGTCACAGTGGGGTGTGTCTCCCACAAACTGAAGCTGCACTAATGATTTGGTGTCAAATGACTAAAATTGTTTTGTGTGTCAGCGTTTTGCAAAAGTATTCATAACACTGAGCGTTTTTTATTAACATTTTTCATTATTAAAATAAAACATATTTTAATAATTTCTTTTGGATTTTGGAGGGGACTGATTTGTAGTTTAGTGGGGAAAACAAACAATACTACAAAGTGTTAGATCTAATTATGCCTCCCTGCTCTTATATGTAAATTATTTAGACCAGCGTTTGTTGAAAAAGTACTTTGAAGACATGTCGGCTTGTCTATAGTGAATCTCCTCCATAATTCCTTGCCAATGATCCAAACTGGGGTGGGAGTCTCCAGGTTCTAGTTTTTTTTTACTTTTAAAAAGATGCATCTTATTTTTTAAACACCTTTCCAGATATTAGCCCCAATAGGAGAAAGTTTGTCTATGTCGCGGTGCCCTGAGTTCTACTTTTAAAAAATATATCTTTACAGCAAGTTATAATCAAACTCCTTTCTCCAGCTTAATGAGTTTGTACTTTTGTGCATGTTTGCTCAGACTTTACTGCTTGGAGACAAAAGAGGATCGTCAACAACGGCTGGAGTTTATAGAGAAACAACTGGATCTGTTGACTATGGACTGCAAGGCTAAGATCAAGAGGATTACAGAGGAGGTGGAGAGACAGGTGAGATAAAATTATGACATGTGACATCAAAGTTTGTTATCATGTTTAGTATTTGTTTTAAAAGTAATGATAGTGCTTGACGGTTAAAATTTGCTTGATATTACTGTATTTTAGTTCATTACATCCGTATTAAATGAAAACTTGGATAAATTGTGGCTTTCATTTCATATATTTTCAATAGCAGACGTAAAGTTAACAGAATGGCATTAGGGTTGAAAATCCAACACAGTTTAAGAAACATTAAACAAAATGTGTACATGACCGGTTTATCATTGAAAGAAACGTCTTATTTTGACTGACGGTAAATCTTTTGTCCTTGACCACTGTCCATTGTGGTCCACTTCAACAGTGTTTGAACGGAACTTCCTTTTTTCTCAACCCGAGCTATTTCAACCTTGCTCCTACTTGAACACCACTGAAGTAGTCGACGTAAAGCTTTATTTTTCTAATATTTTTTGTTAAAAGCATAAAAAATTCCAGCTCAAAATGGTTATTCAGAGAATCAGTTTTGGCCGTTTTGGTTTAACAAAACGACAAAAAATAAAAGCAATAGGCTGTGAATTAGAATGTGAAAAACGATTCATGAACATTTACTAATTGACATGGTGTGTCTGTTGTCCTGTCCAGGTAACTAACACTATGGCAGAGGAAATAAGGAGGCTTCATGTCCTAGTGGATGACTTCCACATGGACTTCCACCCGTCACCTGTGGTCCTCAAGGTCTACAAAAATGTGAGTTTCTAAAATGGCTCATTCATTAGTCGGTGCATATCAAAGAATTAAAAAAGGGGAGAAAAAGAAACCTTTTAGTGCTTTAATTTGTTTGGTGCACTTTGGGGTCAACATATATTCATTTAGAAACAAGAACTACCAAACTCAAATGGCTAATTTCCCTTTTTTATGTAAATGTAAGGAATCAAAAAATAGAAAATAAATTCATGATTTCTTTAGCTAAGAAAAAACTGGGGGGAAAAAAAAGATTAATCTTAATGAATGATGACATTTGGAAATAAAATGTCAAAGGTGTAATATTTAAGTCTGCACCCAGCCAAAACAAAATAAGTTTCAAAGATCTATTTCATAACCTGATTGGTTGCTAGATTACTATATAAATGCTGTATAAATTAAATTTGACTTTGTAATTTTAATGCCTTGATATTGAGCCTCTGTATCTTTTTTACATAATACTGCCCCTTTAAGCAAAGAAACTAATGTAGAATTTAGTTTCTAAATTCTACATTAATACTAAATCCCAATCTTCACAGAACACAGTTTTTAGTACTGTAACTTCCAGACCATTGATTATAAGCCACACCCACTAACTTTGACAAGAAAAGCAGTGTCCATGTACAGGTCGCACCTGCCTATTCTGCAGGTTTCCACGTTGTAACATGAGATATAAAATTTTTAAGACTTAAGCAGCTTGTACCGCGACTGCTTAAAAACAAAAGAAAAAGGATAGATCATATGATCACTACCTGCGCACTAAAGTCGCCTTCTTCAGTGTTGGAATTGAACTCGTTTTAAGTCTGTCGCTATTGCTCTCATTATCACTTTTGTCTAGAAGCGAATTTGCCCTGGAGTTTGTCCTGTCTTCATCATCGCGCATTGACTGAAAAGTTGTGCTTTAGCTGCATCACCGTGTCTAAAACATATGAGAAAAGCAGTGGCTTCTAGTCTGGAAGGTATAATGCTTGCTTTTAAATGTAAAACATTTTCAAATTGCACAGGAGACATTCTTCACAGAATAATATGTATTCTAAATAATAATGATCAAATCAGTTGCTGTTGGTGTGGCCTTTACAAACTCAAGCAAATAGTGTTTTGGTCACTTGATGACTGTGCAGCATTTTATTTATTTGTTTTTGTGTAATTTTGCCAGCAGCCTATCATCAGGTCAAACTGGTTTGGACAGGTGAAGGAGAGGTAACTGTGCAGAGTGTGAGATGTATGTCAGTTCCCTGCAGCCTGACAAGCATGTAAAGTTAATTGTGTTATACGAGTTTTAAACCAACGGACTTGATGGATGTTTTATTTTAGCTCCTCACCCAGTTTGAATTACACAGTCTGAGTTTTTGCTAAACTCCCAAACAGTTGTCCAGTTTTAACGATAAACAACAAGGTCATTTTGTGTTGTAGGAACTCCATCGGTACATAGAGGACGGTCTGGGGAAGACCATGTCCGAAAGGTGCTCAAGCTCCATCACAAACACCCTGCAGGCCACACAAATGGAGATGATAGGTAAAATATCAAGCAGCTAAATACTAATACTTCTCTGCACGGTCTCATGTTTGGTTTGTGCCATTTACATATTGCTGCAAGCTACAATGTTAGATCAGTAACGTCTATGGTTAGTCCATCAAAATTACGTTAGATTTCATTAGACTTCATACAGTGTGCATGCTTGATGTGCGAGTCTTCATGAACACCTCTGACCCTTAGTTATGTGTCTGCTGTCAGCAAACTAAACTAGCACCTCTCTGTCCCCACATTGAAATGCAGGGTTAGATCAAACCCCATTTCCATCGTGGCAGTAGAAGTGTAAGTGGTTGAGGGATATAAATACCTCAGCATTCGCCGGGACAACAGAACGGACTGGAGATGCAACAGTGAAGCCGTTGAGAAGGATCAGAGCAGACTGGACTTCTTGAGGAAGCTCAGATCAAGTTTTGCAGCAAGATGCTGCAGATCTTCTGTAAATCTCTTGTTGAGGCCATCATTTCTCCTGCCGGTACCTGTTGGGGCAGCAGCATCACAGTCAGGGGCCTAAGAAGGCTCAACGACCTGATTGAAAAAAGCTGTTCTGGAGACGACTTTGGAGCCTCTGGAGATGCTAGTGCAAAGAAGGATTTTACATAAAATAAAGATTTTCCCGTGCCAGCCGCAGTGTTGTCTAATTAACTCGAAAGCTGTGAATCTGTGCCGTCGTGTCACAGGGACGTGACCAGGGTCAGGTGGCTCTATCAGTCTGACAACCTCTGTCCTAAAGAGACTTCTAATGAAGAAAACATTGCTTTCAGGGAGGGAGACGGGGAGTTAATGAGCGCACAAACTCAGCTTAAAGTTTGCACTTACAGTTTGCGGATTGTTGTTATTAGGAAGATGAGGATTTTGATCATATTTTAATGTAAAAATCACTTTCACCATCTATTTAAATTGGGTTACTGTAATTATTGATCCCAGTAATCAACTGTTTTATGCTTCTTTTTGTCGCCATCTCACGGATGGTGTTTTGTCTCAGTAAATGTAAATTGATCTCAACTGATTTTTAAATTATTTTTATTACAGAGGGTCTGAAGCCTCTGCTGCCAAATTCGATCAGAGAGCAGGCCAACAAGATCATTCCTCGTCAGTTCTTCAACCTTACGTACGACCTGGCCTGTGACAAGCTCTGTAGTGATTTTCAAGAGGATATCAGCTTCCACTTTTCCCTTGGTTGGACCATGCTTGTCAACCGGTTTCTAGGGCCCAAGAACACACGACGGGCCCTCATGGGCTACAGCGACCAGGTAATCTTTCCCTGGTTTTGGAAAAAGAAACTGCTTGGTCAGTCATGTTATCTGGATGACATTAAATTGACCTCTGGTGATAAAAGAACCTTGTTGTTGTCTTTTACCAGGATGTTATTTATTTTTTTATCTATTATTTTAGCAGGTTTCTTCTTTGAAATACTGGTAACATTGGAGTATTTTGGTCAATAATTCACTGCATTTTACATGTTTAATTACTACAAGAAAGGTTGTGGTGCTGTAGAAGCATGACCTTTAGTCACGCCTGAATAAAAGAGATCTGTGCTTCTTTTTTTTGCTGCTAAACTTGCAGGTTCCTCGGCCCATGGCCCTAACACCAGTCAGCACCAGCATGCCTCCATTCCCACAAAGTTCTGTGACTCAGGAAGAGCTCATGGTCACTATGGTGACAGGTCTCGCATCTCTTACGTCGCGTACTTCCATGGGTGTCCTTGTGGTCGGCGGTGTGGTAAGTTAATTACAGGGTCAAATACATTTTTATGAAATCTTTCCAAATCTGCGTAGTCATAAAAACATTCGACAATAATTAATAATTCCCTTACGACTGAGTCACTATTCACTAATCACGCCTCGTAGGCAAATGACATAGACAGCATTACATAATTGTTTATCATTACTGTCATTAATCAGTTTTTACGCTCTTTACCTCGCTAAGAAAACCTTTTAGAGTCAGGCTACCTAGCTGCTGCTGGTTAGCTCTGTGTTTTTGTGATGCTGCTTGAAGTTAGCTTAACTGTTTTTGTTGGAGTTAGCCAGTCCCTGGTAAGTGTGTCTTCCTGCAAAGCTCCAAGTCTTCTGGTTTGGCTTTATTATCTGTTTAAAATCCTACTCAGTGTATTATTTAATTACCTTCTCTTGTCTTTACTGTTCCACTTTGTTAAAATCTCCCATTAATATCACTTCATTTCTCAAGTCACACTGCCTGCATAGTTCATTAAAATATAATTCATCATAAGACTGCCTCGCTTATCAATGTGGGAACAATTTTTAAATGGGTCGAAATATTATACAGCAATCCCTCAGCTGAAATAGTAACAGAAATGTATGTAAAACAATAAAGATCAACAGGGGCTACAGACGAGGTTGTGGGAGTGATGATTGTTTTCTTTAGTATGTTTTAATGCTAAAGCGTTTAAGATAACTTGAGGCTCTTGCTACTGTGTGCAGATTTGGAAGGCAGTGGGATGGCGCCTGATTGCGTTGTCACTGGGTCTTTATGGACTTCTCTACGTCTACGAGCGACTCACATGGACTACCAAAGCCAAAGAGAGAGCCTTCAAGCGACAGTTTGTGGACTACGCCAGTGAGAAGCTGCAGCTAATTGTCAGCTACACTGGATCCAACTGCAGCCACCAGGTCCAGCAGTGAGTTTCAACCGTGGTGTGAATGGATGCAAAACTCTGATTACATGTTCCGACAGCAAAAAGTGTCCACTACTTGGTCATTACAGAGCTATGTCAACTTGTGTTTCGGTCTCGTCTTTGACAGAGAGCTGACAAGCGTGTTTGCACAGCTGTGCCAGCAGGTAGACGTCACCCGTCAGAACCTCGATGATGAAGTCAATGAAATGAACAGGAAGATTGAGCTCTTGGACAATCTACAGAGCAAGGCTAAACTTCTACGGTAAGATGTGCTTGGAGTTACAGGATGGGCTACATGTCGGCGTCTTCGCTGTCCACATGACTGCGCAAGGGCGGAATTTCTATTCTGAAACCTGTTTTATTCATTTATATTTTTAAACTATGTTTATTGGTTTACATTTATCGATCACATACAAAACAAAAAACAGAACAACTGTCGGCAAGAGAAATCACTTACATTCTGACAAAGATAAAACAGTTACAGGTGTGAAGCAGCATTCAGATTTACTTTCCAATTTTAGAGCAGCATATATAATGTCAAAGAATAAGAGACATGATTCAGTTTTCGCTCTAGAAATCTAGTCCATTTGCTCCATCTCTTTTTGTAAAGAACGTTAACTTTTCCATTTTGTGTGTTTCCTCGATCAGATTCAGTCAGTCCTTTAGCATCGGTGGGGTCAGGTTGAAGCCATTTCCAAGCCATCCTTTTTTTTTTTTTTGGCTGTAGCACTGAAGATTTTTACTGAAACCTGTTTTGGGTTCCTTAATATTTCTTTGTGGGTGTGGGGCACAAATACCGTATTTTCCGGACTATAGCGCACACCTCACTATAAGCCGCATCTACAAAAGAAAAAAAAAGAAAAATGGAAAGTACATGTATACAAGCCGCACGGGGCTATAAGCCACTGGTATCTCTGCCTCTCTGTTTTCCACAAGGAGGCAGTAGAGGGCTACGTCTTTAATAAATCTGCTATTAAGGACCCAGCCCTCCGTCTCCAACACCGAACCATGGATCCGTTCACGTCGAGCTACTATTTTTATTAGTATTTATTTTTACCCTGTCAGACACTGACTGATGCCTAAATGCAGGTCTGAATTCCGTCTTTTTTTTCTCTCGTTAGGAACAAGGCAGGCTGGTTGGACAGTGAGCTCAATATGTTCACCCAGCAGTACCTCCAACAGAGCAAGTGACCCAGGCGGAGCTTCCTCTGAGACTGAGCATCATCAGGGGAACATGTAAAATGCTTGCATGGCTAATTTGTGATGTAATTGTAATGTTCTGTTCAGAAGAGACGGCTAACCCGAGTCAACAGAGGTCTGTAGTAATTGCTATGTGTTTATATGGAGATAAACGGTGCAGTATGCATGTCATGCAAAGCCTATTTGAATGACAACAGAAGTAAATATTCCTCTCTGTACATCTCCATGTGCGTCCTTTCATCCTCACATGCGCAAATTCGGTACATCTGAGGAATTTCAATGTCATGTTTGTAGGATAAGTTATATGTTAGCTGAAAAAGAAACACACCCTTTGTTCTCACCTATTCACTGTTAGCATCTTATCTTGTGGATGTTCTCAACCAGTGTGTAAAAAGCTTCAATGTACTTCTGCTTTTGGAGTTACTTAATTTCAAATCAGTTTGATTTTATAGCTCTGATTCAACAAGAAACGTTTCAAGTAGGGCTGCACAATTTACCGCAAACATTTTGTCGTCACAATATAAACTGTGTGCAATATTCATATTGAACAGGACTGTTTGGAGTGCAATAATTTTTGGCTAATGTAATTCGACTGTAATGAACTTAGTTATTATGCTAATGCTATGTTTAACCAGTTTGATAGTCTCATGGCAGCAGATGCTCTCACCAAACACTAACGATTTTAGATAAAATGCTAAAGGTCAGAGAGCAATGGAAGCACAGGTCAGGAAGGAAAGGAGAAACTGATGTTGTCGAAAAAATATTTACCAAAGTTATTGCCGTCACAAGATTTTCTAATATTGTGCAGCCCTATTTTCAAAGCACTTTACGAAACAAACAGATGCTGTTTGTGTACAAATATATGCTATAGTCTCTGTCTAAACATACAGATACCAAGTCAAGTACAAAATCATTTCAACTTGATCCTATTTATAATACAAAGCAGTAAATGTTATTCATTATTCAAATTGGTCAAAGGTTTCCATCAACAGAAACCTTTTGATGCATGTTTGGCTAAAAACCAATTAATCCATTTTATATTTAATGTGTAGCCTAATTTATTGTTGAGCCAAATTAACAATAAGTTCAGATGTATGATGTTTGTTTTTGTTGAGATCTTGTATAAATGTAAAAACAGTGTATTTCCCTCTTCAACAATTGGCAAACATTACTTCCAACAAAATGATTACACTGTTCTTGTACGTGCTTACAAATAAACATTTTTCTTTCTCATTATTCTGGTACTTCAAAATGAATAACTTTAGTGAGTCTCGCTCATCTACAACTTATGTTACTGCTTTATTAATTGCACCTTATCCCTATTTGGGGAAAAATGCCTTTGTGATGTATATATATTTTTTAACAGTTTATAGTGCGAGGCCCACTTAAAGCTGCAGTACGCAAATTTTACAGTATATGACAATCTGTGAAAAATTGAGCTCCTCTGTCAAAAAAGGAGATCAAGTAGCTTGATCAGAAACAACCACAGCCAGCACAAGAGTTGTCAATCTCTGTCGTGTATTCGCCGGTGTCGCCCTCCCTTTGCTCTCTGCTGTACTACACCACCCTTTCTCCGTTTCCTTGAAAACGCTTCTATTTTTTTAATGTGTAATGTGCTTAGCTTACAGTAAAAATGACTTCTGGTCAACCCTGCTTTTGTTTTCGTTTTTTACGAGCTTTTTGTTCAGAGACTGTTTATACCAGGAATCAGCTGCTAGCTTGTGGTAGGTCTGCTGTACTGCATCCCACCGAGCTGAGGAGGAGACATGGGAAATATGCTGGTATTGTGCAACGTGATGATGGACTTTCTGTTGCTCTTTAAGTGAGGCTAGCCTTTTTCTCACCACTTGGGACTATGCACCTGCTACTGCCATACATCACCACACGGTGGGACTACTTGCCTATCATATGATTTGTAGGTGACCTGTATTCTTCGTTGTGGATTCTTTCTGATGGATTCCTACGTGCGAATACAGGCTGGTGTGCTCCTCAGTAACGTGTGGTGAAACTGGCACGTTATTTCTGATGTTTAAATAAGTACTTGTGGAGAGATAACAAGTCTTTGCTCTTTCGCCATCTACCTCCGCAGCTGTCTTCATAGACATGGATACGCAGACACCGCACTGAACCCAGGGTTTCACCTCACTGTAGCAGCGAACGGGAGTTGATTTCCTGCCATTTTCCCCAGGAATCTTGGCTCCATACTTCTATATTCCTCTGTGACACCAAGAGCGAGATGAAAGTGCGTCATATTGACCCGTCCCGTGCGCCACTAAAGTTTGCATACACGTATACAAGAAGCAGCACACAATTACGCGGCAATTTTGAAGCGCTTTGGCTCTGGTGGAAAACATCGCCAATAGAAGAATTCAGAGGGAGCGTTTGATCAGAGAACATATTGATCTGCTGGTAAATGTTGGTTTATTAGCGTTTAGATTGAGCCAGAATGAAAGGACTATTTTCTTTTTAAATATGGCTTTTTTTTTCTTCTTTAAAATGCATTTTTATTTTTGTGAGGTGACATGTGCCCTCAAAGCACCTTTTAAATAAAAACATAATATCTATACTACTTCAAAGGACGTTGCCATGGTTATTGCTTCACGTGGTGGCAGATTTCCGGGTATTTATACTAATTTACATATGTATTTATAGGTGGCACTCCATTTCACGCAAATTGGCATGTATAAAGGAACGTGCGTGCGCAGGGCTTTATACGTCCGGATTTTTTTTTTTTTTTTTTGTGCGCCGCACTTTTCTAAATTTGTCCGTCCGCCAAGTTTTAGAGTGAAAACTGCGCACTCTTACATAAGGCCCCGGGTTTGAGCATTTCTGGAGAAATCTGAAAATGGCTGCACAGACATCTCCCATCAAATCTGATGGAGTTTGAAAAGTACTTCAAAGAAGCACTTGCCAAACTGCCTAAAGACAGATGTGCCAAGCTTGTAGAAAAATATTCAAAAAGACTGAAGGCTGTAATTGCTGCCAAAGGTTGATCAACAAAGCTCTTAATAGTTATGTAAATATGTTTCTAGTTTTCCATTGTAATAAATTTGCAAAAACAAATGTTTCATTGTCATAATGACCCATCAGGAAAGAGAATAAGAATTTGAAATAAGGCTGTAGTGCTGTGAATACTTTTCAGATGCACTATAAAAGCTTGAAATATTTCACTCAACATTTTATACAAGTTTCACTGATAGTGACTATAAAAACTTGTTAAACTACTTTAAATAATTAAGCTACTGAACGGTTTGACAGAGACAGAATGTGTGACTGAATTAATTTTTTTGTGAAGTGTTTCATGACTTATGTTGTGAAGCGGCACTATATAAACACAGTTGAATTTCTGAAATAAAGATTTCATTTTTTCCACATTATTTTTCTTCAAATGTACCTGTAAATGTCAACTTAAGCAATTTTCAAATGGGTTAACCTAAAAAGAAAACTACAAGTTAGGTTTCTTGCAACAAAAACAGAACTCTACTGAAGATATTTTGCTGCAGGTTGAGGTAGTAATTTTAATGAAATTAAAAAGTTTGTTAAAAAAAAATATCTAAGAATTCCACTATAATTGAGCCATGTCGGCACACTATCATTACAAAGTACGAGTTAAAAGTTTGGATACACCTCCCATCGCTTCTGGAAAGCTGTCAGTGGATGTTTTTGTGGGTGACACTGATGAAGAAAATCAGCAATAAAGAAAAAGATTGTTGGATTGCAAACTATTTGCGAACAGACAAATGTTTACCATGCTTGGGTCCTCCGAAGAAAAACATTAGTGAAAGAAATATGTGAAAGCAAAAGTTAGAAAGGTGCAGATAAAAGGTTCACTGAAAGTTATTTTGAAGTATTTTTGTTCACCTACACAATCTCCATGTAGAAAAGAATCAAAATACAGAAAATAATTTATCAGGAGGTGTGAGCCATTTTTTAACAAGTACTCTACACATATTTCCATTGTCCATAATAGAAACATTATACATCAAAATATGATAAGGCAGAGGTAGGCCATTTACATTAGTCTCATAGACTTTCACATACATGTACACACATATGCATATATGTGTGTATGAACATACAGTCACAGTATTCACTCTAATGTAAGGTTTAACAAAATAGAAGATAAATGGGAAGCTGCTCTGGTTCCTAGAAGGTCCTAAATATTAATAATAATAAAAAATTAGTTAACCTCAGATGAACAAGATCATTTAAATACCGTATTTTCCGGACTATAGAGCATACCTCACTATAAGCCGCACCCACAAAGTAAAAAAACAAAACAAACTGGAAACATACATATATAAGTCGCTGGTATCTCCGTCATGCCTGCTGCTAGCATGTGCTTGTTCTAAATGCAAATTAGTGCTTTCTTATTTGATTTCCAATGATTCACTTCCTGCTAAAGAGCCCCCTGGCAGTTGAAGAAAAATCCACAAGCCGCATGGTTCAAAGCGTGGGAAAAAAGTAGCGGCTTAAAGTCCGAAAAATACGGTAAATCCAAAACTCAGAAGCAGTGGATAGTAAAAGTCTACCCTTACTGTATCCATGTGAGTTAAGAAGCAGCTAGCTGCTCCTGACAAGATGGATTTATTCAAGTCATCATTGGCATGAGAACCTCAAGAAAAGTAGCTATTTTGGCATTTTGCTGGTACAGCGGATACATGTAAAGGACATAACCCAACAGAAGCAACAGTTACTGCCAGCAATCAGGGATTATCCATTAGCTGACTTTAAATTTTTAATCTAGAGGCAACTAGTACGTAAGGAACAACTACACATCCACATGTGTTTGATACATCCTCTTGTAACTACTGTAAGTGCTTTAATCTAGTCAGGATTACACACTCTCACAACAGTAGCAGAGTAAGATCCCGGGGCAACACTATGAAAATTAGAATAAGTTTCATAAAGTCTATAAAAAACAAAAAACAAAAACAAAAAAGAACTCCACAAAATTAATACTAGAGAGAAAAATCTACCAACCCCTCAAGGCATCAATTTTTCAATTTCACCTCATTTTTCCATACAAAGCTGAAAGGAACTCGGAACAGTTCCTTAATATATTTTAAATTTGCTGGAGCAGGACAACATGGACTCTGTATGTAAGGTATCTGCTTCCTTCAGCCTTTCTAGACATTTTGTAGCAGAACAGTTGATCAATATGAAACATATGACAAAAAAAAGCTAATTGGAGAAGTGCCTGCAAATGTCTTTAAATTAGACTTCAGCATTAATTTAGAGAAACATATTTACAGCAGGTCAGTGGTTTCTAGGACAAAATATAATGACTAAGAGAAAGTCTCTTAGACCCCCTTCTGAGGTGGATGATCACACATTCAGACATCTACATGAACTGCTTTATGCAGAAAAAAACATGCTATCAAATTCTGGGCACATACCGTTAGACCAGTGGTCTCAAGCTGCAGTCCTAAAGCACCAGAGTCCGGCAACTTTTCCTACGCACCTGCCTTCTCCTACACACTTGAATTAAAACTGCCTCCCTATTATGCAGACAAGCTCTACAGAGTTCTGCTCAGGAGCTAATACCGGAGCCAGGAGTGCTGAAACACACAGACATCTAAAAGTTGCAGGACAACTGGCCCGTAAGGACATGAGTTTGAGACCGCTGGTTTAGACCGCCTGCTGTCCATAAGCTTACATTTTCATTTTTAAAAGTTCTTCTCCTTTAACATGTTTTTCTAGATTGATATGGTAGAAGACATCTTGCAGCTTAATGAAGGCATCGTTTTCGAACAAGCGGAGATTTTGATTCTATTTAGTTCACTTCATTGCAAATCAGAAACTTTGGTAGATACCCATTTGATGTGACAAATGTTTCTGGATATTTTCAGCAACTTAATACAAGTCATTTTACCACAGCTTCCTAAATCCACATTAAAGCAGCAGATGAGAAACATCCTAAGAAAATTCCATCAACACTTTTGTCAGAAAGGCACAGATGATCAGAAAATAAAGGAAGCTTTTCTATATATATATATATATATATATATATATATATATATATATAGAAAAGGTGACTTTTTTTAGAGGTTACGTGTCTGCATTCAAACATTAAAACATTTTCCATGTTAAAAGTGGAAGGATTTTGAGGGTTGGGAAGGTAGTGAATCTCAGCTGAATTTTCTAAAACATTCAAATCTTTTCAGTTATGAGGTAATACTAATGAGGTGACTTGTTGCTTGGATGCTCGTTTTCAAATAATATGTACAACAATATATACAACAAGTGCATATGAATACTTCAGGAAAAGAGCTGTTTACTGCTGAAAAGCATGGTAATAGTGAGGTAGGGAGCTGGAATTGCTTACAGCAGGACTATATGACTGAGGTAGCTGGCTGTGGTTAAAAACTCCTGAGCCTTGTGGTGCGTGGGACTGGGGGGGCTGGAAAAAAGTGAAAGGCCCTGGTGCTTGGGAGGAGAACCCTGATGAAGAAGATGGAGAGGAAGTGGGGGAGGAGGATGGTGGATAGCCCATCACTAACCCCATGTGAGGGTTATAAGGTGGCAGGCTGAAAGGCAAAAAGCTAAGCAGCGACCCAAGGTCCACGTTAGTGTTGCATGGCAAATCATTAGAGATAGCAGGGGTCCTAGGTAATGCATGCGTGTCCCCACCGACGTCCGGCCCGTCACCCAAAATTTGCTTCTGGGGTGAAGCAGAAATGGAGGAATTCATCGTGCTTAGTTGAGGTGAAGGGTTACTCTGAAAGTCCAGCAGGAAGCTCTCCATGTCAGAGCGCGGATATGAGGAAGGCCCGTACTGATATTGTGACATGTTACCATAGGGTTGCTGCTGTGACGCTGCTGGTGGCTGAAGACCATGGCGAAGTGAGTGGGAAGAATGTGTAGTCAGATGATGTCCTACACCCATGCTTGAGGACAAGGACCCTTGGACGAGTCCATGAGGATGCCCCATAGCAGGGATTAGATTTGTCAAGGTGTAGGAAGTGCTCATTTCCCTGGTAAAAGCTTCAGAGGTATCCTTAGTGGCAGAACTTATCGTAGAAGACTCTGGACTCGGCTCTTCTTTGACTGGACAGGGGTTGGTTGAGGTCTGAGGAGCTACATGAGTGCTGGGAGTAGATGGTGGCATCAAACCAGACTCCTGTGCATGGCTCTTTTTCAAATGGCGGGTCAGGTGGTCTCTGCGGCCAAATCGTTGTGCGCAGCACGGGCAAAGGAAGTCACGGCGACCAGTATGCACCACAGCGTGACGGCGTACATCCTTGCGGGTATAAAACCGCCGGTCGCATCGTTCACATGAGTACTTCCTCTCTCTCAATGGCACATTAGGGCTTTCCTCTGTTGAGAGAGGCGTGTCGCTATGTTCAGCCAGGTTCTCCAACATAGCTGCAGACTCCTTCATGCATTGTTGGCCCGAAGTAGTGCTGTGGAAGGCAACCAGGTGGCGTTTGTAACCCAACTGGGTGTTGTACTGTTTTCCACAATCCTGGCATTGGAAAAGCTGCCTACTGGCTGGGAGGTCCTCATAAACATGCCCTTTGAGATTATCCTGGTGAAACATGGTCTAATTACATGGAAATTGGTGGCTCTGCAGCTGCGCAGGACGCTGACCAAGAGCCTAAGCAGATACAAACAAGAGTCATGAGGAGAAATAACCATTAGTCACTAGCATTGTGGTTATTCTCTTAACTCCAGAATGAATAAGTATTGGTAGGAACCATTTTTTTAAAGTTTGCTGTTCTTCTGCAGGAATGCAAAATGATCTGATTACTGTTAGTGGGGAAAGTCCAGAATTTTAATTGTGCTAAAGAAGATGCCATAGCAACCCCAAAAGGGCTGAGATGTTTTCAAAGGATGGCTCAGTCTAGTGTTTTGAGAAGGGCAGTTGTGCTGACCTCCAGCCTATTTTAGGACCGAAAAGATCTAAAAACAGACAGTGCCAGCTGCCAAATCACCTGGATAGTCCACCGTCATTACATACCTGAAAAGTAAGAACACAAAAAGACAAACAATGTCACTAAATGTTAAAATCACCAGTAAATGGTGCGACAAAAGATAAGACAAGTAGAAATATGAATCACTACAGAATCATGGAACCAGTAGAATCAGTTAACTTAATTTGCAGACGTACATGCAATATATATCTATACACATTTATACACACATTACAACTATTATTCCAGTTAATCCAGTTGAACCAGTATATCAACCAGTACTACTTCAAAGGACTTCATTCCACAACCTTTCTCCCCCAAATCCATCTCGTCTCTTTCAAAACTTCAGGTGACGAACAAGCTGCGAAAGATCAAGATGCTAAAGGCTGCAGGTTCAGGCAGCACCGTAAGAGCCCCGGGGTCCTGAGGTGGTGCTCCAATCAACTGTTTGACATCATGGGGTTTATGTTCAACCTTAGCCTGAAGCTGGGGGAAGCACCATAACTGTGGAAGACTTCTTGTGTGGTACTGGTACAAAAATCCAAGCTTCCAGAGGACCTCAGCAGCCAAAGGCTGGTTGCATCTAATGAAGGACCCTCACAAAGTTGGTCCTCAACCATCTACACTTTCTGTTGATGTTTTTCTTTTTTTTTTGGATCCACCGCAGTTTGCCTACAGTATAGCATTGGGGTGGATGATGCCATCATCTACGTGCTGCACCAAAGACCTTCTCTGACTCTAGCAGCATCAGCCATCTTCAGTGGTGTTTGTCTGTTAAAACAACAGCTTATCTACAGCTGAGACGAAGTGGTTAGATAAGCTCATCTGGAAAGCCAGTTCTGAGCTTGAATGCTCCCTTGACCTAGTGCAGGTCAAGAGACCTGCACTAGATGGTGGAGACAGAAGGACTAAAATACCATCCCCAGGGTTTCCCACAGTGTATTATAAGCCTTACAGGCCACCAGGTTTTACTTGTCCCCCCCCACCAGACTAAACGTCATTTGTTTATTTTAAATAGGGTTTTTAATATACAGCAGTAACAGTGACAGGAAAGACAGATTAAGCTACAGGTTTATAGTTGAGAAGAATCCGCGCTTTATGATTGGCTACCTGCCACATTTAGCGTTAAGCTCCACGGGGAAAACCCCTGATTTAGATCGGAGCGGCCACGACGATCTACCACACACTGCAGGGTGATCGGTTAAATCGGCCAATGATCTAAGATTGTCATAAGGGGAAAATAGGGGCAGAAATTGGTGCAGTGTGAACTATTGCCTTAGGTAGTCGGATGTGCCCGTTTTCTGTATTTAAATCTACCGATTACTGAAGGGCAATATAGTATACAAACTTCATAATCTGCACTCTTTTGGTTGCTTGCAGTATTTATTTCCACTTTGGCTTTTTGTTGTCTAGTTTTTATTCAAGTGCGTTTTTTGTTAATGGAGACCGAGAATCCATTTTATTTTTGTTTTTGGTTGTTTTATTTAGCTTATCGGTTCCAGTGTTACGTGTTCTTTTGAAAATAAGGTGTATCTATCAGAAAATCGCATGTATCATTAGTCATTTCCATTAAATCAGTGTCAAAAGGTCTTGAAACAATATTATCGTTTATCGCAATAATCTTTTAGACAATTAATCGTCCAGCAAAATTTGTTATCGTGACAGGCCTAATTGTTCCTCTCAGCAGCTGTTTAGTATTTACATATACATGGTGGCATTTGCACAATCTACTCCTTCAATCCCAGATGAGGCCTCCCTTTTTAAATCCACCACTTCATGAGAGAAGATGTGACTGATTCTTTGTTGAGAGAGCTTGCCACTTTGCCAGGTGTTTGACTGCTTTACATAGCTTTGTCTTATTGTGGGCAGAATTTGACTTAGGGGCCCGTCTTGCTGCTAACAACATCAGCACCTCTAACAGCTTCTGTGTCCGATTTATTGAAATCAGAGAGGAGGAGTAGTTTAATTGATCAATCTAAAAATCAATCAATTGTAATTGTAGCTTACTAAGCAAATGTTACATTTATATAAATCAGGCCCCTGGGGAGGCCTGATTTAAACAGAAGGGCAAATATTTGATATTCATTTTAATTGTACTTTTTGATTGGTTGTTTTTAAGACTCTATAGTTGTAGGTTTAAATAGCATTTCAATGCCAATGTCTTAATGTAACATATAATTACCCAGTAATATTTTACATTTCCTGTCAACTTAACATCTTTTAATACAAAAACATGATGGGTCACTGGTGAACCACCTTGGCGCCCTGACTGGGCTTAGCAAGTTTTCTAGTGGAAACCCTGGGCTGTGGTGTCAAATGTTTCTAATATAACAATCTTGCTGACTGAACCTATGTCAGTTTTTTGTCTAAATGAACTATCAAGTTAGACAATGGATTGTTGTCTGAACAACAAGTAAGTTCTTTTACTCTTGTAAATACAGCAAGAAGTTGCAGGACAGTGTGCAACTGTCATTTTGCTAGTAACTTAAGCTAACCTGAATGTTTACAAGCCACCTCCTCAAAGACTGAGATAACTTATTGTCTTTCAACTACTTTGAAAAGGTTTTTTTTTATATCCCTACAACATCTTTATCCTTCTCCCTCTTCCAATTTCTGCCCCTGAGAGTTTTCTGCCTCTCCATCTTTGGCTTCCTGTCATCAGATGACAACATAATCCAATTAAAGAAAACCTCCTACTCAAAAACGCGCCTAGCGAAGCCTGGAAGGGGCCCACGGTGGAGCGTCTTCAGTTTGGGTGTGATGACAGGAAGGGAGGTGAAAGAGCGAAAGGGGACATAATAATAATCATATTACTTACACAAACAGCTGTTAAATACAGTTAGTCTATTTAACAGTGATCCAGTTCAGCGCCCCCAAGTGTTGCATGTAGTGCATATCCACTTGTGCACCACAGATCCTGTGAACTGTTTGCCTGTAATCTGTGTGTGTGTGTGTGTGTGTCTGTGTGTGTGTGTGTGTGTGTGTGTGCATATCAGATCAGTGAATACTTGGGTTCCTGATGGACCTTTGCGTCTTTCATCAAGTGCTTCACTGACATCTTTGGTTTCTGAGTCATGGGGAAAGCAAAACAATTGTTAAAGATCTGAGAAAATGGTAATTGAACTATATAATATCAGGGTTTCTCCCAGAAAACATGCTAAGCCCAGTGGCTTATATGTTGCGGGTTTTCCCGTAACATACAGCTACCCAGTAATATTTTTGCATTTCCTGTCTACTTTACATCTTGTAATACAAAAACACGGTGGACCGCCGGTGGACCCGGCACCTCAACCACCGGGCGTAGCAAGATTTCTGGGGGAAACCCTGAACCTGATGCTATGAGTTTAATCTTTGAGGCTGAGCTCTGTTTGTTCATAAATGCACCTCAGTCAACTACAATTATAACTGATTGCTTTTAAGACTGGCCAATTAAACTAGGCTCCCTCTCTCAGAATTTACTAAATTCATTGTGAAAAGCTGTTACTGGTGCTGATGTTCTGAGGAGCAGAAGGGGCCCCTAAGGCAAATTCTACTCAAGGCCTCATTCAAGCTTGGACTGGCCCTGCTTCATGAACTAAATTTGCTGCACTGAGCATCTCTCTGCTGGACAAAGAGGGACAAACGGGGAGATTTAATTTACGTGGCTTTGGTAGCTCTTCCATTTTGTGTCTATTGTGTTTTTAATAAGTGCCACAAAGACTGTTTTGGTAGCACAAGCCTTAAGGGCTCAGGCTATTTAAGGTTCGGCTTTGGCTCAGTACACCCTCAATAAGTTGAGAAAGCATTTGATATTGTGCCGGTTGATGCATTAGGTTGTCGTAAAAAATAAAATAAAACCAGTGTACTGCGCGACTACGAGGCAAACGCAACATCTCCACGAGCTGAACCACTGGTGGACTTACCGTCTAACCAGGAACCTATAAATGAACTTTAAATGTAAACGCACATGCCACACATAATTCTTTTTTCACAATATCAATCTCACTGCACACTCAACGCGAACCAATACGCGACTATTGATGCTCCCGAGGCTGTGGAATAGTTCACCCCTTGCAGCTCCGTTTAGCTGACTCTGTGGATGTTTTTAAAAAGCAACTAAAAACATTTTTTATTTTCATTCTTGATTTTATTGCGTTTCTTATGTTGGTTTTATGTTTTGTATGATTTTAAGGTTGATTTTATTGTATAGCGCTTTGTGATTTTATGTCTGTGAAAAGCACTTTATAAAAAACTTTACTTACTTACTAACATAACATCCTTTGCAGACTCCTTAGCTGTGAACATTTGTGGCTTACCCATCAAATGGAGGGCATCAAGTCTTCCCCACATTGAACCAAACCGAAGCAATATAACGACACCTGGTGGTGCTTTGAGTTTAGTAGTCGATTAGTGTGTCACAGTCAGTTTACAACATTCATGCCCTCTAAAATTTGGGCTGATTCTATGAATCTATAACCTATAAAGGTTTAACTTTTTGAATGGAATTATGGTAATTAAACAACTTTTGAATTATATTCTAATTTTTTGGAAAGGGCCTGGTGAGAATGGTTACATTTCACAGACGTTCAGACCTGTCTGTGTCAACTTGTGTGGATTGAGCCAAAATCCCCAGGACATCTAAACTTTTGATTAGGGTCATTGGGTCATTCCTGTGGTCGTTATGATTTTTAAAAATAGTAAACACCCATTGACAGAGTGAAAATGGCGTTTTTGTGTTATTCATGTCAAAAAACAAATAAATAAATCAACAATTCCACCAGAGTATGTACACTTATGAGCACAACTGTGAGTGAAGTAGCAAAGTTTTCAGAAGACAAAGTAAGACTATTCAAAGCTCGTTATAAAACTGATGCGCTGCTGCGGCGTAGACGCTTGGCCGAATCGATGACTGTGAAGCCCAGTCCCAGGCTAAATTTCACAGCTAGCCTGCTTGCGGAAACTAACTTTGCACAAACGTATTTCCACCTCGTTTGTTTTGAAGTAATACGCCAGGTTTCTCTCAAGGTCTTTCCAAAGAACAACTAGCGTGTCTTTGACAAACGGAAGACCTTTGTCCAGAGCAGGAGGATTATTCATAAACAAAAGATGAACGCTTGAAAACTTCTGTCGAAGGTTGTTGTGACTTCAATTATCCAGTTTTCTTGCAGGAAACAGACCAGACAAACAGCTTTGGTTCTTTAGGCAGACGAAAACACGACTGTACTCACCGGATGCATGTCTTTCCAGCTTTCTGCCCAGCTTTCGTTTTGCGCTTCACGACGACATAGTGGGATAAGTTTGAAAGCTGTTTCTTGGAGTTTGGGCCTGGACTGTGGGGCACCGCGCTGGAACCCAGGCATTCTGGGAGAGTGACGTAACAACGGGGAGGGAGACTTTCCTGCAGACATTAAACAAGAGAAAACATTTAGCTGCCCCTAGTTTGTCTTTCTTCTTTAGTAAAGGACAAAGTACAACAAGTATACAAAGAGCAGTATGCGATATTATAGTAGTCACAACGTGAGCCAGGGGTTATTACAACATCATGTACAAAAATTAAATTTAGATAATACAGAGTTACAGTTACAGTTTTTTTTAAATTGAGATAGTAACTGAAAGTAGCTAAATAGATATAAAAAAAAGAAAAGTCACAAACAAGGGATTTTTCTATTGTATTTACACTTGTGAATTAAAAAAAACTTTGCTAAAAATACAATCAAATTAATAAAAAAAAATTAATCTTTTCTTGAATAGTTGTAAAAACTAAGGACAATGCTATCCCAACATAAAACAAACACCTTATACTATTGATTATAAACTGACAGACCTTCAGGGTGATAATTGCATAATAAAAATTTTTGTATTAATATAATTTTTGAATTTTAACATATGATTAGCTGGATAGTATTTGTGTGTAATTTTGTAAGAGTCCTCTCTAATTTTATTAGTTATTAAAAACGTATAGGGAATATCCATACTTTTTAATTTTTTTTAAAATATTACACCACCGGTATGAAATAGCATATGGGGCAATGTGTTTTTCAAATAGGGCAAGAATTTCTTGATTTTTAGAGATGCCCCTAAATGTCTTCCCATGCGTGTCGAATTTTACGGCGTCCCGTAGGGGAAAGAGAATTTTTATTTATTTATTTTTATTTTTTATTTTTTTTTTATTTTATTTTTTTTGGCGTTATTTTGCAAAGTATTGCATTCACTCGCAATACATATTGGGTTCCCTCGCAATAAATTTGCAAATACACCCTGGCCTAATTTGTACACAGTCACAGTGATGACAAATGTAAACTTAAAGTTGCAAATACCTTAAAGAGAAACAGTGAAAACGTGCTTATAAACCCTTAAGTCTTTGGTGCTAACAATGTTTGAAAATCGATCTAGCTTGTTAATGTTTGCGTAAGGTTGAGAAAAGACTGTGCATGAAAACGGCCCTTTATAATCAGACTAACACAAAAAAGATAGTCAAAGCTGTCAGATGACTTTATTGCCCTGTAAAAATAACTCAAAATAGTTTGAATGCGTTCTTTCGTTATTTTCTTCTTTTACTTTTACTATTACTTCTGCACAGTAATTTCCAGAGGGTCCAGAGAATCCGGCTTGTCTGCCAATCTTTGCCCCTTACGATCAGTGGAAGAGATGAACTTCCTCCCTCTCCCCTCATTTTTGGTCCTTCTTCAGGTCCATAGTTCTTCTTTTTTGTGGGTCTAGTTGAGGTATTATTTGAGCTTTTGTGATGTTAGTCAGCTACACAAAGCTTTAAAACACTTTGTTAACATTGCTATTATTTTAAGTGTAAAGAAATTGTTTGGACTAGAAATGAAACAAAATATTCTTGGTAAAATTTTGTTATCATTGGCCAACTCTTACAGTACAGTAGACTTCATCAGACCTTGTTGCAGAAATGTGATTAAAAGTTCAAACACACAGTTCCTCTTTAATTGACTGAAAGTACATTTACTGTCTACAGAGGAGAAGAAATGTGAACTAGCTTACCAAATGACTCAAAGAGAAGAGCTGATGCTTCATTTGTGGTCAGCAGAGTTCTGTAGTGGGCCATCTTTGTATGTAGCGGCATAATTGCCCAATAGAAATTATGCTGGCTAACGAATTATGTAAAGTTAATCATAGCCAAAACCAAATATATTGTTGCACAGCAACGTGAAAATGCTGAAGACACAATTTGCATAGTTACAATAAATGAGCATTAGACACCTAGTGACTGATGACTCACATTTGTATTGCATATTATTTTTGTATTTATAATTGGTCACTGTACTGAGTGACAGGTCAGTTACTTTGCTTTGGTGCTGAATAATTTTTTGCTAAAAAAAATATTTAGCACAAACACAAGGAACATCCTCTGGGTATGCCGGAATCCTGCCATTACATTAAAAAACAAAATTAATTTAGGTAATTTAAATAATTTGAAATTGACATAAGTAATCAAAAACTAATAGTGAGCAAATAAAAAGAAAGTGATCATTAAAAAAATTATATTACTTAAAATGGCCTTGAGAGAAAGGATTGAAACCTCACTTCTTATTTTCTGGTTCAACTTTTTAAAGCACTCCGCACAGATGTATTTCCACCACCATTTCCACCACCCTAATGAAAAAGTAAAGTGTACCTCATAATTATGACTTAGCTATCTCATATTTATGAGATCTCATTATTATGAGATAGCAAAGTCACAATTTTGAGATAGTATCTCGTTATTATGAGACCGTAATTATGACATACTATCTCAATAATCTTTGCTTGTATCATCCAATTATTAGAAATGACCTAATTTCCAATTGCCTACAGTTCATTAATTATCTTCATTCCCTAGAATTAATTTATCCCACATGTAGGCTATATCTGTTTCCTATCTAAATGTTGCGATGTAATTCACATTTAAATCTGTAACGTCTTAAAGTTACTAAATTGTAAACAGTATTTTATAGAATAAGCAGACTCCATTGCTTTGTTGTCATAAAGTGCAAGCAGCCTATTTCCTGGAGGGGGATAGGTTTTGTTGCATTCCTGCGGAGGATTTGACCTCTGAACTTAGCTTGTCCTGCAATAGTACGGCTGCTAGCACTGTAACTCTGCCTCGACAGGAAGATGTGTTTGTAGTGTTGGTTTAAACTCAGCAGCAGACACACCAGCAACCACTGCACAAAAGCGTTGCCTTGCGTCGAAAAGAGCCTTTTCTTCGATTATACTTAGCCGCTGCTGAACAGATCAGTCGGGATTGCTTTTAGGTTGCTTAGTAGCCACCCAGCAGAGGCGAGCGCTAAAGAAATGAAGGACAAGCAAAAGAGAAAGAAGGAGCGGACCTGGGCTGAAGCAGCTCGAATGGTAAGAAATAAGACTTAATTTGCATGTAAACCATGAATGTTTTAGAAGAGAAACGATTTTAATCCATGCACGTTGCTGCCTGTGGACATTCCACTCACGACCACATCCTAGCTTCTGGTGTTTAGTTAGCCAACTATTTAGCAGCTAGCAGCTTAATCATATTAATGCGAGAATTAATCTTGCCAACAAATACTTTGTGTTTAGCATGAACGCTACTCCGCTTTTGCGATTGTTTGCGTAAAACGTGTCTTGTGTAATGTATTAAAATGCGACGTAGTGAAACCCTTAAAGCCTGGTAACAAAATAGCCGCTTCTGATTCAGGTCTTTGTTTGCTAGGAAGCTAGTTAGCTAGCTGGTTAGCCAGTAGCTCGACGCTTTTGAGCATCTGAACAGCATCAATGCGCAAATATAGCACAAACTGGCACACATCGCGACTCAAATACCAAGGTAATTTGTATGTAACACATATTTAGAGGTGAATGTGAAGCAAAACATTTTTTTGGAAATAACATTTTGATGGCAAAGCTATTTTACCATTATCAAGGTTAACGTCTTCAAGTGTCTTGAGAATTTACTCTTGCTGTTAATAGTGCACCAGAGCTGGATTCATTGTAACCTTCGTGTAAAGCAACACCCAATAAAAAAAAATGCAAAGCAGTTTGCAGAAGGTGCATAAATGGTTGTAATTGAAGTTTTTCAGTTGCCAGAGACATAAGTACAAACACAGAAGATTTGTAGTCAGGTTAAGGCCTGTCTTAGTTTAGGCTGTCTGCAGAATTAATATTACTATTGGCTGGATTTTATTTAAAGTAACAGACACCACATATGTTGTTGTAGACATTGTTTTCTAAATAGTGGCATGTTTTCACATACATAGATAAATACAAGTTTTCACTTTATGGTCTTCAATTTATTCTTTGATTACAAATGAGGGTGCAGTTTTCTGGTCGATTGCCAATGACCGATCTTTAAAAAGTCGATTATGATTTTGGCCGTTGCCAATTTGTTTTGTCCGAAACATCCTAAATTTGCTAACAGTTGGGTGACTACTGCTGACTGCAAATGTGCAGACATGACCTGGTGGGTGGGTCAGTCGATCAAACTTCTCTCACGGGAGAGCAGATGAGGACAGTGGTTAATTTTTAGACATTTGCTGAGGTAGATGAGATCAGAATCACATGCAAGTATCGGCTGATTACTGATCTCCCAAAGTTAAGGAAATCGGCACAGTTGCCGGAGACATAAGTACAAACAGTGGATTTGTGGTCAGGTTAAGGCCCAACCAGTCACTTCCTGTGTTTTTGGGACTGAGCAGATATTAATATCATATTGGTGCATGTCTAACACCAACCCAAGCACAGCCCCTCACCTGGCAACCCAAGTGGAGCTCCACCCACATCATTACAAGAGACGTGGATTTATACTGCACAGTGGCTGACTAGAAAGAAAAATGTTTTGTTTTTGCCTGCAATACAGAGCATTTGTCCATGCATTTTGTCCCACTCGCAGAGAACAGAGCTGTGTGGCTTCATTTTATTTTTGCTTGTAATGTTTCTGCGATATTGCCATAGAAAGTTGTAGTTTGCGCAGTTCAGTTTAGGAAGGAGTCATTGCAAACTACCTTGGAGGATTTCCTAAAAAACTTGGACCTACTGTTCATAACAAGTCTACAAATTATGTTGATGTAAGCACATAATATCTTATTTTGTGCTTTGTATTGTTGTTCGGCATGTACATGAATTTGTCACTTGGCACAAGCTAACGCTGAATGACAGCCTCTGCTAGTCCCGTGTCTCGTGTCATTACCCACAATATCTGCGCATTTACAATCGAAATTATAGTAAACTGAAGGTGATGGTCTACATTGAGAAGATGCAGAGTTTGTGAAAACATGTCGGATGCTCGGACATTGCCTGAGTTTTTTTTTCTTTTTTTTAAAATGTTGAGAGAAGTGCTTCTCCTCTAACCTCAAACATATATTTTAAATAAAGACAGCAGAAACGGTCTTTGTGCTAAATTATTGTGGTGATGTCAGCTGCTGGATGTCATGACACACTGCCCTGAAGCAGAATCCCCAGAGTTGAACAACATAAATGTGTGTCAGATACGCAGTGTTTAATCCTTCAGTGGTTGTGCCTTGAAGGTTTGTTCAGGGTTCTGCACTTCTTCTGCTTCAGGGTCAAAAATATGCGTTTGTGCCAATGTTCATCTGTTTGTAGCCATTTTCACACGTCTGAGGTGCAGATGTAAACGCTGAGTTAGGAGTGCGAGATCAACAGTAACTTATTTACATAGTCGTGACGTAGCCCTAAAATGGCGCGTTCCAAAATGAGGTCAAGACAGGCAGAACTGATCAGGTGAAATCTTGAGGAAGAAGAGAAATGAGAAATATGTTTTCTCCAATGTAAATCATTTGTGTTGCATTTTGAGAAACCAGTACAAGGTTTCCCCAGAGGATTTGCTAAGCGCTGTGGTGGAGGCATTGGGGCAGTCCACTGACGGCCAATCATGTTTTCGCGTTAAAAATGTTAGTTACACAAACCTTGAGGTGCACAAGCAAGCATCATAAGTTAGAAATTGGGGGTGCACTAATTGCAGTTTTCTGGCCAATCGCCGATTACCGATCTTTTAAAAAGCCTAACCTGCCGATTCCGATTTTTTCCGATACCAAATTTTTTTGTCTGAAATGTTGCTCAGTTTAGCAAAAATATTCAACAACTATTGTTTAATGTAAATATGCAGACATGATCTGGTGAGCTGGTCTGTCAGTCAAACCTTTTCTTGGGAAAGCAGAGAACTGTGGTTGATTTTTAGACCTTTGCTGAGGTAGATAAGAACGGTGGATAAGATCCACTTCATATGTAAAAATCGGTTGGCCGATCACTGATCTCCCACAATTAAGGAAATCGGCTGGCTGACAAATCAGTGCACCCTTATCAGAAACTATGTGTGAAGCAATCAGGCAGGTGCAGCAGATTAATTCAATTCAATGCATCAACTATAAACCTAGCTTAGTCTGTCTTTTCTGTCACTTTCAGAGAGAGGTGTAAAGTGAGGAGGAAAGCTCGGATGTTCCAATAATAGCTTATTAACTCTTTATATTTCAAATTGTCTATTTCAGATGCATTATTAAAAGATCAAGTCCTCCAGAGTTAATCTGGGATTTAAAATAAACATACAGTGAAAAAATGCATCCCATAAATTCAAAATAAGACATGCTCTGACCCAAGATAGATTCAAAGTACATTCACTTATATGACTAATGTATAACTTGTAGTTTTGTTCTCTGTTAGCGAGGCGTGCAATTCAGATCGATGGAGAGGTTCTACTCCATCTCACAAGCAGTGGTCGGTTTTATGACCTTATGTCATTGCTTGAAACTGGAAATCATGCACTGGGGGAGACCCTGTGGTTCTTGTGACACGGCTCCCAAAGAAGAGCTTTGGGCTCTTTTGACTCCGAAATGTCTCAGTTTATTATCTGCAGACCCATATTTTAGTTTGACTTGGCTAGATGGGTTTTGCATGATAAATCATTTTGCATCCTTTAAAAGAAGCTTTATACTTGCTTAATTTTATATGTTTGTTCTATTAGAAAAGCAAGATTTTTTTTTTAACTTTTGTATAATATTTTAAAGCAAACTACATTTTTATCACAAAAACGAATGAAAAAAACACTGTAAGCAAGTCTAATGAACAGACCCATAATTCACAATTATTATATAAACAAACTGCCAGCAGATGTTGCACTCTTCTCCTCACCACTTTCTGACTGCTGTCTGTTCCACTTTCTGTTCTCACATAATGGTATGATCCCATATCCTCACACATGATTGGCCACAAGGCTGCCATGCTAATCCAAACAAAGTTCTGCTCTGAGCCGAGTCACAGAGTGAGAGCTGAGCAGAAAAAGGGGGAAAAAATGCGGAGCAGTCTGTCTCGAAGCCCCGAGTCGTAATGGTCCCGATTGACCCATCACTACTGCGTAATACGTATGCATCCTGAAGTACTAACTAGTTCATTTTAAGGTGTTCATCATTATGTCAGTACTTCTCTGGATCTATTTACCGTACTGAACAATAAAGAAGGATTTGTCTGCTCATCAAAACACACGCTTCTGACCTATGTATGTGTGAAATCAGGGATCCTCAATGCTAATGTCCTGCGATTTTAGCTGCGTTCTTGCTCCAACACAGCTGATTCACATGGCTTAATTAGCCCCTCGGCATGTTATCAAATTCTACTGAAACCTGCCGACTACCCATCTGTTTGATTCAAATGTGCTAAAACATGGAAGCCTCTGATACATCCAAGTGACTTTCCCTTAGGACTGATTTTGGACACCCTTGTGTTACATCATTCAAAGAGGTCTGCACAGTTCTCTCCAAGTTTTCTTAGCTGAGTTTTTGTTCTTCAAAAAAATAAATGTATCTTCCAGGTCCTGGAGAACTTCTCTGATGCACCCATGACTCCCAAACAAATCCTCCATGTCATCCAGACCAAGGGGCTGAAGGAAATGAGGTCAGACACAAACGCACAGAGTCACAGTTTTGCTGGATGGATAGAATAACTTGAGACTTTACTAAGTGGTTTCTTTCAGACTACAATTGTCTAGTCTCCTTTAAGTGAGCAGGTGTCAAATCAAGGCTCTTAGTTGTCATGGTGCACTTAGCTTATAGAGGTAAGTACCAGTGAATATAGGTCACTTCTTCACTAATTTCAAGTCATATTTTAGACATAATTGCCATGGTGGGTCTTTGAACCACATATTCGTCTATGTGAATATATAACAAGCCATCCAATTGAACAATTGAGTGACCTCAAATATCATGCTCACGTATGTTTAACTTTTTCATATTTATTTGACTTAGGACAGGAATTTTGTAATTCCAGCTGTATAGCATTTTTTCAGTTTGAGTTCATAAGTGAAATTTTCATGTTGTTAGTAACTGACTTTCTTTCTGTCTCCATGAACTTCTTTGATTGCTGCCAACTATAAACAGAAGGTACGTTCATAGTCTTCAAGTAAATGTTGAAATTGGAGCGGGTTTTTTCCCCCTGTTGCTACAGAAAACATTTCCTTTTCCCCTTCTGTTATTTTACCCACCCAAGGATTTATTTAAAGTGCTACTTATTGAACAAGTATAAAATCAACATATAGGTGGCATTTTAACAGCACAAGAGTTTTGCTTTTTGGTTCGTACACCATAATAAAACTCTTTAAACTTCCTTATATAAAAGTTTCTCTTGCAAAACACAATCCTGTTTAGTCCAAGACAACATGACTAAATTAGAAGTGCTTATATTTCAACTACAAACATCATTTTTGTGTCAGAATTTTGGAGAAAACATAAAAATAAACAGGGACAAACCAATTGCACGTTTGGTAAATACTATAAGGACTAGAGGTCTTATTTATAAAGCTAACGTACCACAAAACGGGGCCTGAAACTTGCAAATGCCACTTTCCATGCAAAAGTTCTGATTTATAAAACGGTAACAAAGTGTTTATATAACACCATTGCTGCTCTTGAATAGCATTCCTATTTCTAATATTCTTTAGGACATCAATCATGTAAACAAGTGTGATTTCTATCACTAAATACAGTCACTGTATTTTCAAATTTATTTACAGATGCTTCTATTGAACAAACACTGGATAGAATAGTGAAACTGCCAAAGCTGAAAGTTATCTTGATAAATGCCCACCTCTAATTTAAAGCTGTTGCACAGTTGTTCTCCCTCAAAAAGAGGAAAATGGAAAAAAATATACATGTTCATCCATAAAGTGTTTGTTGCACTTTGTAATTTAATGCCCAAAACCAAACAAGATTCATCAAACAAAACGTGGAATAATTTTAAAGTTACTTTTTACATTTTAAAAGGACTTGATATATCATGATAAGCTAATGGTAGAAACATAAACGTACTCTACCATCTCTGTAGACAGTCTAAAAGTTGATTTGTGTGTGTGTGGCTGCAGTGGCACCGCTCCTCTGGCCTGCCTGGTTACCATGCTACACTCCCAAGTGAGGGGAGACAGGGTCAAGAACAGCATTTTCTTCAAGCTTCCTGGACGAATGAGCTTGTTCACTCTCAAGGTACTTCATTCTGAAATTGGTTTGCCGTCTGCTGCAGGTAGATAGTTTTAGTTTACAATCTTAGTCACAAATCGCCAGTTTAACCACTAGTATGTGATCAGTAGCTAAAGATCTTTAACTCGTCCCAAAAGCCCCATTAAAGTTAAGTTTTGTGTCACTTGTGCTTCTACACTGCTACCTCACTTTTGTGCCTTTTGTTTTCTGTAGAAAAATGCTCTCCAGTGGACAAAACCAACTTCAGAGTCAGAAGTTCCCCCAGAGCCAGTGGGAAATGTTGCACATCCCACTTCAAGCTGCAGTACCTCAGTGGCGGGATCTGCTGTTGCCCTGGTTGACTCCAGTGAAACCATTGAACAGGAGAGCTGCGACTCCTCAGAAACGATTGTCGCAGCCATCATGGACAATGATGGTAACTCAATAATACACGCATCATTAATTCATGTTTTTGTATTGAATCTTCAAAAGTCTTAAACTTTTTCTTACACCTTAAAACATATGCAGTGCATCTATATTTTCCATAATTGATCTTCAGATCAATTACTACTTAGTTTTGGATAGTTTTGAATTGATTTTATAACAGGTAGTCAGTCAAATATATTGCTAAAAAGTGCCTGTTTTAGCAATAACTAAAACATATTTGTGGGATGCAATTCTGTTATTTAATAACATATTAGTGCTCAGTAAATATTACCTATAAATTCAATAAGTAAATGCTACCTATTCATTAGTGACAGGCCACATAGTACCTTAGCCCTTCAGTGGGGATTTACCGATTTAATATGCCATCATGATGTTGTAATTATCCAAGCCACCAACCAATACTACACAAAAACATCAATATAATGAGGCCTAGTATTATAGAGGTCATCAGCATCAATATTAAGTGACTGGATTTCAATGAGTTTCCCCCAGAAAACCTGCTAAATCCCGTGGTCGGGGTGCCAGGCGGTCCACCACCAGCCCGCTGTGTTTCTGTATTAAAAAAATGTTAAGTTGACAGGAAATGTAAAAATGTTGGTGGGTAATTATATGTTACTGGAAGACATTGCCAACGATGCTTAAACACACAACTATGGTCTTAAAAATGACCAAGAAAAAAGAAATACAATTAAAATAAATATAAATTTTTGCGCATCTGCTAAATCTCAATTAAGTAGTCAGGCAGTGGCTCTTAAAACACAATGTAATGTTTAGAGGTGACATTACATGCTCAGGTCATTTGTGCCCACAGTCCTTCAGGGATTATAACAGATCTAGAATTTGAACATTTGTTTATTGCGAATGACAATGGCGTTAAATTGGATTAGGACAGATTATTCCACCAGCAACATCTCCCTGAAGTTCTGCCCCTTCAAGTCGGCGCCATCGCTAAGCATCTTATCAGACACTCTACATTTGTTTTAAATCGGTTGCAAGCAGTGTGATCAACTGTTTGAGGATGTTGGACGTATTTTATCTTTTTGTTATTGTTAAAGTTCTGGACATTTTGCAACATCTCTTTTTGTGAAATTTATATATGCACCCCATCTTGCATATTTTCTAAAGCAAAATACAGAGTGTGTGCAATACGTCATCACGCAAACGTGTCGCATGTAATGTAACCGATGAGTGGGATTGTTAAGCAAGCAGCTGAACTATTCCAAGGAACTGAACCACTGGGTTCTCTTCAAGAACCAGTTCTTGATTCCCATCCATATATTGACCCCTTCTCATATCTGTCGAGGAAAAATATTTTTGCAATATATATCGATATATATTGTTTTATTACCTAGCTCTAGCCATAACATGCTAAGGTGACACTTATTTATATTACAGCCAACATTGACAGTCTTTCCAAATCCCACAAACTCACAAGTATGAATATTCCAATGGTTGCAGTCAACACTGTCCAAATAATATCACTTGTGAGTCAAACTTGGGGAAGTTTAACAGATCCACCTGCTGGTATGTTTGTTCCTTTTAAACTGCTAACTTCACCAGAATTTCCACAGGTTTGGTGCTGTCACTTGGCCATTTTCATTGCTGTTTAGAAACTACCATAGATATTGTCTCGAATAATACTTGCTTAATTTAATCTGATTTTTTTTCCTGGGTTATAGCATCAGTGGATGAGAATTCATCCAGTGCCTCCTGCTCCACAGAGCTGCAGACTCCCAGCACCCACCCTCAGACACGGCTCAGCAGGGCAACAGGACAGCAGGGACGCACGGATCCTCAGCAAAGCCAACATGCTCAGACTAGACTGAGTCGTTCAAGACAGGTGAGCACTCTGCGCAAAGACGTCGGATGTAATTTAGTTTCAGACTACACTCTCCTAAAGACTACTTGACTTTTTGACTTCTCAGCCAGTAAAATATTTGTGACCTGCTACGCTCAGTTATAGTAACATGGCATTTTGTTGAAACGGCTTTCCATGCATCACAGATATATTCTGCCATCCCTTTACTTTGGTGTTGCTGTATGTAGATTGTGAGGATCTGTGTGTAAGTGAAGTGTCTTCAAGGTAGGATGTTGCATCTGAGGATTGCTCCATATCACAACAGTGGCAGGATAACCTTTGCTGTAATGTTTGGAATGAACTTTGCAATGTAACATTTTCTTAGTTGAGGCATTGCTAGCTTACTGGGGTTGAAGTTTAAGTTGTCGTTTTACTTTCACATCCAAATCATAGTTTTTGCAGCTTGCAGCTGAAAAATCTGCATAGAAATGTTTTTGGTTAAAATGCTCACTTGCCTGATGTGTGTGCATAAAGTTCTGACATCTTCTGTTTTTCTCCTATTTTCTACAGTCAGGAAGACAAAGGAAGAAGGCTGTCATGATGCCTCGTGTTGTCCTCACTCCACTTAAAGTCAACGGAGAACACGTGTCTACAGGTAAAGATGTGAAAATCGTAAACTGTGTAATGAAATTCTGTTTTGGCTTGCTGCTTTTCACATACTAGATTAAACATTACTTAAACTGTATTTTTAAATATAGAGAATGTATTACAGATTGCCTGAATATGGGTCCGAACAGGAAATATTTCTCAAATTATCATTGTTATTCAGAAAATATTGTCACGGTTGTGGTCAATGACTTTGCTCTTCTGTAACTTATGGTGTGTTTTATTTACTTTTTACAATGTGTCTTTTTACCATGTGGAGCAGAAGCGGCGCTCCGTCTGTCAAATACAGGTCCTTCTCAAAAATTAGCATATTGTGATAAGGTTCAATATTTTCCATAATGTAATGATAAAAATTAAACTGTCATGTTTTAGATTGATTGCACACCAACTGAAATATTTCAGGTCTTTTATTGCTTTAATACTGATGATTTTAGCATACAGCTCATGAAAACCCAAAATCCTTGTCTCGAAAAATGTGCATATTTTATCCGACCAATAAAGGAAATGTTTTAATACCAAAAAAGTCAACCTTCAAATAATTATGTTCAGTTATGCACTCAATACTTGGTCAGGAATCCTTTTGCAGCCTTCAATACGGCATGGAGGCAATCAGCCTGTGGCACTGCTGAGGTTTAATGGAGGCCCAGGATGCTTCAATGGCCTTAAGGCTTAAGCTCATCCAGAGTTTTGGGTCTTGTGTCTCTCAACTTTCTCTTCACAATATCCCACAGATTCTCTATGGGGTTCAGGTCAGGAGAGTTGGCAGGCCAATTGAGCACAGCAACATTATGGTCAGTAATACCAGTGGTTTTGGCACTGTGAGCAGGTGCCAGGTCATGCTGAAAAATGAAATCTTCATCTCCATAAAGTTTTTCAGCAGATGGAAGCATGAAGTGCTCCAAAATCTCCTGATAGCTGCTGCATCGACCCTGCCCTTGATAAAACACAGTGGACCAACACCAGCAGCTGACATGGCTCCCCAGACCATCACTGACTGGGTACTTGACACTGGACTTCTGGCATTTTGGCATTTCCTTCTCCCCAGTCTTCCTCCAGACTCTGGCACCTTGATTTCCGAATGACATGCAAAATTTGCTTTCATCCGAAAAAAGTACTTTGGACCACAGAGCAACAGTCCAGTGCTGCTTCTCTGTAGCCCAGGTCAGGCGCTTCTGCCGCTGTTTCTGGTTCAACAGTGGCTTGACCTGGGGAATGCGGCACCTGTAGCCCATTTCCTGCTCACGGTAGCTCTGGATGTTTCTACTCCAGACTCAGTCCACTGCTTCCCCCAAGGTCTGGAATCGACCCTTCTCCACAATCTTCCTCAGGGTCCGTTCACCTTTTCTCATTGTGCAGCGTTTCCTGCCACAATTTTTCCTTCCCACTGAGGTGCCTTGATACAGCACTATGCGAACAGCCTATTCGTTCAGAAATTTTTCTCTTACCCTCTTGCTTGAGGGTGTCAATGATGGCCTTCTGGACAGCAGTCAGGTCAGCAGTCTTACCCATGATTGCGGTTTTGAGTAATGAACCAGGATGGGAGTTTTTAAAAGCCTCAGGAATCTTTTGCAGGTGTTTAGAGTTACTTTGTTGATGCAGATGATGTTAACTGCTCGTTCAGAGAACCTTTTCATGATATGCTAATTTTTTGAGACGGGGATTTTGGGTTTTCATTAGCTGTATGCCAAAATCATCAGTATTAAAACAATAAAAGACCTGAAATATTTCAGTTGGTGTGCAATGAATCTAAAATATAGGACAGTAAAATTTTTATCATTACATTATGGAAAATAATGAACTTTATCACAATATGCAAATTTTTTGAGAAGGACCTGTATTACTGCCTGTAGAGCATAGCAGCGGTTCAACAGCGAGAGCAGAACCAGCGTCTTACATCGCAGCTCGAAGACTTAAATTATTTTGCGGGTTATTTGTTTAGCTTTCTGACCGTCATGCTAATCCGAGTGAGTGTTTGTAGCTGTGCGCTGCTTTACCTGCTATCTGATCCTCCGTATATCTTTTTTACTGCAGTGAGCCTTGACATAGCCAAACTCCGTCAAGTATGGCATTGTTTTTATGCCATATTAGATTTGTCGTGTTGATGCATTTTGATGTGCTTCAATTTTCCGCCGCAACACGCAAACTTCCATTCACTCAGTGAGTTATAGTTCCACATCGCTTAGGATTTGTTGCTGCGCGTTTGCGCAGTGTGAAGGAAAGAGGAGACCAGCTGCACAGGCAGGCTGCGAAATGAGAAACAGGTGATCGGTATGGGCAACAAGAAACTGATCGGCGATCACAGATCATACACTTTTTCACGGAAATCGGCCGATTATGATCGGTGGCAGATCGATCGGCACACCTCTAATATATATATATATATATATATAGCAATATATATATCTCAAATGATTGAATCAAAAGATTCAGTCATTTGAATGATTCAAATGATTGAATCATTTGATTAAATCAAATTAAATAAAAACAACAGTAGTTGTTTACATTTATACTGCAGACTGCAGTCCTACTATTCACGGCATAAAGCCATTCAAAAGAATCAAGCGACGGGCCAAGAAGGACTGAAGGTTTTCATTGAATTAACCCGATGTCCTTCAAGAAAACCAACCACTCGGTAAAAATTATTTCTGTTACATTTTTTTGGCTAAAGTGTGCATCAACCCACTCGGGATTGTCCAGTACACCAGATGGCCAGTCGACGCCTGGACAGGAGTACAAACTGAACAGTTTTTTTTCCTGTTCAAATTGCAAACTCTCCAAGACGACTGGTGGTGTTCAAAATCACACACAACTTCACACATTTACCCACATTTGACCAGTGGCACCCAGAGTGGAAATTTGCAAAAAGATTCAAACCATTTTGAGTAAGATGTGAAAAAAGTGATTGTGCTGTAAATGCTTCCTGTGTGGACTGTACAGAGAATTTTATTTAACTGGACCAGCTTGTCTTGTAAAGTGTAAGGATGTCATTTGTTTGCATTTCGATTCAGTTTAATGTCTTCCAAGTTGAACTCAGTCCTTCTTTTTTTGTCTTAGGTCCCATGAAAAAGAGTCGTGGAGGCGTAGACATAGACTTTGAAACGCCCGGTTCCATCCTGGTCAACACCAACATTAGAGCGCTCATCAATGTGCGGACCTTTTCAGCTTTTCCCTCGCATTCACAGCAGCAGCTACTGCAGCTGTTGCCTGAGGTGGATCGACAAGTAAGTTACTGGTTTTTTTTGTTCATTTAGTGTAGAGTTTTCTCTGACAAAATAGAAGATCTCTTTCTGTCCTTTTTCTATGATTTAGTAAAAAGGACAAAATTGCAGCAATGAGGACCAAAACAAAGACTACTGCACACCCACCAATGGGTATCTCCCAGTCACAGGAGGCTTTATGTATTCATAAGCTACCTGCATTAGCATTGGAGAAGCTACTGATAGGCCTAGGATGGTCACTCATTGGATCATCTACTCCCTCTGCTGCATGAATTCTACATGTGTTAAGACCTGACTCACTGAGCCATAAGAAAAGACTTCAAAAACAACTAAACTCTATTGAGGAAAAACTAAACATCCATCCATCCATTTTCTTGACACCCTTGTCCCTCAGTGGGGTCGGGAGGAGTACTGGTGCCCATCTCCAACAAAGCTGCCATGGGGCTGGTGGCCCCATGGCAGCTGGCACAACTACAGGGTAGTAAAAAATTTCTTAGCTTTGCATCGAGAAGCTTTTTGTTTTTAGAAAAACAAAAACGTTGCTCGAGTTCTTTTTTTCTTATTTTTTTTTAAACAAGCCGGATTGCAAGCATCTCTATTGCACTGAGCGTTTTACGGGCAGAGCAGAATCATTCCTAAAAGAGGTTAATAGTAGATGCATAAACCCACAAAGCACCCAGAGCTCGGAGCAATCGCACCACTGGCGCCTCTGCAAGTTGGCCGACTTGCGCACTGCTGCTGCTTGATGTCTGAAATTTACCTCGGCGTGGATCGCACGCACCGAGATTGTTCTTTTAACTTTTACAATATAAATTTGCCAGCTACTCAAAATCTTAAATTTAAAGCTTAAACAATTTAAAATCTTTTATTTTATCTATGCTGAAACCGTAAAATCAAATTTAACAGTATTGATATTCTCAATAAACAAATGTTACATTTGTATATCTGTGGTCTGTGTTAAAATATGAACATTTATGAGGCTTGGATACACACTGTTTAACTCCAACTTGCACACTGTCACAACACAATTATTTTAGACCTTATAATAAGGGAATATACAGTATTTTATTGACAAGAAAGATTTTGAATTAAAAACCTGTCAATTTTCAATTATTTTAGGTAAATTAAGTAAATTGACATGTAGCAAATATATACTTAAGATTCCATTTTACAGTCATTTCATCTTAAACTTTTCTGTAAGTGTCTTACTATCTTAGACAAAAAAGTGAACATTAATTTACTTTTTTTTTTTTTCCCTTTCTGCTTTTAGATTGGGCCTGATGGTATGACCCGCCTCAGTACTTCAGCTCTTAACAATGAGTTCTTCACCCATGCCTCTCAGAGCTGGAAAGAAAGGCTTGCTGAAGGTAACTTGTTACCGCTAGTAACATTTTATGACACCCGAATTTACAGTTGATGTTAAAGGCAGACACCAAACTAGAAGAAATTTTAAAAAGACGTTTATCAATTTCAGCTTTACACCCTGTAAAGCTCAAATTGAGTCACTAGGAGGTGACATTGAGGTCAACAGAAGTTTAAAAAGTAGGAAATGTTCATTATGGTGGCTCCGACTGGCCTGTTTTTGTCAAGAATGGCATGCTGTTTTGAGGCTTTCAGCGTACAGTAGTTGCATTAATTTTCATATTGGAAATTAAGAATTTTTAAAGTGCATAAAAGAAAGACGGCACTAAGGAGCCAAATTTCTAATTAAATTATTAGGTTCAATTCCTAATTTTAGGATCACAATTCGATTCAGAAGCATCAGATGATATTTGTTAATTGGAACTATAGAAATAAACTGAATTGAATTTTCCTTTTTGTTTGAAATGATTGAAACACTTTCATTTTTCAAAGTAATTTTTAATTTAACAATAAAAGGCAGGTAGGGCAAGGCTTTGCAAGAAATGTGCTCAATTTACATTAGAGTTTTAATGATGATGCATTTAAACAGCTTTAAATGTGTTTTATTTATTTTTTTTTTTTAAGGTGAATTCACCCATGAAATGCAAGTCCGTTTCCGACAGGAAAAGGAGAAAGAGAAAAAAGTAGAGGCTTGGAAAGAGAAATTTTTTGAAGAATACCACGGGCAAAAGTAAGATCATATTCATTTTATTGAAATACTGATTTGTGTTTTGCATACGTTTACAATTTCATTTGTGTTTATCGTACTTGTATAGCAAACAGAAGTGATGCATGTTTTTAACATTACTGACATTTGGTCATATAAATCCACAATTTGCTAAAACTCACCCTGTCCACCTTTAGGTCTGGCTTAACACGAGACGAGTCTCTAAAACTCATAAGCGAAGCTAGTGAAGTTGCAGGCACTGTGCTGGAAAGTGATGCTGACGTCGTCTCAGCCGGTGTCCCGAAAAGACGCAGTGTGGGTCGGCGAAGGAGAGACGGCAGGATGAGGAGACGCACACGGGCTGACCTGCGTCGTAGGGCCCGCCGGACCCTTTGTAAGACCGGTCCAGCTCTGCAATCAAAAGAGACTAGTGATGACACTACTGCTGTTTTGGACATAGCTGCAGTGCCCATTGACTCTCCTATATCCAACAACACAGTTGTCCAAGGAGAGGTCGTTCTCCATGTTGACTGTGGTGTGGAGCTCCCACTTGAGAGTACCGTGACAGAGCCTAAGGCCTCTCCCGCTCCAGAGCCAATGACGTTGGCAGTTCCTACTCCTCTTCCAAGTCCTAGTCCTAGCACAGCATCCACCAGTGCAAATGAAGAGACTGAAATTACTCCCTCTATGCTCCCCAAAGAAGCTGCACCTGCTCTAGCTTCTACCACCTCTCCATCTTCCTCATCCAGTTCTTCCTCTTCACCTGCCTCCTCACCTGCCTCGTCACCCTCTTCTTCTGAACAACAGGGAGCTTTTACCACAGGTCTGGACTCTTCGTCCTCTTCAGGATCTTCCAGTGCCACTGTTCCTGCTGATCCCTTGGACGATACAGCCTCTGTGGTCACCTCCGTCACAGGAGGGACCGTCACTAGCAGCCGTGAGAGCAGCCCATCGGCTAGTCCAGCTACCACCCCCATGCTCGTCACTCAGCTTAAGGAACAGAAGAGAAGGCAAGATGAGGTTGAGGCTTTCTGCAGCTTTCCCGAAAAAAGGGCACGTCTTAATGACCGTCGGTCCTTTCGTACCACAATTGACAGTGTCTGTTCAGAGAAGCCACAGCCGACAACCGAAGAACCCAAGGTGCCACCTATCCGGGTAAGACTTGGATGCAAAGCTAAGAAATTTTTTATGTACAAAAGTACAAAATCCTTAAAATTATCTAGGGAAATACTGATTTACTGTTTTGTCTGTTGTGCTAGATTCAACTTTCCAGAATCAAACCTCCCTGGGTCAAAGGGCACTCCACCTACCAGATCTGCCCCCGAATCGTGCCCCAGACCGAATGCTCGCGGAGGTCGGGTACGGGTGGCGCGCGGACCCTCGCAGACATCAAGGCCCGCGCTCAGCAAGCCCGTGCCCAACGCGAGGCTGCTGTTGCGGCCTCTAGCGAGGGGCCAGGGGCGACCAGTGTCCGGCTGTGGTCTTCTACTGGGTTATCGGATAGCAGCAGCGAACGAAGAACAAGAGAGCATCCAGGACCAATCGAGCCCGGAGGAGGAGGAGGAGGAGGAGGAGGAGGAAGAGGAAGAAGAGAGGGTGGGAATGAAGAGCAGGAATTTTCTTCAGAACCTAATTCGTCTGGAACACAACTACAGCTTCTCGATGTAGAAGCTACATCCCACTCATCTCCTTCATTGTCAAATACATCAGCTTCCATGTCACCACAAGTTGCAAGTCCTCATCAACACAGACCAGGCATGGCAGCAAAGGTTCATGTGGATGTAGGGGAAACGTCAGCCAAACCCCTGAGATCATGTAATGAGTTAACAGATGGGGATTTCACAGTTCCCCCAGAGCCCGACTCCAAGTCTGTGTCATCAGCCACCAAGTCAGCCACAAACAGCCCAATACCTGAGTCTACTGCTCCCTTTTCAGATGTGGCAGATCCAGGTTGTGTAAAACTTACCTTAACCCAAACTTCAATTCCAGATTCCTTTCCCAGGTTTGGTGCTCATGGTGTGGACGTTATTCAAACACTGGGGACCAAAGGACAAGAAAAGGGAAAGGAGGTTGGACTGGGTGGTGTTATCCATCACAGTTCACATCATTTGGACCCACAGGAAGAATTTTCTCATTTAGCCACATGGCCAAAAACGGTGTCTTCTCCAAAACGTACAGAGATCGTTGACGTTTTCAGACAGAAGGATGACGAAGACGGCGTGCACAGTGATTCAACAGAAACTGCTTCAGACTGTGAAAATGAGACTCAGGAGGATGAGCAGCAACAGCAGCAGTATTCTGACCCCAGCTGGACCTCCCAGCCGAGCACCCAACGAAATGGCCAGTTGGTAATCTGCAGCCTTTCTTCTCAAAACCAGCAGCCAGTGATTCAAGGCTACTTGTCTAGCCACAAAGGTCAGACTGTCATCCAGCCTTGCTTCCCCAAAGGTCTGCCTCAACTGCATGACAATCGGCCTCATTCCCAAGACCACCACCCTTTTAGTCCTAGTTCACAAGGAAAAAAGGAAAACATTGCTTTAAAAGTGGAAATTGGAGAAGACTGTCAGAACTCTAAAGAAACCTACGCTGAAGGGGAATGTTGTGGATCTTTGAAGTCTCCTGTCACTCAGCCAAATGGCTTAGTGACCTCCAAAAAACTGACAAGCTCAGCCAGGCCTGTGTCCTCCGTAGAAGCCAACAACCCTTTGGTCACACAGTTACTACAAGGCAGTCTGCCTCTTGAAAAAGTTTTACCATCACATTCTGCAAATAGGCTTGCTTTTAGCATATTACCTGGTCAACCAGCAAGACCACCAGAAGCTGGCCATAGGTCTGAATTTTCTGTCCAGTGTCCTGCTCCAGATTTGACTCATAACCTTCCGAAGTCACCCACAGACAGTCCAGTCTCATGTCTTACGGGTGCCCAAGATGCGCCTCAGTACCAGCCCCAACTAGTTGTCGGGGCTGTCCCCGTCATTACCTCTCTGCCCATTTCTTCAGCTTCTTTGTCATCCAAAGGCAAGTCAGAAGGTGTGTCTCTGGCTGCTCTGGAATCTAGAGTTATTAAAGAGTATTGTGGTCATCAGCATTCACAGAGGGACACTCCAGACAGATCTGATCAAATCATGTCCAACAATCTCTCTACTCCTGCAGAAACCTACCATGCTGAAGCAATGGCCAGTGCTAAGTTTAACATTCAGCTTTCACAGTCTCAGCATCCCCACTCTCATCAGAGAAAGCTGTCTCCTGCACCTGGTGTGAAAAATGAAATTAGTCCGCGGCCTTCTTGCCAGGCCATTGCCAAGTCTGTACCTACCATACTTGGTGTGACTAAAAAGGAGCCGGGGAACTCCACTGATGGGTATTTAACCGGAGGAGCAATGGAGGGACTTCTCAACATGGAGATGACATTGACGAGGATATCAAAGAAAGAGCACAGCAAAACCCCCTGTTCATCCAGCTCCCCTTCCCCTCTTTCTCCTTTACCCTCGTCTTCATCGTCCTCCCTTCCCTTCCAAATATATGGAAAGTTGCCTAAACAAGGTGGAAGTGGTGGAGTGGTAAGCTACACAGCTAATGTGTCAATGATGGATAACGGTGGCTTCTCCCGCGGCATGGCTGACGGCGTACTCCAGCTGCGTCCCCGCTTGGCCTCCAGCCACGCCACACTCAGTATTCAAGCTTTTACGGACACTACAGCTGAAGAAGTAGCACTGAAGTGCTCATGTCGCCTCAAAGCCATGATCATGTGCCAAGGCTGTGGTGCTTTTTGCCATGATGATTGCATTGGACCTTCCAAACTCTGTGTTTCGTGCTTGGTGGTCAGATAGTGTGTTCTAGTCTCTGTGCACTGTAGAATTGCAGTCTGTAAAATACCAGCAGCATTATTGGGCAGCTTCGGAGTGTACAGAAGCCTAATGAGGCTAGAGAACACAGGGCAATCCAGACTGGCAAAACATGTCTTGTAAAATAAGTTTCTTTTGTTGTTGCAGATTTTGTGAGGAATTTTTTTTTCTTTTTCTTCTAGGTGTATTGATTTATATTATTGTTGTTGTGAATCTGGGGCATGCTTAACTGTGTAAATCTTGCCATTTACCTCATTGTCTTGCTCCATTTTGCATCATTTGGAGGTCACTGTTTTTTTTTTTTTATGTCTTATTTGCTCTGCAAATAGGAACTGACTGTATGTCCAAAGAAATATTTTTTTATCCATTAAAACAAGTAAATAAAATGTCACCTTATTTGACTCATGCTATAATTATCTGCAGCTAGGCTCAGATTTAAATACAGTTGACATTTGAAGGAATAATAATTATTGGAAAGTGTTATGTTTTCCAGTCACATTGTATCATTTTATAGCGCTAAAGTGACTTCTGTGTACAGTATATCAAATATGACTTCAAAGAAATTTGACATCTTTAAATTGGGTGTCTGTCTCTTTAAGAACCTCCTGCTCTTTGGAGCTCTCTGGCTTCAGAAAGTTGGATCCGCCAAGGTGGCGCTCGGTTTCTCCAAGCGTTTTGCACACCTGCATGGTCGCCATGGGAGATAAATTGATTTCTCAAACATGCATGGAACAATCAAAGCATCAAAAACACGTATGTTTTCTATAACATGGAATAAAAAACAATCTCATCAGTTTGATCTCTGGATTCAATCCAGCGCAGTGAAAATGTTTAGAAGTAGAGCTGTTAACAAAACACTTGTGCTAATTTGAGGAGTAGCCCAGTAAAGCTCAAAAAAGTCTTACATTTACTACCCCTTTAAAAAATCTGAATAGGGCTGAAGATACAACTTTTGCTCTCAGTAATATTTCTAAGATGTATTAAAAAAAGGTACTGGTGGCTTATGGATTTCGTATAGGTCTTGTGAGAAATGGTAGAGATTACATTCCATGAAGAAATTTTCATAAATTTAGTCATCCAGAGTTTACCCCAAAACTTTGGCGTGTATCTATTAATATGTGCTCGTTGCAATGATCGTAACATTAAGAAAGGTAACAAACCGAAATTTAATCTGAATGGGAATGCAAAGATGTAAATATTTCCATGTTCTGACCTAGACAGAATAACTCGGAATACTGGAATTTTCTGACCCGTGGAGTTTATCCAAAATGCAATGGCAAGAAGATGCAATAAAACATATTAAATATTCAGTAAAACTTGATCAGAACGTGCTTCTGTCATTGTACAGAAGCGCAACAAAATTTCTTTTTCTGTACAGCCTGTTCCCTGTAAGCTGAAAACTCTGAGCTTCTGACCGTGATTGAATTGTTTACCCGTTTAGGAGTGCAACTCTGACCGCGAAGGTTTACATCGGGTCCAGACTGTGACCCAATGTTTTTAACACATTCTGAAAAGGAAAATAAGTTCTGAAGAAATATTACATCTGTACACCTCAATTCAAATGTGATCAAGACTACAAAAAGATGAAGAGAACCAAACGGACTGCGACTGAACAGCTGGAACAAACCAAACGAGACGTTTCATCCGTTGGAGTTGAGTTTAATTCACTGGTTTAGATCTTGGTTGCATTTTGTTCTGCATGCACCCACATAGTTGGAAGTAACTACAATTACTCAGTTACATTTACTTGAGTTCCTTTTTTTTAAAAGTACTTTTAGTATTTTTTACTACACTGTACTTTTTACTTTTACTTGAGTAATTTTATTATAAAGTATTGCTGCTCTTGTGTAAAATTTCTGGATTCTCTACCCACTGAAGAAAAAACATGTTTCATCCAAAAAATTACCAGACACAGTGAGACATCTGCAGTTTTTGTTAAGTTTCATACATTTTATATGGAAAGAAACTGAGTTTGAAAACTGTACCCTTTGCCTGATTTTGTTATTTTTGTTTTACTCATATGAATTGTTTTGGTCCTTAAAATAACAAAAATTTCTACTTCACATTTTTGGTAGTTTTTAAATATTAAATAATAATTTGATCAATTACTCAGCACTTGACATGTTGTAGGCATGTTACCAAATACTTTTTTACTCTGACTTGAGTCATTTCTTGGATGAAAGCAATTTTATGGTTGATCACAGATCTTTAAAAACCTGACTTACTGATTTTGTGTATCTGTGTGTGCAAAATATAGCAAAAAAAGTCACTAAGTTGACAACCATGGGGTGACTGATGTAACACTTCCATGGGGAGATGACCTGGTGACATCAGACCTCTCATGGTGGACAGTGGCTAGTTTTTGTGACGTTGAGGTTGGTGGATAGGATCGATTCCACAAGTAAGTCACGGCCAAACACCGACCACCCAAAGGGAAGGAAATATACATCTGTGTGTGTGTGCATGTAAATGTGCAAAGTGTATAACCAGTGGTGGAGAAAGTACTCAAAAAATGTACTTAAGTAAAAGTACAAATACACAGACAAAAATGTACTCAAGTAAAAGTCAAAGTACCACATTAACATTTTACTTAAGTAAAAGTAAAAAAGTACTGGTTTTTGAAAATACTTAAGTATTAAAAGTAAAAGTACTTGCTGAATGCATTGTCTAATCACTAATATCATTAAGTGTACCGATCATATGATCATATGCCACAGATAAAGCATGTTTTTATTGCGTTTATTCTGTAACATAGATTAGACTTAGATATATGATTCTATGCATCATAATTTCAGGGATGGAAACATCTCGTCTCCCGTCCTAACATAACATGAACTTCACTTTTTTTGCCACACATTTATTTTGAAAGAAATCCAACTGGCACAGGAGGACATGGAACCAAGGAGCCACGTAGCAGAGTTGTAGTCTGGACCACTGAACCCAAGACCAAATCAAAACCAGCACCCCATGCTACATGACAATAAAATTTAGTGCACCTATCAAAATTGCTTCTCAAATTGATCTGAAAGATTCACTTTCCCACCTAGATATTAAATACTTAGAGCTGAAATAAATTTAACCAGTATCAATTCAAACTCTTCCTCATTCTGTTTTGCTTTCATCTCTGTGCCACAATCCACAGAGGTCTCCTGCCATCCCTAAAGAAATAACGCCCTGTGCAGTTGCCCATATTGCCAATGTCAGAAATAATAATTGTCTGCACCATTAAACAGCAATTAACAACGCTCAACTATGAACACTGTCCAAGGCCCAATAAGCAACAAGTAACCAAGCAGGAGGAGCACCGTGACTGTTCTCATCCTCCCTCCTGCTGCAATGTCTTCCACCACGACAGGTGACGAAAACAAAGAGCAATGAGCATGTTCTGTTTTCTTACATTCTTGTTTTATTTATTCACTAATTAAATATAAAGATATTTTAATGAAATAAAATAGCTACTGCAGTCTACGCAGAGCATTACAAGAACAAAGAACGGCTCTCAGTGAGGCTTCAGTACTATATGACTTAGTCAAGATCCGTCCAGAAGAATCGGATCGTCCATGAATGTCATATTACAATATTGCACTTTGGTCACAGCGTTGTCCCATATCTGCGACATGTCAGTCATCGCAGATGCAACATGTGTCTCAGTCAATACAGCTAACTTTGCATCACGTCCACGGAGCTTACCTGTCTTTAAGCTTTCCTTCCAAGTGACGTTAAAAATTGGACAAAGTCCCACTGTCTGTGAAAGCGAAGCGCTGCTGATTTTACATGTCGCCATATCTTATGATTTATGCAGCGCTTCAGTACTATTATATTACTGACGCTCAGAGGAAACCACTGCGCATGTCTTGGAGCTCCGCGTGCGAGTAAAGGTGGAGCCGATGGGTGACAACAGGCACGTAAGTCACGTTATTGCTCGGATTTTACGGCGCCACCTTAAGACCCTGAACTTCACATTTTAACGGAAAAAAAACACAATGCGACTTGGATGTAACGAGTAACGCGACAGTTTTGTAGAAATGTAGTGAAGTAGAAAGTACAGATACTTACTGTAAAATGTAGTGGAGTAAAAGTAGAAAGTATCCATTATTAAATCTACTTAAGTAAAGTACAGATACACGAAAATTGTACTTAAGTACAGTAACGACGTACTTGTACTTCGTTACTTCCCACCACTGTGTATAACCATGATTAAGTAGGGCCCACACCTTGGCTCAAGGGGCCCACACCCTCCTAAATCCGGCCCCAACTGTGAGAGACATAATTAAGAAAAAAAAATCTGGAAATCACATTGTGTGATTTAAAAAAAATAATTTAGTTGTGTGTTCTGCAAATGTTTCTCAGCTGTCCTGGGAACGCCTTCAGGTTCCCCCGGAGGAGCTGGAACAAGTGACTGGGGAGAGAGAGGGAAGTCTGGGCCTACTTACCTTTATTTGAAAGTAGTTTGACAGGAAATAGGGTAATGGAAGAGGGGGAAGACATACGGCAAATGTCGCCAGGCCAGGAATCGAGCCTGTGACCACCGCCACAAGGACTAAGGCCTCAATACGTGGGTGGTGCTTTGCCCCTGCGCCACCACAGCACTCCCATTGTGTGGTTTTAAAGGCTCCATGTTGAAGATGGTAATAAATAAAGGTATCCTTTCTCTTTTACAGCCAACTGCTCTGCAGTGTCACCCCTCTGCTCTCGCACACAGAGCTGTCGGCCGGCGGTAACGCTCAGCACCTCCCTCCCGTTTCAGACTCTTCCTATTAAAGTAAAAGTGAGAGAGCTAAATATTTTCATGGACTTGAAAAGCCCTGTTCCTGGGCGATCCTCACACAGCCTGACAGAGCTTCAGCAGTTTCGCAAGGAAGAAAAAAGTAAAACTGTTGTGTCTGGATGAGCAAACTTTTACTTCAGTCACAGCACAGACTTAAATACTGACTTCAAAGGGCGACTGCAGTAACTTATTTTATGCTAAATATTTACATGATTTTGCCATTCTTTTGCAGAAGTCAGGGTTTTTTTTTTACTTTGAAACTAAAAAGAGGTGAAGGAATTTAAAAAAAAAGTCAAATTACTTTTGATTTGTAAAAGCAAAGTAAAACATTAAAGAGGATGGCATTTTTTTTCATAGGCACAGTGTTTTAATGTTTAATACAGTAGACATTGTGTTTGTTACCGTGGAGCTTTCTGGTGCGTCGCTTAAACAAAGAGCAATGGTGTCAGAATACCTGAAGACTACAACAGATTTATGGTAGCTTTACTTTTATTTCAAGATGAAGGTAAAGGCTAATCAATATACAACCATCATTAGCACATAGACAATAAAAAATAAATATTCACCATCACTTCTTTTTTTTTTTATAAACCAAATAAATACCAAATATGCACAACTCCGCCTCCTTTTCTGTACTGTATAGCAGTGTATTCAAAATAGTTTGGGGAAATAAAAGGCAAAAAGTACAGAAGCACAAAAATCTTTACAAAATTATTTAAAAACCTGTAGTTACAAAATTTTTGCACATAAAAAGATCCCAGTACATAAATAAACAATAAGATATAGAAAATAATTCATAGTTGATATCTTAAAATATTTCCTCTTTGTTCAGCCATGAAGGAAACGACCATTTGTCTCTTATTGTGTTGGAATATTTTAAATTTGGATTTTTGGAATAACTTAAAAAGCAGATAAATAATAATAATAATAATAATAATAATAATAATAATAATAATAATAATAATAATAATAATAATAATAATAAATAGCTATAAATGCAGCAAATATAAGTAGTTAGTTATTCAACTAACAATTGCACAGGACACAAATAGTTACACAACAATAGCAAAATAAACCTACAAACTAGGTATTGGAGGTGCAACAACACTATTCTAATGTAGAGTACTATCAGATTTCTTGGGATATGGTAATAACTAAGAGTCACTTAAGCTCAGGCTATTTTCTGCTCTTTTTTGTTATTATTTTGTTCTGCACACATTTCCTGGTTATGCACTTTGTCTTCCTGACTTAAAGTAACATTTGGATGCCAGCGCGGTGACACACACTCGACATGCAGTCGTCTGTTCTGGCTCATACGTCATCCAACAACATGCTTTAAAAAAAAAACAAAAACAAAACAAACAAAAAAACTAGTGGAGTTATTAAATAACAGAGTAAGAAGAATGATCACATACAATATGTAAGAACTCAGAAGAAATGTGGCAGCTGCTTGTTTCGTTGTCGTCTTGCATCATACCTCTATGCCTTTTACCGCTTGGCTGATGGACTCCAGCAGGGCCCGGGTGTCGGGGTTTTGGTAGCAGTCTTTATTGGTGAACATGTACGTCAGAGTCTCCACATAATTATCGAAGTTCTGCTCGGATACTGGTTCCTGCTGAAAACACGAGTTCAAGATTAGTGATCAGGATCAGTTCATAAATGTGTGCAGTTGATTTGGATAGTCAGTGTGGAGAATTGTTCTGTTCTCCATGCTGAGCTCTCCATGTGTGAGGTTGAAGGAGAGTCGGTGAGTTGCATTTATTAATACCGAAATACAGCCGGTCCATTTATCATGCTACCTTTAGGAACTAGCAGGACAAAATGGCATCAGACAAAAGTTTTTCTTTCCCTTTGTTAGCCTCTATCTAAGCTGGGCCCTAAGTAGGGCGTTCCCTAGTGTGTCATATCTTCTACCCTGAGCTTTGAGGGTGTTTCCTAACATGTCATTTCCTTTAGCTTTAGCTTTGCAGCTTGCTAAAAGAGATAGAAGGAAAAACACAGAATTATTTATTCTCAACATCAGACAGCCAGGTAAGTCAGGCTCTAATTGTTTTGATTAATTAAGTATTACGTCCTTGGATTGAAATTTCTACATTTTTACACCTTGATTAAAAAAAACAAACAAAAAAAACAACAACCTCTGTTTCATCTGAACACCAGGGAGGAAGTGTGATCTGAATTACTTGTTTTATACATGAAAAGAAAAAAAAAATGACAGGAATTTGCTTGTTTCATTCCTTTATTGTTTGAACCTTGACACGACTCACCATGGTAGGTAGGCGGATGTTGGCCAGGCTGCGAATTAATACCTGACTCAGACCAGATAGCTCCAAGAACAGAGCTTCATTCTTCTCCTCTATCTGTTTATTTTCCTCCTCCATGTTCTTCAGGTTCTTCTCCATTGAAGAAATCTGTAGCAGAAAGACATAAGTTCTGCATTGGGTTAGGCAAAAGACAGATTTCAAATGTCCAACCCTGGTTCTGTAATAGACCCGTTTCCAAGGCTTTTTAAATTGAGTTTAATTAAAGAGGCAGATAAAATGCCTCTTAAATGAATGAACTTTATTCTTCCTAGCAGCAATCCCCACAGGCTTAAAATATCTAACCCTAACCATCAATGAACAGTGACTGACTTATTTCTGTTTCTCTTGAAATCTGCAACGATCTCAACTGTGGCAAGATGACTGTTTCCACACAGTGGCAAAAGGTGGTCAACCGACTCTCTGCTCTCGGCTACTGCAGAGCGATCTGACTACGTCTGAAAGTGACAAAACTCACTTTAATCTCACCTGAGTGTGCAAATTCATCATGTCGGCCTCCATCTCTGCGTTGGACTCATTCAGGTCACTGATGTCCTTGTTCAGCTGCTTGATATCTTCATCATTATCCAGAACTGGTGGACAGAATCACACGCAATGTGTAAACACATTATATTTGCCTGTCACGTGTTACAGTAATAGCTTCCTTCCTGGGCTGGAGCTGCATGTTTTGGTATTGATTTCGCGAGGGTACACACGCAGAGGTTTGGGACGCGTTTAATCTCCAGCTGCTCCCAAATTGATGTTCTGGATTGAATTGATTTGATGACAACAGTCAGGTCATCAGGGGGGAATGCAGGAGGACAGAAAGGAAGTGGGTAAAGGACTGGCTACACGTCTCATTTGAAGCACTAAAGGAAAGTAGGAATTGTCATTACAGAACTGTAAAGATTTCCAAAACTACTTATTTTTCCAGGATTATTAATGCCAACTTGTATGACTTTTGTTACAGGAGCCATTTCTCTATTGTTTGTTTGGTTAAATCTTAAAATTTTGATTATTTTATTTCATCAGTTTGCTTCTTGTTTGGTTGATTCATTATGAGTATATTTGTTTTTGTTTCTAAGAATCAGTTTGTTGGTTGGTAATTTATGTAATTAATTTAATGAATCCCTTTGTGTCTCTGAGAGTTCATCACTGTACCCAGATTTTGGGCCAGTTCAGCACTGGTGGGTCGGCAGTGTGCTCTGACTCTCGATTGTTTTCCTCCTTTAGCCATAAAATAATTGGTAACACTTTATTTGAAGGGGGGTGAATAAGACTGACATGACACTGTCATATACACCTGTCATGAACATGAATAAGCATTAGTGAATATTTATGACTGTTGTCATAAAGCGTCATTCAGTAAATTATGACACTTTTAGTACAAAATTGACATTATTCAAAATGTCTTTGTTATGACATTAACCAAGAAATCATTACCGATATAAATTTGTTCTGAAAGTATTACTGATTGCACTTTAAGAATTAGGTAACTTTATGTTATTAAAGGTAAAGTTTAATCAGTCTTATTCACCCCCTTCAAATAAAGTGTTACCAAATAATTTCTTCAATTTTGTTCTCATTCAGCTGCAGAAAGCTGTGGAACATCCCCGCTTTGGCTTGTTCTGTGATTGTACTTAACGCTCCAATGGGTGTCATCTGTGTGTCATAAACAAACTCATTTTATATTTTACACATCGCTGACCACGATAATTGCAGTTTATTTACCGAGGAGCAAAGGAACGAGACCCAAAATGAAAAAAATAAAAGGCAAATAGACTAGCAATAGAAATATGAATGTGTTTTTTGTGATTACGCCTAAAATAATCTAAATAAAACAGTGTAAACACATGGTAAACATCATTGCTGTGTTTGTCTTACCGTCACTTGCTCTGAATTTTGCTGTTATATATTCGTCTCCAGGAAGCTTGACTTTCTTCTTGCTGGCTGGAGCTCTCGGACAACCTGAGAGACTAAAGAAGATTGTTGTCATGATTTTTATAGCTCAACAGTTTTTGAAGCCTCAAGGAGAGAAGAAATTACTTCATCAAGAAAATGTTTTGTTTTTTTTAGTTATATCAGGACAAACTAAGAGGGATGAATGATTGAAAGCAGCTAAGTAGCTCAGAAAGTCAGTGAGTTGATTACAGTGTTTGACACAACAGCTAAAATGCTCAACAAAAGATGAAAAGCTTTTCTTTTGCTTTTGGCTGTTGTAATTTATTTGAGTTTATTTTATTGTTTTTAATTTCTTTGTACAAGGTCTTTCAATTATCTCTGACTGAAGGATGCTGTATAAATAAAGTTGCCTTGCCTTAGATTTATTTATTTATCCTTTGCCAGATTATTGCATCAGTGTGCGCCTGTCACATCCACTGCATAGTTAAATTTCATCATTTTAGTGTAAGATCATTTTTTTGTCACACTGTACTGTAAAATTCTAATTTTCACTGAAATGCCTGCTTGCTGATTCCTGTATGTTCTTAGGGGATATGACATTGAAAAAGCAAAAAAAAAAAAAAAAAAAAAATCAACAAAAAACTGTGGTACTAATAGACCAGTTTAAAAATCAAAATGCCATTTTTTAAAAGTTGGAAATACTGCAGAAATCTCGACTTCCTGATGAGTATGTTTGTAAACTGTTTCACTTTTGTGCCATTAGAATAGTTACAAGCATAATTCTTTAAAATCTACATCGGTCAATAAAGTATTGTGTTCAACATCCAGCCACTCCACACATCCAAATGTACTTGGGCAAGACACCAAAACCAACATTTTCTACAAAGAGCAGGATACCTGCGGTGTGTCAAGAAACTGCCATTAGCATGACCAGAACCGTCACAGCCTGGTGTCGGGCAGGTCGGGCCTTCGGTCTTAAAGGCCTTCCAAGAGAAAGGAGTGCCATTTAGTAGACCTTCCCTTTGTCGCTTTGCTGCAAGGGGACAGCCATAGGCACTACGGTGGGTAGCATACTTTCCACTGATGTGTCCAAGACTGTCACAGCCAGGAACTGGACACCTGCAGATAAGCAGAAATCCTAATTTGACTAAATGCTTTCTTCATGTCCCATTCAATACATTTTTTGGTGAATGCATGTCGGTAAGGTAAAATGTTTTAGAGTTGCACAAAAACTACGGCCTTTGCAATTTGATCTGATTGTTATTTAAAATCGCTTATGGTATGTTGTCTCTATCCTGACACAAACGACGGTCTGGCCCACGACAACAACCGCATCGTTAATTTGCTGACGACACCACGGTGATCGGACTCATCTCACAGGGTGATGAGACTGAGAGAGAGTTCAGAGAGTAACCTCACTCTGGACACCAAGAAAACCAAGGAGGCCACCATGAACTTCAGGAAGCTCAGCACCGACCCAGGTACTCTGAGAGGGTCCACACCTTCAGGTTTCTTAGCGTCCTCATCTCCTGGACTGACTACATCCCAGCAGTGATCATCGAGGCTCAGCAGCAGCTACACTTCCTGATAATCCTCAAGAAGCACAAACTGAACTCCAAGCTGCTATTGACCATCCATTGATGGCCTTCTGACATACTGCATTGCACTGTGGTATGGCAGCTGCACTGTTGCATACAGGGTGAGGCTTCAGGGGGTTGTTAAGACCATTCAGAGGATCGTTGGCTGGATGATTGGCTTCTATATTGCATTCTGAATTTGTACAACTGACTCCAGAGGAATCGTACCTCACCAGTCATGAACCTCACTGCTACCTGTGGCGGTGAAAGTGAAAAGGCTCTGCACAGGTGAGTTTGACTCTACAGTGTGTTCGGTTGAGGCAGACGCTCTGCAGAAACAGAGCGTCTGCATTACAAGTGCTTTTACAAACTGCTTTTTTTTCGCATAACTATAAAGTGTGGACAGCACAATCGTGCAAAAATCATCAACTGTTTGCTAATGTTTATTTGTCAATGTAATGTTAATCATTTCAGAAAACAACCTTACCTAACCATTACATTCCATCCACTGTCTGAAGCTCACTCAAAGCCCCATCCAGAGGCCGGAAAATTGACAGAAACAGGTGCCACCGAAGTAAAAGCATGCTAGCACTGAACCTCAACAATGGACGAGAAGAAGTATTCATATCTATGAATGTGACTGTTCTGATTAATACTACAAGCCCATGACGAGAACTGACGAGTCTTTTCCATGAACAAGAAGAAATGATCAGCTGCCTTCTATTTAACCCTTAGATTTCTTATTTGATCCTAAAGTGTTTTTAAATGTTTGCATTAGTAGAATGTTTTATTTTTGCCCGTCCCTAACTTCTTGTTTGAAAAAAAAAAAGTCCTAACAGCATTAAAGCTTTTCTTTCCTGCAGTATTAACACAGTAGAATTTAAGATTCTATTGTGTTAAAACAATATAATAATGTCTTAACCAAGAAAGAGTCTTGGCTTGGTATGTTTCAGGATAATCAGCCTTCAAGACAACTTAACGGCTCTGTCTACTGATATTTTAAGAATGCTTTTTAATTCTGTCCTCCCAGCATTATTCACGAACTGCTAGCCTAATAGAAAACAGAAACAGGAGTGACACTACGATACAGTCACTTACCTCAGCAGCTCAGATTCTTCCTTGTCGTCCCTGGAAGGTGCTGATTTGACACCTCCTTTCTTGGCCCGTGGACATCCAGACAAACTGGCAAAGTCACGCGTCAAAATGTAACACTTTTGTAAGGTACAGATGCCAAATAGTTAAAGTACAATTATTATTATTAATTATTATTAAGACGTCGTCTCATTAGGTGTCATTATTTTACTTATACGGATCAAAATGCAAATGTGAGGAGCTCCCACCTCCTGTGCGACGCATAGTTTCCAGTGATGTGACCCGATCCATCACAGCCTGGAGTCGGACACCTGAGACACATGTAGGCAGGTTTTCAGCACACATTATTTTTATTTTTTTTATTTTCCTCACTATGCACCTAATAGTTACTGTTGTATGCTTCCAACTAGATATCCACCACCCATATTTGATGTTTTGATGTTTTAATCGAATTGAAGCATGGAGATGAGAAAATGGACCAAGCCATAGCTGCAGAGCTTTCAGTAAAACTTGTTGAGGTTTAGTCAGGAAACAATTAACTCAATAAAACACACATACTTCAGTTCAGCTGTGTGGGCAGCCATGAGGGTCCGAAGTGATTTATCAGCAAGAGGACAGCCTGACAGACTGAAAAAGTAGAAGGAGAGAGTCAGAAAACAGAAGTTAGAACAGATGGAAAGAGCTAGATCACAAGCTCAACCAGATCGGAAGTCAAGTCAGAACTGGGCTGCACCCATAAGAAGAGATCTGATTCATTATCTACCTGAGCAGTGTAATTGTTAGAAAAAAGAAAAAAAAAAAGAATCACCATGTGCAGTGTAAACGATGTCGTTTGCTCCTGGAAAGGTTTGTTCAAATTTCAAATAAAAAAACTCACAAACTGCCTAGACTAGATAGAATACACAGGGACCAAATGATGCCACAGCATTTCTTCTGTAGATGACATCATCTTCAAATTACAAATTAGACATGTGGACAAAACTGTCGGGACACTGTTACAGCTACTAAGACAACAAAGATCCTTCAATCCTTCAAATTGAAGAGAAGGTTAACATGAACGGTAAACAAAGAGCCCAGAACACAAAAATTACAAAAAAAGAAAAAAGAAGAGGACTGAAGTAGAGAGCTTAAAGTCGCTGCTATGATAACCACAGGAGCAATATCACAGATGTGTGGTCAGGGATGAAGAAGATCACAGGCTTCAAGCAAACGAAGGATCGGACAGATGAAAGTCTGGACAGAGCAAATGAGCTGAACACATTGTTCAATAGGTTCAGTTCTGGAACAAGCTCATCCCACCCTGCTTTGACCCACAGCTTTCAGACTCTCTGTCTTCCACCTCAGTCATGGACTCTCCTGCTTCTACAAGTTTGTCTTCAACCACATCAGGAGATGCTGCTGCTCCCTTTGCCTCCACCTTCAACTTTTCTGTACCTAGAAGTCAGGTGAAGAGGCAGCTGGAGAGACTGAACCAGAACAAGGCGGCTGCAGGTCCAGATGCTGTCAGCCCCAGAGTCCCGAAGGCCTGTGCAGAGCAGCTCTGTGAGATTCTGCAGCAGAATCTCACACAACAACAGGTTCTGTTATTGTGGAAGACATCCCGCTTGGTTCCGGTTCCGACTCACCCATCAGTCATTAATGACTACAGACTCTTTGCCCTGACATCCCACATCATAAAGGTCCTGGAGAGACTTCTGTTAACCCACTTGAGATAGCATACAAGCACATACCAGGACTCCCTGCAGTTTGGTTATTATTACCAAGGAGTTGAAGATGCTGTCATACATCTGCCTCAACAAACCTCTGTCATCTGGACAAAGCAGGCAGCACTGTGAGGATCATGTTCTTTGATTTCTCCAGAGCAGTTAAGAAAATTCAGGCTAATCTGCTTTGTCAGAAACTCCAGAAGACACAGGATCTATGGCTGACCGATAAACAGACTACAGATCATTAGACCACTGAAGGTCTGTGTGTCTAACCAGGTGATCAGCAACACAGGAGCACCACAGGGCTCTGTACTCTCACCATTCCTTTTCACTCACTTCCAGCACAAGTCCCACTTCTGTCATCTACAGAAATGCTCAGATGACGCTACAATTATCGAGTGTATCATAGATGGACAAGAATCTCATTTTACCGCTTTGTCCACCAGCTTGCTTATGGTTATGGATTTCACGAGAAATATGATTAGATCAAACCCTCTTCCCATCGCATGAGAAGAAGTGGAAGTGAAAGTTTGTGGTTTAGGTACCACAAACTGTGCAAATCAGGCCTCTGATAGGTTGGTGCAGTGATGAATATGTTTCAAAATGGAAAAATCTGAAAATTGGTAGAAAGGATATGGAATTAAGAAAATGAATAGCCCACAAAGGAGTATTGGTATAAATAAGCTAAGTAATTAGTTGGATTAAAAAAATAAAACTACAATTGAAACTAATAACTATAAATTAGAGAAAGAAACCAGGAGCTTGAGTTGGTTTGCTTGGGCCTCGAGTTTATAATTAAGGGTTTAAGCTGCTAGCTTTAATAACTAAAAGACAAAATTTGGACTAGACAACTAAGATCAATATTGGTATCTACAGATAAGAGATTATTCTGAGAAAGAGATACAAACCAGCATAAGTAAAATTGAGAGATTTCAGAAAGATACGAGGGGAAAAAATGTAGAGTAACTTCAGCACCGTAGGGACTGATGGTAGACAAGAAAACATCTAATATATTAAAAGAAAAATGGAAAAAGGAACTTAAAGAACATAAAAATAAAATAATAATAAAAAAAAACAATAGGATATGGAATACCCAGAACATGTAGGACAATCTATTTGGTGTGTCTGACACATGACATACTACAAAAAGAAAACAAATATCTGGTACAAATAAGTCGGAAAACCATCACAAGATTATGATATAAAGAGGGACCGACTGTGGAGCAATGGCTGTGCATTATGGAGGAGATATCTGTGATGAAAAAACTCACATATAAACTGAGTTTGCAAATGGGTCAATTTGTTGGAAAATGTAAAAAATGTAATGATTATAGAACCAAGGAAGACACCACTTTCACAGCCGGACAATATGGACATTAATAATGAACAACAGTATCAGGATGTAAAGTACAATGAAACCACCCCCCCAAAAAACAACTTAGAAATAAACTTAACAGACTCCCTGGAGGGCAAAAAGCTGCTCATCGTCAGTGACCACTGGTTTTAGCTGTCGAGCTGCTAATGCGCTAAGTCTTATGTGTAATATTTATAAGAAAAGAGACGCAGTGCTTTGGTACTAATTGTCAATACTACAACAAGATAACAATGTCAGGAAAAAGTTAGAACTTAAAACTAAATTAACGAGAGAGAGAAGAAGTAGGTCAGTACTGACAGCTTGACTTTGACAACCATAACATGTAGATGTGATGTGGAGTTTTGTGTTTTCAGGTCATTTAAAAAACTGAAACCCCAACTCAGATCATCGGTAGACCTGATGCTTAAACTAGCCAATCAACTACTGCTATGGCCGATAGTAATCACATTAATAATGGTAAAAATCACATCAAGCCTCAAAACATACAACCTTTATGTTCAATTCCAATATTTTGCTAAAATCCAAATGTTTTCTGCATGGTCGTTCATATAACTAATTGCACCCAACTGCTGTGTGAACTGTTTATATCCTCAAAGCGACCCACATGTGCAGAAGAAGAACAATGGAGTCACATACCGGTGTATGGAAATTAGTTGTTTTGAGAGCCTTACCTTTGACATGTTAGTTCCTCCGTATAATGTGGTGACTACGTTAGCTCATTACAGCTCCTGTTGCCTGAGAGGTGGATGTGATGGGTGTAAAGGTGGCTTAAACACAGTGTTCAGGTCTCTCTCAGCTTTCTGTTTCCCTCTAGCAAACTGGTAATGTTTTTTTTGTTGTTTTTTTTTAAAGTTTTTTTTGTTTGTTTCTGGGTTATTCAACTCAGTCAATCAGAATGTTTTTTTTTCTGTTATTGATATAATTATCTCTTCTTTTCACAGTGAACAGTTTTTTTGATAAAGAAATTTGAGCAAGTTATGGTTTGGCTGTGGAGTCTCTTATTTTGTTGCAAACCATGAGCCACGCTGGTAACAGAAGTAACCATAGATGGGATCGTTTATGGATTGATTTTAAAGTTTATTCAGCAACGTGAGCCGACATTATTGTCACAAGACCATGACAACATGAAGGAAGGTAATAACAAAAGGACAAGTAATGGATTTTTGTGGCGCATTTACTGCAATTTCTGTAGAGAAGTCCATCTGGATCCATAGTCAGAAAACAACAGTGGTCTGACTGTGATGTGATGACCTTCAGTGACAGACTTGTTTCAAAAGTTAATAAGCATAGTTTTCAGCCATTAAATCTTTTCTTGGACTCATTTATAGACTATTTATAGATTAACACATTTTCATACGAAGTCTTGTTATTTTATCTATTTATTCTTTGGCCTTTTACACGGAAAAGAACTGAGTTAGTCTATTCAGACTATGGTGAAAAACTGGAATATACATCCCACATGGGCAAAAAAGTCTCTCTAAAGTGTATTGAACATAGAAAGAGCTGGAAGAGGCCTTTTTAAAAAATTCACCCTTCAAACTTAAGACAGCTGGAGGAGTTTGTTCACTAGTAGTGGACCAAAATACCCGTGGACAGGTACAGAAGTCTTATTAACAGATGCATAAATTATTTCATTGCAGTGATTGTCTCAAAAGGTTGCTCAACAAAATATTAAGTTAGAGGTATCATTTTTTGTCCAAGCCTGCTTCATTTGTTTGCTTTTTAAAATGATTGTATTCAACCACATTTCAAAAGCAATGCTGGATTTTCACTGGTTGATTTCTGTAAATGCTATGTATTACTTTTGTCAGTTTTAAATTATTTCAGGGACCATTGTGGGCTTTTAGATCACAAAGTGGTGCCAACAATTTTGTACACGTGTGTGAAGAAGTTGCTATAAGAGGATAAGAAGATTCTTATTAATAAAATTTCAGAAATTAAAAATTTTGCTACAAATATTTTGAAAATAACCCAAAGCGCATGTTGAATTTACTTGACTGTTATTGTCAGCCTCATGTTAAATGTACTTAATCTTTAATAACTTTATAAAATACATTTATAGAAATGTACAAGACCACCATTCACACATATGTAGAATTCTATATATTTATATTCATAGTCATAAGTAACTTATGAGGATAAACTAAAGGTAAGTTCATAACTATAGCCTCAGTATTTTGTCAGTTAAATTAACAAATATACTGACAAATGAATGGCTTAACGTGATAAAAAATAACACTTTCGCAATACACACTCAAGGTCTTACCTTCGATGTGATGCATAATTTCCAGTGATATGCCCACTGCCATCACACCCTGGTGTCGGACATCTAAATCAAAGAAAATAATAATCATGGATTAAACCTGAGTCAGGTTCTGCTGCAGGTTTCTTCCTGTTGCTACAGGCATGCTTTACTGAGCATGCACTAAGGAGTTGTTGCAAGCAGTCCACTGATATCACACGTTCAGTGAAGGCTGCGAGTCAGTGACTCTATGATAGCTGCTGGGTTTTCTTGAATAGAAGGCTACTTGGCCAATTTAAATTATAAGCTAAACTTGAGCACATTTTTTTATATCTAGCATCAACTGAAATGGATGTATAATTAGATTCACTTGATTTTCTTTTCTTTTTTGTAAAACAGGTTGAGATGAGTCATGGGCTGCTGGTGTTGAAAGATGACGTGTTGTGACTATATACTATATACATGAACCAAAATGAACTCAAATGAAATCACGCAAAACAAAATCTTCAAAAGATTTCTTGCAGTCAGCATCTATCATGAGGTTGAGTTATGTGTGTAACAATTACGTTGCACATGTGACGGCAGATACGTGTAAAAGAGTGTCTCTATTCTGTGAAAACAGAAATCAGATTCTTTAGCAGTGGCTTTGCTGTGATACTGACGACTGTTCAGCCAGTAGATATGTTTACACTGATCTTCTTCTTTGAAAGGTTTGGAAGTCAGCCTCTCTTGTGCTGACTTCCAAAAGCCATTTTACTGCCATCTGTTGGCGCAAAATGGCATTGCACCAGAAATTACTCGAAGGAATCCATGATTAGTTGTCACAATAGACTTTATCTTAGAAGTGTTTATTTTAGATGTAAAAACAATACAGTAATAATAATGTAGGTTGTTTAGTTTCTATAAATTTTAATAAAATATTGTCACATGAAAGTCGCCATGTTGTTCACTCTGAAGTGCATTCTGGAGTAAATGACATCCAAAGGTCCAACTGTGCTAGCACAGTCCAGCCAATTTTTATTTTTTTTTTAAATTACAGTCAATAGTGACACAGTGTGGCATTATCAAAAATTACACCCGTTAAACATAATATGATAAACAACTACTCAGGTAAAGTTAGCCTTCATGTGTTTACTCTGTAGACTCCAGTACAGAATGGACCAAAACGAGTCATCAACCCAGCAGGTTTAAAAATGGCGACCTCCATCGATGTAAGTTATAACAAAAGATGTACATTTTTGAAGTAATTATGAGTTTTGGTGTATCGCAAACAGCAATTTCTCAGTTAAAATAAAAATTACAACATATTTAGGCCAACATGTTCAACTAATCCTGGATCACTTTGAGCTTTTCAGCTACAAATCTACTGTAGATCCTGTTACTTTTAATTAAATCTTTGACAGATTTAATTAAAAACTGTATTTTAATATTTCTGCTACAGTAATTTTAATTTATCAACAAGTCTTTCTCCATCTCTTCAGATTCTTCAGCAAACCAGATAATTGAGTCAGCATTTCATATTCACACCGCTGTTTGATAAATAAAATATTTAACTCTTGATTTAGGTCTGACACTACTTGGTAGCTATTGTCAAACACTGAACTGTGTGTCACGTGCCCTATTATAGTTTTAAAATGGGAAGTTCTTGAACTTACACAATAACTTCTTTTTTGTTGTCTTTGGGCTGAAACTTGACTTTAAAACTGCTGGTAGTGACTTCACCGGGGTATTTCCGGTCCTCTGAGTTTTCTTGGTTCTCTTCCTCATCATCAGATGATGTATATGAAGGAGCTGTGTATTCCATCTAGACAAAAGTAAAAACAGAGCATAAATGGCTAAGATACTCCAGAAAAAGATTATCCAATCAGAATTCTGTTATCAACTTTAAAATTGTTTTAATGTATACAGTTGCTACAGGCATGGGACTCTGATATTTCCTCTTTTCCTTGAGCTTTTGTCTTGTACAGAGATGTCCGGAAAGTGGCAAAATTTATTACCTCTTCATGGTCTTCCTCCTTGTCTTCAGTGGGTTTGGTGAAATCCAGTGGACCTTCCCAATCTGACTGAGGATGGTCCTGAGACAACGTGGCATCCACAAGCTGAGAGGAGGAAGGCAAAGAACATGCAGCCTCTGCAGACTGTATGTCGTCTCTCTTGGTCTTTTTCATGCTCAGGTCTAAGGTGCCATTCTCATCCACCTCAATCGCGACCTCCTGTAGTGTTAAAATAAATGGTGAGAGTGAAGTATGGCACAGATGTTGGGCGTAACTGGAAAAGCCAATGTTCACATCCTAAACTGGCTTTGAGCCACACAACAGATCTGTATACCTTGGTGCAAGGCTCCAGGGGTTTAGTGCTGCAGGTTTCCGGTCTCTCCCAGCAACGGGTGGACAGGTTGAGGATTGCCGTTGCTGCCATATGGGCTGCCTCTGCGTCCTCTGCACCCCATCCACTGGAGGATGGGGTGTTCTTGGCGAAACCTCCTGATGTACCATGGCTTGGCGAGGGTGCGTTGGAAAATGGTTTAGCTGTGTGCAAATAAATAAATACTTTGTAACAGAAAAGGACAAATGAAAGCCACTTCAATGTAATGTCTAAGAATCATAAAATGCTAGTGAGATAACAAACAAATAAAAAGTTAAGAAGGCATTTTGGTAGCCTCAGTATTGTTTTTTTTTTTGCAAATGATGTAGTTCTGTTAGCTTCATCAGACTATAATCTCCAGCTTTCAGCATGCAGCTGAATGTTTAACGACCGGAATGAAAATCAGTGCCTCCAAGTTCAAGACCTTGAGCTACAAAAGAGAGCCGTGCTCTCTGCAGGTCGTGAATGGCGTCCTACCCAAGTAGGCAATAGGTCAATAGATTGATTGATGTGGCGTCTTCAATTATGTGAGCTCTCATTTGCCAATTAATATATTCCACCCTCATCTATGCTCATGAGCTCTAGGCAGTGACCTAAAAAACGAGACTGTAATGAGTTTCCTCCAGGGTGTCTGGGCTCTCCCTTAAGGCAGAGAAACTGAGAAGTGCAGTTTTCCAGCAGGTGCTCCTCCACATCAAGAGCAACCAGTGGAAATGTCTTGGGGAAGGACGCCTGGGACATGCAGGAGGAACGATGTTTATCAGTTGTTCGGAGGATCGGGCTCAGGTGGGGCGGACTGGGAGGACTGGGGAGAAAGGTGGCCTGAGAGTTTATGCATATCAACGCCTCAGCTCTTGCTCTTTGCCATACCAGAAATTACGTTACTGATTTTCACAACATTTCTAAATGTAATCACACCAGCAGAAGAGGACTTTTAGTTTTGTAAGGAACGACTATTCAGCGTTCATAAATATTGTTTATTTTGACTAACAAATGATAATTTTATTAACCCTTTAACTGTCACCACCAAAACAATCAGGTCAGTGGGTCCATCAGGACACTAGTGACACTGCTGTCAGCATGATAGTTGATTAAACAGAAGTGATCTTGTTCTGCTAGTTGTCCAAAACATAGTTTTTGTGCAATAATTTGTACATAACGTGCAGTATGACAATGTCTTAACTTTGCACATCTAGATGCTTACTCTTCTTACCTGAATTTAAATTTAAATGGACTTAATTGTTTGTGCCTTTTTTTTTGCTTTTATGTTCACTTGCTGGGTTTTTGAACTGTGAATCAAATTACATCAAGCTGAAAATGGGTGTTTATTGAGTTGTGTGCAATATAATTTCTCCAACTAATACAAAGTAGCGTGAAAAAACATGATGCTTTATGCAGCAAAGGCCATCAGGCCGGGACTCAAACCTGTGGCGGCCGCGTCACCCCTGCGCCACCACAGAACCCGTTATAAACACTCAACACTTGTTTTGTGGCAAAATCTAGAGCAGGACTTAGACTTACATTTGAAGACTTTAGTGGATGTGTCAGTGGTGTCGGGCATCTTTGGAACGATCATACGCTTCCCAAACACTTGCACATCAAAGCTTGCATAGTCAAAAGAAACCTTGGAGTATTTCTCCAGCTCCTTGGCAAGGTTAGCTCTAGGCGTGGTTGTCACTGTGTTGGGCCGGTAGCTGCCATACTGAGGGATCTCCAGCTGTTTCACAAAACACATTGGCCTGCAAGAAAAACCACAGGTTCGACCAAAATGCACCAGCAGACGTGGACTTGCGTGGAGGTGAAGAGGAAACCAAATGTTGTTTCCTGTCTTGCCTTAGCACTCTGTCAGAGTTTGATGTTGGCTCGCTGGCTGCAGCTTGTAGATGAACCTGCTTGTCCTGGCTCTTGTTCAGTTTAGCTGCTGCTGCTATGGGGCAGCCGGACAGGCTGAAAGGGGTTGAAGATCCAAACATGAATTTTTAATTAGCAAAACAATCATCGAGATTTTTTAAAAAAAATCTTAGATGATTTGATCAAATGTGTGTTAGTTCTATTAGAGGACGTTAGTTTGTCTTAATTTTCTGTTGCTTATTTTCTAAATGTATCTTTAAAAATCAGTACTCGTGCTATATTGAAAATAATAAAGATAAATTATACTACAGCATAAAATGACCTGCTGTGTGCATGCCTTTGTGCGTGTGTGTGTGTGTGTGTGTACGTGTGTGTGTGTGTGTGTGTGTGTGTGTGTGTGTGTGTGTGTGTGTGTGTGTGTGTGTGTGTGTTTTAACAACCTGCGGTGTGTGTTGCGGTTACTGTTCACATGACCTTGGCCGGTGCAGCCGGGAGTGGGACACTTCAAGACATTTTCGTGCATGGCCAAAACTACAGACAGCAGAAGTAAGGTTAGTATATTTAGTGTACTACGAGCACACACAGTGACTGTGAGCTAAAGAAAGCAGTGTGTTACAACAGTATTAGTCTGTCTTCAGTAGTAGTGTTAGTTGAACTGATTATGTTACAAGTGCTAGTGAAGACTTCTTCATTTTTTGTCTTGATTTTCAAGACAGAAAGATGACGGAAACACTTTTCTTCTAGTCTAAAATGTCTGCGCCATCTTCAGCTTATTGCAGTTGTTCCCAAAATTGTGATCAGAGATACATTGAGGGTTGTGAAATGTCAAGTTGGTAGCCTTACAATTTCACACTGAATTCAGTACATTTTTGAAGTGATAATATATATATATTTTTAAAATAGCATGAAACAGCTGTTTGGTCGATCCGTCTGAGTTTTCATACCCTCCTTTTATTGTTCTGTGAGTGAAATTGTTTAACTTCCACCAACAGCAGCCGTAAGGTGAAAGGTTTGGGAACCACTGGGTGATGAACTCACTCTCTGGAGGTATTCTGTCTTTGTGTGGACATCCAGAAAGACTGCGGTGGTGAGGATACAACCCAGTGATGTGGCCTGTTCCGTCACAGCCTGGAGTTGGACACTTTACTTCCTTCTTTTCTGAAAAGATGTGAAGAAGCTTAATTAAATGTCATGAAAACACAAGAGGCTTATGAAAAAAAAAGTATATTTGCTTGTATTTTAACTGATTACGGGAAAAATTATTTTTTCTTAAGTCGAACATGGGAGAGACGAAACAATCCATATGTATTGCATTTTTCTGATAAGATTCAACGCGGCACAGTTTGACACAAACCTAATTTCTTCAACATTAATGCTTTAGAATCAAAAAGTCAAATCTGTGTCACATTAATTGCAATAACAAGACGGCAGGGCTTACAGATAGACATGTTGCTCTGTGTCAGGGGTGTTGAACTCAATTTAATTTTGGGTCAAATCAAGATCATGAATGTTCTTAAAGGGCCGGTTGTTCCAGGATCTATTGCTAAAACCTGTCAATGAACAGTTGAAATATAAACAAAATTCTTAAAATTAAATGATATCGAACATCCTTTCAGTCCCTCCAGGATTTTGCAACTGTCTGTGGGAATTTTTTGCAATAAAAATTAACATGTTTGTGGTTGTAATTTTGAAATATTTGCACTTTTGTAAGATGGGAAATAGGGCATTTTATGACTCGCTGTGTCATTATGGATTGTAGATAAAGTAAAGCTGAGGCAGATATTTAGTAGAAGTAAAAGAAACATCCACCTGCAGGTGGGAGTAAACAGTCACTTTTATCCAATATTTTTCACAATTTTTGCCAAAAATCTACAATAAACTCACAACTATGTTTCAGTGCAAAAAAATGCAGGGCTTTGTTGATTTTACTGAATTTACACAATAAATCACAGAAAAGTGGGGGGAGTGATTGATGTAATTTAACAGTAAAAACTACTTTGATTTGATTGAAACAATAATGTTTAAGCACACTGTTATCTTTTTGACGGTTCTAGGGCTACATAGAGTTTGACACCTTGAGCTCCATGCCATTGGCAGACAGTGTACCTTTGCTACAGTGGGTGGAGCGGCGGAGTCCAGCAGAACCGTCGGAGTTCTTCATGGAGGAGTTGCTCGGTTGGTAGTCAACAGAACTGCTGCTCTCCTGACCGCCTTGGACCTCCTCTGCCTTCAGAGCTATGGCCTGCTCCAGCAACCCCAGGTTCCCTCGAGTCATGTCCCAGTTTTCAGAGTCGTCCGTGACGCCTGATCCCTCGGAGACGCGATCCAGTTCCTCTCCCCTGTCCTCCTCCTCCTCCTCCTCTTCCTCTTCCTCTTCCAGTTCCTCGTCATCTTCCTCTTCCTCCTCGTCCTCCTCGTGTTCCTCCTCCTCTGCGTGAACTTCGATGATGACGGTGCTCGGAGAGGCCTTGCTTGAGTTTCCTTCTTCTTCATCGTCGTCTTCATCTTCTTCCTCCTCGTCTTCTTCTTCTTCTTCTTGCTCCACTTCTCCGGCTTTGCTGCTCTGCTTCTCCTCTGCTGCTTCTTCCTCGGCCCTGAGGGTGTCGCACTGTTCTTCCCTGAGTGACACAGTCGCTTCAGATTCCTGAATGAAAACTGTCTCAACTTGTCTCACTTCTCCGTCGTCTTCGTCCTCTTCATCCTCTTCCTCTTCCTCCTCCTCTTCCTCCTCTGCGTCCTCCTCTTCCTCCTCCTCTTCTTCAGTCTCATTATTCTCCATCGGTTTTGACTCTTTGGCCTGATTTTTGTAATCTCCACTTGAGTACTGGTGATCAGAATTTTCCTGCCTGATCACCTGTCTTCTGATCTCCATCTCTTCTGCAACATTCCTCTGACTTTCCACTTCCTCCTCCTCCTCCTCCTCCTCCTCCTCCTCGTCTAGGTTTGCTGTTTTTGCTTTATCTTCTTCCTCGTCTTTTGTCTCTTCATGACAGGGGACGGTTGTTTCTTCTGCTGGGAGCTCTGGTGGGAGGCACGCGGATGCTGACTGAACCTCCTCTTCCTCTGTGATTATCATACATGTTACCTCCTCGCTAAAGTTCTCTGTCTCTACTTTGTTCTCGGTCTCTGAGGCGATACTTCTGCTCTTATCATCAGGTGAAGGGCAAGGTTGTTCTGGGCTGTCTGTGGTCACCGAGGTACGTTCAACTGTGGAACCCAGGTATACAAACAAATGTCAGAGCTGCTATGTTGTTCATTTGTAACCTGGTCTGCATCCGTACGTAAAAAGACTGGTGACAGATTTGCACGGTTGGTCTAAGCAACAATGAACATTGCTCACATTCACTTTCACATTTCTGAGCTGAAAGAAGTTGGTGGAACGTGTGAAAGATTGAGTTACACACCTTTTCCCGTCTCGCTCTTTGTTTCTTTTTTCTTTTTGTCTTTGATGCCATCTTTTTCCTCTCCGTCTTCCTCATTCTGCTCCTCCTCTTCTGCCATGTCACTGTCCTCGTCGGCCTGTTTGGTGGGCTGGGTCCTCTTCCTGGGCGACAGCGGGTTCTCTTCGATTTCGGCCTCCTGGAGCTTCCTTTTCTTTACAATTGGGCAGCCCAACGCACTGAGAGCAAGATGGACAAAACAAAAGAATTATAATGTTGTATTGTACTCGGGCAGCGAACTATATGATGCATTAATTTGACTGGAAATTAATGTTTAGTCAAATAAATTATCTAGTTAAAAGTTGAAATGATGCAAGCACGCTGATAACGGAGCAGTGTCATAACCGTGGAGAAAGCTGCTTTCACAACAAAGCTGATAAAAGTTTTCTATTATCATCTCCATATTTTAATTCACCCAGTGTGTCTGTAGGAATTCATGGGACAAAGAAAACAAGTGGATGAAGGCCTGAGGGAGGTGCTTTCTGCATACGATGAAACAAATGAAATTTCCAAATGTTTCTTGTAAATTAGATCTATTTACTTGTGTGAATAAAGTTGAAATAACAAAATTATGCTGCTTAGAAAAGCTTCAGAGATATGCTGGAAGGATGACCTCATGAAATAGGCCAGTTCACAACAGCAAGGAGACTGTGGGCTATTCATCAGCAAAACAATGTCACCCTAAAAGGAGCTGAGGAAAACCAAAACGGCTTCCTCTTGAGTACAGGAAACGTTTTGGGTCAACAAATATTTCAGCACCCAAAACTCATTATATGGATGTCTTTTCCCTCTGTTTACCCACAAAAACCGAAAGTCCGTCATATACAGAAGTAAATCGTCAGGCAGATTTTAAATACTACGACACGTTTATATTGTTGATGATACATGATGCTGTCAAATGATTGCTTATCGTTTCTGCTGAATCCCACCTTCTGTGTCTCGAATATCTTCCACTGACGTGACCTTTGCCATCACATCCAGGGGTGGGACAGCTGCTGCTGGCACAAACCAAGAAAAACCTACATTTCAAACGCATCACGTTGTTTGATTTGAGAGCCGATCAGGACAAGAATACTTTACCTCATTTCCAGCTTCATTGCTTGTCCAACTTGTTCTGCTGACAGAGAATAGAGTTCACTGCATTATCCGGGAACACAAACAAATATCTCACTTTATATGTCTTGTGACAGAATAGATTAAATCCATGTGTCAAGATGCACTTTTATTACGTATACGACTGAAAACCAATGGGGAGATTTTTCTTTCAATTTGGACAAATTTTTTATGTTGTTAAAAATGTAGATTTTTTTTCTCATTTCAGAAAGTAAAATAATTCAATTTACATAGAATGGGATATATTCAAGTCTTTATTTATTCTAATTTTGATGATTGTGTCTTGTAGAAAACAAAACCCAAAATTCAGTGTCTATATATTTATATTTATAACTTCGCTTAAGCACTTCTGGATTTATGTAAACTGCATTTCGTTGCCTGTACTTGAGACATGTGCAAAGACAATAAAGTTGAATCTATCTATCTATCTCATATTTCTCATTTCATTTGTAGACAATAAAAAAACATAGAATGCTAACATAGAAAATGTTAGCATTCTGAAATTTTCTAAAGATTAGGCACACAATGAAAAATGTATAGGAGAAGCACAAACTAAAATCACTATTTCACCTGGTGTCAAAAGAGTTTTGAGAAGTGAAAAGAATCCTTAAATGTATGGGAAGCCAGTAGAATAAGACAAGAATCTGGAAAATATGATTATTGCTGTTTCCTGCCACGGCCTTTTGTATTTTGCTCACAAGCTCTATGAAGATGCTGATTTTTATTTTCCAACAGGGCAAACACAGTCCCAACCAAATACTGAGAGCACATTAGTAAACACACTCTTCAAAAGCCTGACACTTATGTTTAAAACACCCTTTTCAGTGGTCTGATGTTAATATTCAAATTCCTAATTGTCCGTAAGCCACGATCATCAAAATTCTGAGATATAAAAGATCTCAATATTTTTCTCTGCGTAATGAATCTATAGGCTACATAAGTTTCACTTTCTGAAATGAGTCAAAAGAAAATTTGAACTTTATCACAACTTTATCATTTTTGGAGCTTTGTTGATGTCAGCAATCCACTTATTTGTAATTTTTGATTTGCTGGAAGGACGAGTGATTGATTTAATGAACCAAAAATGAACAGAAGAAAATATCTGATACAATGTGCTGGTTTCTCAGCTTTCTAACACTCTTGACGTGACTGGACTGGGCTTTTAGAATATGAATGAGAAGTGAGACAGAGTGAGGAGATCAGATCTTTGGGAATCAAATCTCACTTTCTGCATGCAGGCTTGTCGGTGCTCACACTCACCCCGGATGGCTTTAGAACGAGCTCGTGTTCTTGTCTCTGTGTCTTGACTCATCTATGTGACAGAGGGTTGGGTGAAAGGTTTACAACAGACAGACAACGCAGCATGGAGGAACAATTAAGATGGTAAATTGTTGTCAAACAGACACAGGAGAGATGGCCAGACAGATGGAGAAAACGGACAGGGAGGGGAAAAAAACAACAAAAAAATTGCTTTGTCACTTACTTTCATCTAGCTTTGAACTCATTTATGCCTAGAGTTGGACACAAAATAGGAAATCAACTCGGATAAAGCTTTGAGTTCACTTTTAAGAAGAGCAAACTACATTCTGCCTTTCTGAAGGAAAATACAAACTTTACTGGGTCCTATGAGATCAGAGTGATCCAAAAAAAGAGAACAAGTTTGGCTAATTGATCTCATAGGTAACTTTAAACATAACAGATAAAAACAGAAGCTACATGCTAAAGAGCAGACTGATTTGCTGCCTTTATAAAGCAGCATTTTCTAGTAAACCTTAAGAAATGCTATGCGTTTGAGTCTTTTCTTTTCTTGCACATTGGACCATCAACTAAAAATAATTACAGATTACACTGTTGATTTCAACACTGGGAAATGCCAGTGTTAATGCCAAGTTCATATTTAAGAAATATTTGGAAATCAAATAAAAATACTTCTACAAACATATGTATCAGCTTTAAATCAGCATAATTATCTTTGAAGTTTTTGATAAGTCATGGTTATAATTAAATATTTCAAAACTGCATACAGGTGTCATGTCTAACATGATGTATTGTATAGGCATACCTCTGTATACCTATCCATAGGTATGTTGATAGCTCTCTATAGGCATAAAGGCCACTAATCTACAGATAAAACCCCTTCATTAAAATGCTCCTTTCCACCTGGAGCAGCTTCGGCCCCTGATCCTGCAGCTCAACCAGGTGACTTCTTCTCTGAAGAGCATTAACCCCAACAAAGACCCAGGGCCTGACAAAGTGTCGGGGAGGACTCTGAGGTTATGTTGGCAGGGGTCTTTTTAGACATGTTCAATCTGCAGTTTTCAGCTGTCCCGGTCTTCCTTAATTGCTCCATCTTTGTGGTTGTGCTAGTAGTAGAATCTGTTGTGACCTGCTTGAATGACTACCGTCCAGTCACCCTAACCCCAATCGTTACAAGACGATGTGAGAAGATCGCCCTAAAACACATGAGGAATAGCCTTCCTGCTACTCACGACAGGCACCAGTTCGCCACAGAGCAGGGCATGCTCCATTGCCCTTAGACACTTGCAGCATCCTGACACTTATGCTGAACTTCAGTTCACCATTTAACACCATCATCCTGGGAAAGCTGACAGTGAAGCTCCATAATCTGGGACTTTAAACAGCAATTTGCCTTTGGATCAGGGACTTCCTCAACAACCGGTTTCAGGTGGTGACAACAGGGGGTCAAACATCCTCCACTCTGGTCCTGAATACAGGCACACCACAGGGCTGTGTGCTTAGCCCGGTTCTTTTTACACTGCTCACTCACAACTGTGAAGCCATCCACTGCTCCAGCAGGGTTCAGATGATACTATCGCAGTGGGTCTAGTAACAAACCATGATGAGACCCTGTACAGAAAAGAGATCCACCGCTTGTCCCAGTGGTGTTCACTGAACAATCTGGTACTCAACACCAGCAAGACCGACAAGGTCATAGGGGAGATAGAGGAGGACAGCGCACCCACCTTTTACAATTCAAGGAGAGGTGGTTTAGTGTGTTTACAATATCAAATTCCTGGGCATCCAGATCACCTCGGATGTGACCTGGTTGGTGAACAAGTCTTTCCTGGGGATGAAGGCCCAACAAAGACTCTTTATCCTCAGGAAACTGAAAATGGTTGAACTCCCTGTTCAGTTGCTCAAGAACTTCTATAGAGATGTTATTGAGATCCCTGTGTTGTCATGATAGGTGTCAGTGGATGGACCCAAATGGAAACGTCAAGCTATGCTGAAGATTTAATGAAAAATGAAAGAACAAAAAACTCACAAAAATCAAAAGAAAGCATGGAATCCAGAGAAGGACAAAAACCAATAAATCTAAGGGAAAGACAGCAGAGAACAGAGGGGAAGAACAACAGGATATAGTAGGAGTAGACGAGGGGAACTGGCAAGGAGTGAGAGGAGGCGCATAAGTACTGGGAGAGTGAATACAATGGGCCTGGGCTGGGAGCTGTGGCCTTGCAGCAAGAAGGTCCTGGGTTTGATTCCTGGCCCCGGTCTTTCTGTTTGTTCTCCCTGTGCATGCGTCGGATCTTTCCGGGTACTCTGGCTTCCTCCCACAGCCCAAAGACATGACTGTCAGGTTAAATGGTCTCTCTAAATTCTCCTTAGGTGTGTGTGTGTGCGCATGGTTGTTGGTCCTGTCCTTTTCTGTGTCCATTGCCCTGCGATGGACTGGCAACCTGTGATCCCACCTCACTCCTCTTGACCTCTGAAGACCAGGACCTCTCAAGACCCCACTAGGGATAAGCGAGTAAGATAATGGATGGATGGTTGGACCTGGCCTGATTTGCTAACTGACTGCAGGTGTGAGGGGAGAGAGCAGAAGACAGACTGAGGAGAGGGAGAAAGTGAGAAAGTGGTACAGGGCGCGAGGGAGAGTACACAAGGAGTAGGAAATGAATCTAACACTAAATAATAACAAGAAACATGATAAGAGTAACAAATAATAACTACACAAGAAGTAAACATAATAAACTAGAATTACTAAAGAAGGACAGAACTAAAGTAAAACAGAAATAAGTGCTGTTTTCTTTCTATTAGACGGGTCTAATAGAAAGAAACTCAAGAATACAGAATTAACAAACCTCAAAGCAACACAGGATCCTAACACATTCTCCCTACAACATATGCATATATGCGACAAAATTAAAATCTTATTTTATGTCTTACTTATGCTGACTGCAGTTTTGTGGAGGTGAACTTTTATGACATCTGACATATCAACGCAACTTTGACCGGCCGGATCTTCTTATTACAAAGTCAGCGACAAAACGGTAAAACTGCGAAGTTAGAGCTGAAGTGACAAGCACCCGCTAGACAGTATGGTGTGATTTAAGGTATTTAGTAAATTCCATATAATAAATTATATGGGAGAATATCGTGTTTAAAGTACAACGTTACGAAATGGTTTGTTTACGAATTCAAAAAAAATGTGGCTGCAAAACGGAGGAGTAAAAACTAGCGACAGGAATTGGGTTGATAAGCAGCTCAACGATTATTATGTAATCAAATCAAAGGTGACGAAAAATGTAAAAAAACATAAAAATAATAATAATAAAAAACCATGACAATAAAAAAAGCTGAATTTCCCCAGGATCGACAATAGATGAAACACAAAAACATTCTAAGTGCAGTTGGATAAAAAGCGGCTGCTTGACGGCACCTATCTACGGGTAGCCTGCTGCCTGATGCGCGGTGACACAAAAGGAAACATGAGAACGCACATGCAGAGTGAAGGCGTTCAGTGCGTTGACAACAGAGACGTGAAGGCCTGCTCAGGCCTTTCCCTCTGCTAATCTGTCACTCTGAACACATAACCGCAGCTTTTTTACAGTTCTTTTATTTTTATTGTCCCCCCCCCCCACCCCCCCACCCCCCGCGGTTTGTGTTTAGACCAAAACAGTAAGCAGAGCATAAAGACCATCCAATAATAAAAAGCTTTTGAAAGCAATGCCCGTACGCATATTTGGATCGAGCCTGTCGGCTCTCTAAAACAAAACTGGGCAGAAAACGTATGATCCCGTTCAGTGTCACCTCCACCCTGCTCGTTATAAAATCCAAGATAATCTCTACTGTTAGAGTGCAGATAAGAACAGAGAATAAAAGAGCTCTTTGTTGGTGAACCAAAGCCTTACCTTACTCACACTACAATCCTCCCCTCCCCCTCCGCCTTGACATATCTAGGGAGGCGGACTGTCGCCCCTCAGCAACGATGTTCCACGCAAAAAAAAAAAAAAAAAAAAAGCAAAACTACAAAAGCAAAGCACCTGAACACAGCACAAAACTTTGAATTCTCCAGTGGTGTCCACGGATGAGGTCCAGGCCCCATGAGCCTTCCAGCACCCTGGACAGAGCCGATTCTGCTTTCAGCACCACGGAGAGAGGGCTGATTTTACTGCCCCCTGCAGGTGTAAAGGAAAGATGCAGGCCTATCGTGGTTGGGACTTCCCCTGCCCAGTCTGTGACGTCATGTCAGTATTTAAAGAGGCACCCAGCACTGGGCGGATGGGGTGCGGTGGAGAGAGTAATGTCAGTACAGACGGGATTACAGCCTGTTGTTTAAACATACGTTAACGGCGGTGTGCAGTTTTTGAGAACATTTGGCTTACATTGTAGAATTAGAATGAGAATTTATTGTTGTTTGTCATTGCACACATGTACTGCTTACCAACTCCAAAATAGTGCAGTGTAAGAATATAAACAGAAATATGGTGATGAGCATGTAACTCTGATCACTTATGATGCTCTGTGTCGACCTTTCACCAGATGGAGACACGACTCAGTTACAGTTTGAGGGTTTGATGTTTAAAACTTAGAGTCAAACTGGATCTATACATTACTAGTCCATTTGCATTTTTTTTTTACTGTATACGTAAATTCTCCTCTAGTGGAAGCCACTTTTTTTCTTGGAAAGCTCCCCCTTGATCTAACTAAGATGATCTTGCGTCAGATGACAGATAGCAGGTCTCTCTGGCTTTAAAGCAGGGGAAACTGCATGATCTTTGGGCCCCCTGGCTGTCTCCTGGGTCATTCAGTCAAATTCTATTCAATTGAAATTTAATTGAAGTCTCAATTGTTACAGTGCTGTGTAAATAATATCCAACTGCCATAGCAAGAAAAAACATTTTGAAGTTAGAAAAATAAAACAATGCTAACCTCGCTTAAGCTGCTATGAGTTGTATCATCTGACTTCTCATATCTGGTGGAGAGACCAGACCCAGAACTACAGGAAGGACTAAACAGGTTGAGCTTGTAATAGGCGCCACAGATTGTGTTTGTTTTAGTTGCCTGGGGTTTATGGAGTGGGTTTTTCCAATTGCCACTCTTTATAGTCAGTCAGGTGGTCCTGCGCTGTCTCTTGAAATCTGTTTTACTGGAGTAACAGAAGCCAGAAGGTGCAGTTTGAGGCATTTGGCGTCACATAGCCCTCTATGCCAATCCAGCCCTGCTTTACAGCACAAAGAGTTTTCTCTGGGCGTGGTTATGGTGGCATGGTACCACGTCATGCTGTTGCTGTAAGTTTGGCTCTAAATTCCACATTTCAGCCAAACTCGCTACTTTCGATCAGTAGGACTACAGTCCAATATTTGATGGGCATGCCCAATTCTTCCAGAGTCTCCTCTAGAAATCCTTAAAAAAATCAGTCCCAAGCCATTGACAATCATGACATTTGGTACACTTGTGTATCTTGTCAGGACCTACAAAAAAACTCAAAAACAAAAAGAGTCTCTTGGAGTCATGGTCCAAACTCCATAAGAAAGTCAGCTATTTTGGATCAAAGCAACCATATTGTCTCTTTTACATGTTGTACATCAACAAAGTCCTACAGCTTTTGACATGCAGGTTTCATAATCACTCAAAAGGTCAAAAGTTTTCAAATTCTTTTGACAAAGCATGTTGGCATGGCCAAACCTTGAATCTTGAACCATTTGCCATAAAACATCGAGGTGAAATAGCTTCCACACACAAGCTCCAAGCTGCCTGAGACTTTGCGTTTATCATAACTGACCAGCACTCATCATATTCACACAGTCAGTTCATGACATCACCTTAGCCTCACCCTCTTTGAACAGGAAGTCTGCTGGTTCTCGTCCTTTAGTTATATGATTCATACAGATTTACACCTGTGTTTATTGACATTGAACAATATGAGAATAATCCTTTTCTTAAAACTGGCTGGTGGCTGTAGTGTCCTAGTGGACTGGTGCAGGAACGACATAAGAACATGATGACGCCAATGGGTTAGCGGTGCCGGAGTTCTGCCGGTCGCCACTGTAGGGCATTAAAATGAGATAGTATATCAATATAATGAGATAGTATGGCAATTTAATGAGATAACTATCTCATTATAAGGAGATAATGTCACTATAATTAGATAAAATATCAATATAAACCAGAACAAAGATAACATTAAGCTGTTGGAAGCATTATCTCAGTTGATGCCTCCCTTCAGGAAGGTTTTAGAGAAAAAACAGAACGCAAGACCAAATCTTGCTACACTGAAGATTAAAAAAAAAAAAAAAAAAGAGAAAACAGAACGTTAAAGGTGGAACTAACAGCAAAAAGTGTAAATTTCAGGGAAGGAGGAGTTCAGTTCACATGAGGTCCAGATGCATAAAACAGGCTGCAATCCCCCTTTATTGAAGTCTCACAAATCAAATAAAGGTTTCACAAATCACAAACTAGGTTTTAAATATTCAACTATTAGTTGAGAATAATCTAGTAAAGGTATGAAGAGTCTATACACTCTTAAAACAAATGTGTTATATTTTTAACACACTTAAGAGCAAATCCAGCCGTGAAAAGCATCAACTGCTATAACTCCACATTCATCTTCCACAACTTGGAGAAGGGCCGTGCGTTTGTGACAGCTTGTCCATGTGATGAATCAGTGTGTGTAGTAGATCATTTAGAATCTGGCAGCGTGTTCCTTGTGAAAACAAGAGATTTTCTTTATGAACAGATACAGAAAGTTGTGTGTATTTTGGAAAAAAAGTGTTTTAGAACTGTAATTTCAATATAAAGCAGAAATTGTCCTTGAAGTTTAGCAGAATTGCTTCAGACGATTGTTGCATGATATATATTTTGTGGTCAATATGTCTCAAGAACCAGTACGTGTGTGTAAACTATCGAGAAAAACTTCAATATATATATATGTTTTTTTCCCACAAAACCCCTTCTATTGGCATATTGTATTGTTTCAAAGGCGATCATGCCACTCACAATATGGCGCTTGCGTTGACGCATAAACAGGGTCAACAAAACCAGTAATGCAGAAAACTTTGGCGCTAACAGAATGCGGCTTTGCACACCGCTTCACTTTCTCCTGCGCTGTCCGGCGCATATCAAATAGGTGAATTTTCGTGACAACGTCTCTTCTCCCGAAACATAGATGACGTCTTTCCTGTGATGGAAAATCACGTTATTTCCGGTGAAGATTCGCACCATGATTTGGTGCAGATCCATAAACACACGAAACATAAGCTCTTCGTTCTGCCGCAGCCATTCGGGATGCTCCGAAAAGGAGGCTTATGTAAAACTTGGATAAGTGTGAACGTAGACGAATATCTAACTGGTTAGGTTTCATCGAGACCACTGGGAACATCTGGTTTAATCGTGTGGTCGAGAGTTATCCCGTGTTTTAGGGGGAAACCTTGGAGTTTCCCTTCTAGAAAAGAGAGGTGAGTCTTGTTTTTTCACCTCCAAACTTTATTTATAACGACCACTATATTGTTAATATCAGTGAATTACAAAAACAGTCGAGACTGATCTGACAAGGGCAGCAGAACGCATAAAACATTGGAGAATCAAGATACATGGAAATTATTGAGGATTATAGTAATAGGAAAATAGGTTTAACAGGTTGTACAAGACCGCTACATAAAAACGGACATTTTAAACACGGGGGGGCCTACAAAAATTCACTGTCTCCAAAACTTTGCAATTCTTTGAAGATGATATCGTTTTTACGTGAAATTCAAACTCTTATAAGTTAGGAGAAATTCTGAAAATCTAAAAATACACCTGTGAAGAAACAGAATAGGAATAGAGACTAAGTAGAAATAGAATAAAGTGTATAACAACAACAAAAATCAAATAAAGTCTTTTTTTTTAAAGGAATAGCTTAGAAAAGGGGTGCCCAAACTTTCTCAGACTAAGAACTACTTTTTCTCTCACCAAGAGCTGTCGCATCACACAAAGATATAAATGAAACTCTATTGACTTATTTTATATGCATCAGTTATAGCAGGCGTATTGAAGTGACAGAAAAAAATGCAGTTCTTTTTTCAGTGATATTCTGACTCTGGGAGGAGGTTATTACTTTCTCATGGTCAGTGCAGGAGGAGCTGGTTGCAAACCGTAGGCCAGCATGTGTCGATTAGTTATGGTAGATCTTCTGTGAATCTCTTTCTGTGCATTCGTGAATATTGACACTGTTTTAGTTCCATACACGTTTACAGGCACATAAAGATAAAGAATAATAAATGTGAGTCTTTCCAGTCTTTTGAAGACTTCTTTATAGAGGTCATATCATGGTTGGACTCCAACTTTCTTCATCTTAATGAAAATAAAAACTCAGGTAATTTTATTTGGACAAAAGGATTTTCATGGTAGTCCCGAAACAATTTTTGGTTGGTACTTTATGTCCATCTCACTAGACAGTTGTAAAAACTGTGACGTAGTCTTTTTTTTTTTTTTTTTTTAGAAATAGTGTATTTATTCATTTCTGTACAGCACTTTGGTGAATCTAAATAAATTTGACATTATGTGGTCATATGGTGACATCATCTAAACCCCACCCTGTGAGAAAATAGTCGCTTTTCTCACGAGGTGAAACTCCATCTCTGACCCACTTGACCTAATTAAGATGACCTTAATTAGGTCAGGTCAATTTCAGGTCAGGTTTAGGGTTTGGAAAAGTCCATGTAAAGTCTTTGTGAAGATGGAATGGTAATATATGTATGTGCGCGCGCGTGTGTGTGTGTGTGTGTGTGTGTGTGTGTGTGTGTGTGTGTGTTTGTGCAAAGGATGGACTTAAGCACCAGGCTAATGATGTGGCAGGAGCTGGCGGTGAGCTGTGGCTTCACTACGTTACATCAGAGCCTGCAGCAGGTCTGGCGGCTTCTTCTTCTCTGTCTCATCTGCAGGGTCTGCTTCAGGCTAGGTTGGTATAACTGCTTCCTGTGTTAATATTTGTATAATTACACACATTTTACTTTTAATTTGCCGTTTCACTCCTGTTCCTTACCCCCCCCCCCCTTGTGTAACACATAAACAAGAATCCTTTGACATTCCATATTTATCATCTTGATTTGTCGTCTTGTTTCGGTTGAGAGTGAAAAATATGAAGGGAAAAATGCTCAACCAATACGTCTTGCCTTAATTTGAGCAGCATTTTACAATTCTTTGTATTTAAATTATGTAACAAATCTAATGTCTGTAATCTCTATGAGTTATTTAGAATGCAGTCTTTTTTTAATGCTTTGCTGTTTCCATCACCCAGGAGTCTCATCAGCGGTGAAGCACGTCGCGTCCACGTTGGTCGGGATGTATGGCTTGTTCCTGTTCCTGGAGTTGCACATGGTGTGGGTGCTGCTGCTCAGCATCATCTGTTACCTCAGTCTCCTGCTCTGCAGACACTCTAGCAACAAAGGCCTCTTCCTCTCAGTGGTTATCCTCGTCTACCTTCTCATTGGGTGAGGGAACAGGGCACAAAACAACACAGATTTTTTTTTTTGTTAAAACACTGCTTGAGCTCTTTGTGCTTTAGTAGGATTCAGATTTTACCTATGAATAATTATAACAATTACTTTAAGCAATTATTAGTAAAACTAGTATTCTAGATCAAAATGACCAAACTGGGGCTCCACTCTTATCAAGAAAACGGCCAAAACGTTCAGTCTCAGTTATTATTTATAACTACCTGCTTTATAAGGCAGGTAGGTAAAAACAGGAAGGTGGAAAGAACAAGACAACTTCCTTCAAGTATGCAGGAGTTTTTTTTATTTTTTTAACAACTTTACAGTTGAACATTGTATTAAACTAACTTGCTAAGTTATTAACACACAACTACACATACTGAGAACAAGATTATGAAAATTTATTTTGTTGACACCGGTGGAAAAAAAAAAAAATTAATGTTGCAATATTAAATGATGATGTCATTTAAGAGAGTCTGACCTGTGCATTGCAAGGCGCTACCTGGTCTACACTCCTTCCTTCAGTTGTTTGCCAACAGCCATTAAAATAAAGAAGAATCTGGTCAGCTGATCCAAAGTCGTACCCGCCTGGTGAGGCGGAGCTCTTCCATGCTCAGCTCTGCGTCTGCTCAGCTCAGCTCTCCACACGGACAGGATGGAGCCAGCTGCAACCGGTCATATCTGCCGACTCTTTAACATTTAAATAAATGGGTAGACGTGAGATTGAAGGTGCTTGCTGCTGTGTCCCGAATCAGATATTCCTTTACAGTGTTTATTTGCATTGCGCATTTAAAACAACAGCAGTTGACCAAAGTGCTTCATAATTACACCAAACATCACAACATAAAACACAGGCTAAAACAATAACAATAAAACATTGAGAGATATTAAACAACAGAAAACTAGCTGAATAGAAGAATCAGAGAGGCAGCAACTCAAGCTGTGTTAGAAGCCAGTGAGAACAGATGTGTTTTGAAAAGACATTTAAAAGAAGGACTTGGACATGTCTTGAACATGTCCACATATTTGTGAGAACATTCCTAAGGAAAAAAAGTCTGGAAAATGTTCTCTATTCATCCTCCATGAACCGCATTTATATGCATCTTCAGTAAATCTGTGTTTATCTACTGTATTTCTCTCTCTCTCTAACTATCATGTAAGTTTTTCCTGACCAAGCGTAGTCTTATGCAGCCTGGAGCTGGAGGAGTGTTTCTACTCTGACATCCAGATCAGGTCAACAACTTTTATTCGGTGATGACTGGATTTGTGCTTCGTGTCAGGGGTTAGGGCAGTAAGCGCTTGAGCTACTCGTACCTGCTGCTGCTTATAGGAGAGCAAACTGCTTCAATCAAAATGAAATTCAACACATAAAAAAAACAAAAAAAAAACAACGCAGATATCATTGCTGCCTTGGCAGGTTTTTGCCACTGTTTTTCTGTGCGCTCCCTGTCTGTAGCTGAGTGAAGCTGACAGCCCACCCATGTGAAAGGTTTCAGCAAATGGACCGAGTGGTTAGTGCTCCGTTTGTGCTGCTTTGGTTTCTGAGATATTAAAAAAATATTTATTAGGTCATCCAGACGTTAATCACCATTAAAATTGTCGTTTTTTGCAGCTTTCTTTTATGAGATATTATAAATTAAGCTTTCAGCTGGTAGCATCCTTTCCTAAAGGCTAATTAGCTTTGCAGAAATAAATTGTCTGAAGTTGAAAGTGCAATATGTAGGATAGAGATTACTTTGAAAGTTTGAAAGAATTGTCTTCTTGATTTATTTCAGAGAGTTGCATTTTTTCGACATGGGAACCTGGAATAAAATACGAGGTAAGTACAAAATGATTTACATCCGTGAGAAATTTGGGTTCAGAGTAATTGGTCAATGTTATCATGTTTCTTCTGACTGTAAGTGATGAAACTCAGAGCCACAGTCCAGAACTGAATCTCACAGAGAACGGGTGAGAAATGTAAGTTTACGGTGATGGCAATGAGGCCTTCCATTCTCAAAGTAAAACAATAAACATTTCTCACATTATATTTGTCATTAACCTGTAAATACAATTCTAATTTGAACCTGACTTTCTTTTATTATAATATTGTCTTATTATAAGTAGGCAGTTGAAAGAGTTTTTGCTAAATTGTGAAATACCACAGGTTGTAAAACAGTTCGTTCTGGTGCGAAAGGAGGGTAATTATGGCAGTGTGTTTGTGTCAGGTTCTCAGATGGTGGTGGCCATGAAGGTCATCTCGCTGGCCTTCGAGCTCGACAGAAGAAAAGACAACAACCTGCCATGCCCTGCTGAGTTTCTTGGCTATGTTTTCTTTGTGGGCACTGTTGTGTTTGGCCCATGGATCAGCTTGTCAAGTTACAAAAATGCACTCAATGGTCCAAAACTGGTGAGTTTTTTTCTTTTTTTTTATTCTTATAATTACATCTGTGTTTTTGTTATTGATTGTCATATTTGTTGATGACTGAATGGTTCATTTCTCAGAGCTACTTGTGGCTGTACAGTTCCCTCGTCAGACTTGTAAAAAGTCAGATTTGTCTGCTGGTGTCGACCTGCATCGCTCCGTATCTTTTCCCTTTCTTCGTGCCAATATATGGGAACTCTGTCACACAAAAGTAAGTAATGCATTTATACAAATCCTGTTGTTTTTTCCCCCGCCAAAGCAATAGCCTTAAAAATCTCTATTTTTTAAGGAACACTGTGTCTGTCTCTTTCTGCTTCCAAGATGCAATTGAACGGGGTAAGGCTTCAACATGACATATTCGATTGCATTTAATTTTCATTCAGTTTGACACTATGACGACAAGACATCATTGTCCAAAGGAATCTCATTTCACAATTTAGTGAAAAATTTTTAACAACAAAAAAAAAAGTGTTGGTTGCCATGACAACTGCTGTGTATGTGTGTGTGTGTGTGTGTGTGTGTGTGTGTGTGTGTGTGTGTGTGTGTGTGTGTGTGTGTGTGTGTGTGGAATAAAGCCGACACACGGAGACAAAGACAATAACATGTGGTTATTAGTTGTTCTTCACCTGTTTGTCAGCATAATGTTCCCTTTGCTCTGGGGCACTGTAATTTCTGAAAATTTGTTAAACTGTACCGCCTCTTTGATTTGTTGAACATCGCGATATAACAACCATCAAATAGGGAAAAATATTATAAAGTAGTTAACAAACCACATCTCCTTCAGCTGCAATTACTGGTATGTAAAATTCAAGTAACTATCCGATATTAAAAATAAAATTTATTTAGTCCTCGCTTGCATTTTCATAGAACTGACCAGAACCAAAGTGTTTATAGATTTCTATCAAGGTATCAAGGGAGAAAACACATTTTACTTATCAAAGTATTGGAAATATTCTCAGCTTTATTTTAAGCCATATTTGATAGAAGTTGGATAAGAAGTAAGGACATCTTTTGTGACAGATTCGTTTCATCCTGCATCAGAATGGAATAGTTTTATGGACGATGCATAGTAATGGCACCTGAAGTCACTGTCCAATCCAGTCGGCAATCAATCAATCAAGCTTATTTGTGTGGCAAATTTCAGCAGCACAGCAGTTCAAAGTGCTTTACATCATAAAAACACAAAAATACACAGTCATAAAAGACACCATGTTGTTCCTTCTAGATCTCGCTTCTAGAAATGTTAACCTCCTTTGTGTCTCCTTATGGCTTTCCATTACTTTAACCAGAGCATCCTTCATTGCTAAGCTCAGTATCTCTGTCTTGACTACCTGTGCTTTGACTTCCATTGGCCTATCTTTGAGTTTGTTGATTTTCTCAGTGTCAGTGGATATATTCCGGTAGATTTCACTTTTTAATTCCTTCAACTCAGTTTTTATGTCTTCTTTAATTTCTTCTTTTAATTGTTGAAAGTCTTGTTTGTTTTCATTTTGGAATTTGTGTAGTTCGATCTGTATAGCTTGTAGCACCAAGCTAACGTTTTGCTTGTGATGTTGTTGATCATCCATTTTTGACTGGTGTGTTTTTACTGCGGAGGCTGCACAGTGGTGGCACAGCCAATTCATGTGAATTATGGGTACGTTAAGGGTCAAATTCTTTGTGCTTACTAGAGTTCTGGATGCACATTGTGTTACATCTTCATTTTGTATTTTGGTAGTTTCACATTCCCCTATCCCTTGATAGTTGAGGTGGTTAGGCGTTGGGTCGTGGGTCTTCTTCCCCACAGTCAAAGCTCCTCTGTGGGACTTCCTCATCTTCAGAGACCCTCCATCGGTCTCTCTCGACTCCAGTGTCTCTACATGGGTCTCCAGCGCCTCTATCTATGTTTGCCGTCTTCCCCAGCTCCCTTGCCTCTATGTGTGTTAAAGTCAGCTGAACTGTGTTCCCCTCGATTCAACGGGACTTTAAGGACCGTTAACTGATGTGGCCTGCAAGCTTCAAGCTCCTCCAATGCCAACCTTCAGAGAATTGGCTATGCCACGGTTCTGCTGGCATCAAGCTCCTAAAATGCTGCAGTCCTGCGCGCCCCAAGTTTCTGTGGGTCCCAAGCTCCTGCGCTGTTGGATCTTCAAACCTCCTGGTTCCACTGGCCGAAAGGTCAACCGTGAGGTCCTCTTCTTGGGTTCCTCCGAGGTTCTTGCTCCTTCGTCGCCGGCCTCCAGCCTCTCTGCTCCTTTATTTCCGGGCAGCTCACTGTGGCCGTTATGAACTTAACAGAGCTCTAGTTTTGTCCTTCGGAGGTCCCTTCCGCCCTCACTGGTTGGGAAAGTTTTTTTTTGTTTTGTTTCTGCTCCCCAGTATTTATACAACTTCCTCACAGTCACTTGGTTCTTCCATTAAATCCTGTCACTTCCTCTTTCAACCTGCTGCCCTTCCTGCTGGATTCTTTGTGTTTTTTTTGTTCTGCTCCGTCTCGCTGGGTTCCCTGTGATTTTTGTACGTTTTCTTTCTTCATTTTTGTATAAAAGCTTCGTCACCTGGCCGTCTCTGCCTGACTGCATTTGGGTCGTCCACCAGAACCTACAACATGACAAGGCCTTACCCTAATATTTAAAAGAATCTTTCTTTTACCCAGAATCAAGTCATTTCTCTGCTTGTTCTATTCCAGATTTCTGTGTTTTCCTTCCTCTTTGGCATTTTACCGTAATGTCACAAATATTTACACCTGGATTTTTTTTTTGCATTTTTCACAACAACTACAAAAACAAACTGGACTATTAAAAGCAAGTTTAAAAAAAAAACATTATTGGTGCTGGGGTTTACATTAGCATTATTTTTTGGCAAATGATTTTTATTTTTTTTTAGAATAGATGACCTTAGTGTTTTTCTTAACTGTAATACTTCTGTAAAAAAACATTGTTTGAAATGAAAGTATTGTAAGATTTTCTGTGCTTCATTGAATTTATTTTAAGTTCAAAGTGTCAAGTGCTTGACGTTGAGGAAGAAGAAGGCCAGCTGAATATATGTGTGCCGTGCAGGTGGCTGCGTGCTTACGAGAATGCAGTGTCCTTCCACTTCAGTAATTACTTCGTGGGTCATCTCAGCGAAGGCACCAGCATGTTGGCAGGAGCAGGTTTCACGGAAGAAAAAGACAACATCCACTGGTAACTTTCACTAAGCTCAGCTACTGGACTTGTCTAATTTGCAGTGGAGTGTTTGTGAAAAGATAAACTCCGTAAATGTAAAATGTATTTATTTCTAATCACTCTTTGTATTTTTTGCGCAGGAATATGAGGATAGTGAAGCCCCTGAGTGTGGAAATGCCTCGCTCCATGGTGCTGGTGGTGATATCCTGGAACATCCCGATGTCTCAGTGGTTAAAAACCTGTGGGTCATGGCTTCCCTCACTCAGTATTACTAGATATTCTTGTTGGAGTCAAACACACCCAACACTTTCCAAACCAACACAGTGGTGAATATGTTTGGCTTCATGGTTTAGCTACCTTGATTTCGATAGTTAATCAAGTGAGTTAATCTTTAATTAGCTATCTTGATCAAGGATGAAGATGGTTCTGATACTGCTGAATCGCTCAGAGTTAGAATTCACATCTCTTGGAAGGCAAACAAAGAGCTGTGTATGTTAAATAATTAGTTTGAACGTGTTCTTTTCTCTGTCTTTCTCAGATGTGTTTAAGACGTCAGTGAAACTGGGAACCTTCCCTGCAATCCTAGTGACATACACAGCCAGCGCCCTCCTGCATGTCAGTCACAGAGGCATTTTTCTTTGTTCACAAGTGTCTGGTGTATGAGATGGACGAAACTAATTTCATACAAAAAGTTATGGACGTTTGTGTGCGTGTGTTTGTGTATGTGTGCACTGTACTATAATTCCTATACTTGAGGTTTTTGACATCTTACTGGGCTGGATAATTTTACTGGGATTGATAAGTTTAATTTGTTGCAAACGTAAAAGTTTTACAGGAAGGGCAAAAGTCCGTGAGACTGTAACAAGGCCTCTCCATAAGCAGGAGCTTCACTATAAATTAGAATATGAAATATTAAATTATTTCTGAAACAGTACATCATCTTTAACTCCAGTTAGATTCCTTTTGGATTAAAGGGTTAAAAACTGAAAGTTTCTTCGACTGTCATTTTTATTTTGCATGTCAGCAGACCAGAAGACTTAAATTCAAACAGCTTCTGTTTAGTCAATTTTATTCCAGCTTCATGTATTTTAGTTAAAGTTTAATCCATCCATCCTTTCCTTGAAGGGTTTTTGGAAGTGGCAGGTGCCTATCTCCAGTGGTCAAAAGAAAACAAAAACTATTTTAATTGCAAGACTAAATTTAGTTACAAGAAGGAAGTAAATATTGCTCTGCATCTTTCATTTCACTTCCTTTCTTATTTAGTTATTTTGACTGCTTGCTAGGCCTATTTTGTTGTCAATTGAAAAAAAACATATATAAGAATGATAAAAATATAGAAGCATAATATAACTTCAGTCTATTTGCTTCTTCAGGGCAGTTGCTGACTAGTTGAAGCTGTTTATGTGTTGTTGTTTTCTTCAGGGCCTGAGTTTTCACCTGGGAGCTGTTCTGCTCACACTGGGATTCATCACATATGTTGAACATGGTACGTAATCAAAACTTTATGGCAGTCTCATAAATGCAGGATACACTAATCGTCTTCATCTAAAATTAACTTCCGCATACAGGAAGAAATACTTGTTCTCATGACGCAAAGGCACTGTCAGGGTCCTGGTTCTTGAGTTGTTTTGGGGTTTGTTTATTATTTCTGTGTTCCTTAGTCTCATATTTTGATTAGATCAGCCTTGTTTCTCTTTTAGTGCCATCTGCTCTCTCCCCTCACATCTACGACCTGTTAGTCAGTTAATCATTTGTTCCAGTATTCACACTCCCAGTATTTATTCATTGCTCTCTCATTCCTCCATGTTGGTTACTCTTGTTTAATCCCTTTACTTTCCTGTTCACCTTGCTGGCTTTTTGTTTCCTGAATCCTGAGGGGTTTTTTTTGTTCTGCTCTGGTTCCCTGCATTCCCTGTGATTTTTGCACGTTTTTGTTAAGCATTTTTTATTAAACTTTCATCACCACTCACTACCTCTACTTCTCTGCTACTTCAACATTCAACACCCTTCTATACTCAAATTAGTATTAAGTATCTAAGTACATTTTTCCTAGATGTCCCTTTACCTCATGTTCCTAATGTCCAGCACTTTTCTTTTGCATAAATAAAATGCCATATCATTTCAGCTAATTGATGAATTAATAATGACCTTTTTTTTGTGCTTGTTGTCAGTTCTGAGAAAGAAGCTTGCATACATCCTTAGTGCCTGCATTCTGTCCAGGCCCTGTGCGTCTGACTGCAGCCATCGACACAAGAAGGTGCACTCCTACTGTTATTATTATTGCTGTTAAATTAACTAAAGAAAGCAGCAACATTTCTAAACATGCAGTGCTATCTATGCATTTGAACTAACTAACCAAAACAGTAAGAATATAATATTGGTGCATTATACTGATGCACCAGTTTACCTTAAAAGAGATGATCAAATTACGGTGCTGGCGGTTTGACAGAATCAGCAACACTCTTTATCCATAGTGTGAGAAACACTTATTATCAAAAGCTTTTGTGTACACAGAATGAAAGCACAATAGTTAATCTTTGTAAATTGTGTCAGTGACACTTTAAGTGTGAACATCACAAAGCCCTGAGAATTTGTAGGCAGATCTGAAAAGGCGTATGCGAGTTACTTACGAACTTGACTGACTAGCCCCTGTTGGTTATTCCTAAAACTGACCAAATGTATGTAAATGAAGTTACAAAAGAAAATAAATAAATATATATATATATATATATATATAAGTTTTCTGGAATTTAGCATAATTTTAGTATTTCTAACTAATGTAAAACAAGAGACATTTGATGTGAGGAAAAGGAAAAAAAGTATAAAATGTGTTTTATTTCTGGATCCAACGCACGCAGAAGTATATACTATATTGTTTGTAGCACTTAGACTTAGTTTACAGTTGGCAATATTTACGTTGCATTTTACCAGCTCATGAAAAGTTCCCAGATGCTGGTGCTGAACACAGATTCAGTACACTGGCACACTTTGGTTGTAGCTGTTTGGATTTTTACTGCTGAATTTTGAACAATGATTCTTATTTCCAGTTTCTGCTCTGCTCTTTAGAATGCTTGGGTGCTGTTGCTGAATCTAGTGTTCAGTTTGCTGGTCGTCTTCCATCTCACCTACTTGGGCTCCATGTTTGATCCTGGATCTGATGAACAGGAAGTAGAAGAGGTAAACAATTCTGGTAGATTCGCATGGGATCTTGATGATGTGATAAAGAACAGTCTCATTATTTTGTTTCCATTTCTTTGTATTGCTATACAAGTTCATCTCCAGGCACAGTGGATTTTCCCCTCAAAATCACGTTTCATTTCCCAGTCTAGACAGATAACCTCCGTATTAACTTTTTAGTCTAAAGACAAGCTTTTAAGTTGCTTTAATAAATGAAGAACTTTTATGTAAGGATTGTATTTAGAAATTAGGAGAGTGGAACCGTGATTTTTAAACAAAAAAAATGTTTTTGTTTTCTGTATTTAATGAAATGGTAGAACATGGAAACTTAAAGCAGACATCTCAGCCAGGACTGACCTCCACCCATGTTTTGGAAGAGAATTTAATTAGTACATGCTGTTTTAACAAAAGACCAAATAGTAACACGCCTGTCCTAACTTTCTAATTCTTAATATGCTGGCACATTTCACCCCAGCCTGTTTTTATGAAAACTCGTACTTATGTGAGATCTACACTGAACACCAGGTCAATCAAGTGTCTTTACTCTTTTTCAGACGTAGTTGTACACAGAATGAAAGCACAATAGTTTTCTACACTTTGGAGAAGAAGGTTGAGATGCGAATTAAACCGTAATATTTGTTGTTTCTGTTTAAGGGTTACGCAGCAATCCATACCATTCAGAGGTGGTCCGAGCTGAACTGGGCGAGCCACTGGGTCGTTTTTGCTTGCTGGATTTTCTATCGTTTAATTCAGTGATCTTGTTGTAGTAGATACAAAAAAAAATCATCATCATTAAAACTATTTTACACAAAATATCTTCAATTTTGATATTTTTGTATCAACGTCCATCCACGTGACTGAAATAAACTATAACAACGAGGTTCTGTAATGAACATGAATTGTGTAGTTCACATCTAAACTCGTGACACAAAGGCACTGTGGATTCATGAGTGCCTAAAGGGTACTGACCACAAAAACTTAACATACAAATATGTAAAGTTTTTAAAACTACTGTAAATATTAATGACCTAACCTTGCAAATCCTTCATGTTGTCACAGTTTATTTTCTTAAACTGGTCCTGTTCACTAACTGTTTGCATGTTTCTTTTATTATATTTTGCATATTATGGTTACTTTTTTTTTTTGTTACAATTTTTAGTCCATGAGAATTTCTGTAAATGTTCAGAGTCTTTGTGACGATGTAAACAATAAAAGTGTCCTGTGAAAGTGTTCACGTTCTTCTTTGCTCTTTAGTTAACTTTATTTATATAGAACCATTTAGTAATAATAATAATAATAATAATAATACATGCATACGATTTTTAGAGCGCTTTTTAGGACATTTAAAGATGCTTTACAAGAGAAAAATAACACACACACATATATATACATAAACATACAGATATAACAGTAGGTGACAATTGAAAAGGAGGCTGTGGTGGATAGATGAGGTTAAACAGGAAGGTCTTGAGTAATAATTTGAGAATATGTAGAGCCTGGAAGCCCATTTCTGCCACTGATACTTTTTTTTGTTTTTTAATCATCTCATCATTCTGAGATAGAAACTCTGAGATGTTGCATTTCACCCCCAAAATTCTCTTAACAAATTACAGTACAAAATGTACCAATTCTTCACAAACACTTAGAATTAACTAAAAAAAAAGTAAGAAATTGACCAGAGATTTATTTTTGTTACAATATATTGCATAAGAGTAGCACATTCTTCCAGTGGGTCATATTTGAAGAAATGGCATTTATGTTAAGGTAAGGTAAAACTTTATTAATCCCATAGGGAAATTAAGATTTGTCTGTTGCTCACACATTAATTCACATCCACACAGCATAAAAAAAAATTGTACACAACATACACGCATTAAAAGTAGTCTAGTAACGGAACTTAAATACATTAAAAATGCTAATTACTCCATCTCCCTGCCCGTGGGACAACTCCTTTGAGTTGTCCCACGGGCAACTCATGGAAACTTGAGTTTCCATGAGTTGTCCCACTCCTCACTGTCCCACAGGCAGTGAGAGAAACCTGTCACTGTGGGAGCTCCTCTGGTTGAAGAAAACAGTATGCAGGGGACGGCTTGTGTTCTCCAGGACTAAACTGAGTTTAGACAGTGTCCTCTGTTCCACCACTGTCTCCACAGACTCCAGGCTCACACCGACCACAGAGCCAGCTCTGCGGATGAGGCGGTTCAATCTCTGTATGTCCCTCTTCTTTGCACTGCCCACCCAACAAACAACTGCATAGAATATAACAGTTAGACACAATGGGCTTGTAAAACATGTACAGGAGCTTAGAGCACACACTGAAGGAGGCCAGTCTCCTCAAGAAGTACATTCTACTCTGTGCTTTCTTGTACACATTGTCTACATTGGAAAACCAGTTCAACTTATTGTCCAGTTGTATGTGCTGACCACCTCTACCTCAACGCCATCAATGGTGGTAGGCTGAGGCAAGAAGGGCACCCTATGAAAATCAAGAACCATCTCTTTTGTTTTAGAGATTCTTCAGTTGGAGTTTATTCCTGTGGTACCGTGCTCCAAAGTCCTTCACCAGACTCCTGTACTCCCCCTCTCCACCCTCCTTTATACACGCCACAATGGCAGTATCGTCCGAAAATTTTTGCATGTGGCATGTAGCTGAGTTGTATTTAAAGTTAATAGTCTTCACCTAATATAGTCAGAATGTTGTCACCACATTCGCTATTATCAAACTCAAGTTTGTATCAGAATCAATTTATATCTCAAGTTGTTTCAAATTATCAGTAATATCAGATTATATGTCTTGTCTAACCATATCCTGAAAAAGTAATGGGACAAATCTAAGAAAAGTATAAACCCATTTTCAACAGTCAAGATTGTTGTGTTTTGTTCAGCATAAGCCAAAGATTTTATTCCAGGTGAGACCAGACAGAAGTTCTATTCACTCATTCATTAAGAAATAAGTAGATTATTAGTTATGTTTAAAAAGATTTAAAGCCCAATGATGCGGTGTAAGATACAAACTCATTTTGAAACAGATACAGGTAGTACAAGGAATCGGTCACTGTCCAGCGATGCGCTCCACCCAGCACATTGTACAGATGACGCAGAGTGAAGGAAGTAATGGAGCACATTTTCTGCTTTCTGCCTCAGTCTGCACCCCTCTAAAGGGAACTGACCTGTTATCAGTTTATCCAACACTATGTGAGACTGGGGGGCAGCAGCGTGTGTGGATAAAAGAGAGCAAGGACACAAAATCATACATAACAAGTTATTGTAATCTACTAAACCATGTCAAATATTATAATGACTAGATTTTCCTTTCAAGAAAACTGATTGAGTTTCACTGATCATATGAGGGGAAAATGAATGAACTCCAACAACGGGACACTTCCAAAACTCAACATTACAAAACTACTTCTGAAGTATTGATTAATGATGTTAGCAACAATATTGTTTACTTTATGTAGGGTAGGGTTATTTATATATATGATGATGATTTGGGGCTTTCATACTCAGGCAGAGCAACACTCCAGGTCTGCTTTTTTTTATTGCCCCTTTAATATTTGTTATCCTTGTAATGTGTAAATCAGTTTTACACATGCTCAGATTGCTAGATATAAAGGTAGTCTTACATTATGTCAATAATAATAAAGTTAAACATCTCAATTTTGTAATGTGTGTTCTGGCTACTGGTGAAAAAGTAGAAGTTTGTGATTGTTTCGTACTGCCATCCAACGGCCAAGAGGTAAAGCTTTAGAAAACTACTGACTGATTTGTCTTCCTCTGTTGAGCTACGAGGTCGCTTCGGTACGACCAATAAACCTCCGCTGGTTTGCTCTCAACCTACCTTTTCCTTCGTTTATCTCGAACGAGCCAATAGCAGAGCGTCTTTCCTGTCCCTCTGCTTTTGCACCAATGATTTGGCTAAGAGATGCAGCTCGTCCAATCAGCAACTGCTAAGATCCGTGGTGGAGGGCGGTCTTAGCCACTGGCGTTTTAATGTATTTTGGCGGTTATGCGGAAAACATGGCGCAAATTTTGAAAGGTACTGTGTCATGAGTGTTGATTAACTGTGTTTTCGGGGTATCCTTATATTTGTTAGTTAGGAAGTTGTAATGTGAGAATTCTTGTTATTCTGCTAATCCACGGGTCGTCTTTGTGTCAGAACTTTACTGTCAACGTTGTTTTTGTTGTGCAGAGTTTCTTCCTTATCGCGACTGCTGGACTATTCAAATTACTTGCACTTCTTCATGAATTCGGTTGTCAAATTTTAATACGAGTTAAAGTTTGTGTTTAGAGAAGCATGTTGCCACATGTGTGGGATGTTGGTGTGGAATATTGTTGTGAAAGGAAGAGGGACAGAACCGCCTGAGATGAAGGAGAGCTTCACGCGGGAAGCAGCGCCTTGAAAACGATTAAATGTCTGCGGATCTTTACTTAGACGTACCCGGGGTCACATTTAGACTTACGAGAAGTCGCATTGTGATCCGTTTTTGAAAATGAGTCTGTTAGTTCAGCCAGAACAGTAAAAACAAATATTTCTCCCAATCCTTTTCTAAATAATGAGCTGCGTGTTTTTTTTTTCTCTCTCCAAAATGCCAACATTTCTCTTGGTTTATACGGACACATGTTCAAAAACATCATTAAATTCTGTCCCAAGGGTTCTGTTATTGTTCTAATTTGCGCTTTTGAATTACACTAAAACCTTGCATTTTGCGTTGCCGTCTGCATTTAGGTCCATCTTTTTGATTTTTGCAGATTGCTGCGTACCTTGCAAGATAACTTCGGATGAGCTAGAGGCGCTTTGCCGTGGGGAGAGGCTGTACTGTCAAGAGCTTAATGTCAACAGAGCCAATGTCAATGACTATGAAGTGGAGTTTCTCTGTGATTACAAGAGGACCAGGGAGGTATGGTATTATTATTTTAGCAATAAATATAACTAGTTCTGTACATTTTTCAGCTTTTTTTTTAATGTCAAGAAATAAGATGCATTTTCTTTATTTTTTTTCATTAATTGATTTACAGAAGATTTAGTTTAGTCAGGTTTTACTTGCATATACATTCTGTTTTTATTTCCCAGAAAACCAACACATGAAACTACAAATATTGTCTCAAGTTTCACCAGACTTATTGCTAAAGTGTCGTATCTTGTCTACACCTTTTGTTTTGAAACCAGTGTAGAAAAGCATACTGTCAGTCATTATGACGGTATGCTTTGACTGAGCTTAGCTATGCTGTAAAGCAGCAGTATCAAAAAACAAGTTGTTAGAACAGTAAACAATTCAATATAAGTAATCTAAACTTGGAAAAAGTAGTGCTGACATTCCACAATGTCTATGTTTGCGTGCAAGTAGCCTAAAAAACTACTCTTGATTTCAATTTGTAAAATCTGTTTTCATTAGAGGACTGCTTTTTAAATATCCTTTAGAATGATGGAAACAAATTCTAATTGGATAAAACAACTCCTTTTATATTATTTTAGACCTTTTACAAAGTTTGAACTGGTCAAATATGTCTATTTCTTGTCGACCTTGGAGAGTAAAAGGGGCCTACATCTTACACCAGTGTAGGAAAAGTGTAAGGCCCTACACCTTACACAGCACAGATTCAGTGGCTGAATCTGGACGCTGTAGACACCCCTAATTGATTAACTTTAAAAAAAACCAAAAACTGATTTCTTTATGTAAAGCACCTCAAGACATTTGTTGTGAATTGGCAGCACATAAATATACTGAAAAATGTAATTGAGTCATCTCTCTTTAACTTGGTAACGGATGTGCAGATCAGTCTTTGGGAGGACTATCTAAAGTTTTTGTGTGTTTCAGGGAGAAGAGTTCTACTTTGTTAAGTGGAAAGGCTTCTCTGAATCTGTCAATACGTGGGAACCCAAAAAGAACCTCAAATGTCCAAAACTCATGAAACTCTTCCACCTGGACCTGGATCAAATCCTGAAGCGCCAAAAGTGGCGTGGCCTCCCCAAGAGGTTGGATAAAGAAACTGTCTCGATCCTGATTCAGAAAGCCAAACTCCGTCAGAGTCTGCATCAGTGGGAAATCCATTTAAACAAGACTCGCAATCACCCGGGCCGCATTTTTGTCATAAACGAAGTGGACCTAGACGGCCCTCCGAAACACTTCACCTACATTAACAACTACAAAGTCGGTCCAGGCATTGTGATCAACGAAATGGCCGTCGGCTGCGAATGCACGGACTGCGTGAACGAGCCGGTGAATGGCTGCTGCCCGGGGGCCTCGCTCCATCGGATGGCCTACAACGACAGGGGTCAAGTACGGATCCGGCCGGGACAGCCCATCTACGAGTGCAACTCCAGATGCAGCTGTGGTCCCGACTGCGCCAACAGAGTGGTGCAGAAAGGCATCCAGTTCGACCTGTGCATCTTTAAGACGGAGAACGGCCGCGGCTGGGGCGTCCGCACGCTGCAGCACATCAAGAAGAACACGTTTGTCATGGAGTATGTCGGAGAGGTGAGACCTGCTCAAATGTTGTTGTATTCTTTGAGTAAACTCGGGTTTAACTTTTTCTTAGGTAAACTTGTGGCCTGTGTGTTGCTCACTAAGTACAGCTTAGCTAATAATTATATTCTTGATGTGATGACATTAAGCTATTCTAAAAAGAGCTGTTTTGTCAACAGATGTAGCTCAACAAAACTAGGTTGGTGTTTAGTTTCCTGTTCATGTTGCGGTGAAGAGACCTGCAGTGTTCTGTGCAATATGGAAAGCTTATTTATGTAAGGTCAGTGTTTCCCAACCCTGGTCATTACGGCACAATGCCCTGCATGTTTTAGGTGTTCTATTCAGAATAAAAACAAGCGAGGCTCAGCCTGGCGGCCGGCACATTGTAACTGTTTGTGGAATGGCTTTTTTCTTCCTGCTCTGTAAGGCAGCATTATGTAGCCAATAATGTAACAAAATCTGACTTCAGAATAATACTGCATCATGTGATCAAAGCAAAATGTAAAAAAATAAATAAATCCTTGAACGTATTTTGTGCCACATTATGCAATAACATGATTACATAATGCAACAATTATTAAACATGTAGAGATTGCTCTTTTTAAAAAGTGATAATGTAATGACCTAAATGATCGCAATGGTTGATTATCGCACAAAAATTACACTATAATTACATAAGGCGGTTTTATTACATGTCGAAGGCAGATTGTATAATATTGTCTTGACCATTATTAGAAGGATTCACCGTTTCACCAGCCTTGAACGCATCATCTCATTTGCAAATCCCATGTGGTAAGAAAGTGGAATATGGAGCTAAGATGGTTTTAGCTCCATATGTACTTACAAATCTTGTTGTATACTTGTAGATGTTATTGTATGCATACAAATAGATTGCTGCACGCTTTGTGAATCTTTTTTTTAGACTAATTTAGTTCCATGGAAGCCAGGGAAGGAAAGCCAAAAATGTGGAAATGTGTTCATATTTGCGAGTGCCTAATATGAGACCAAATAAACGCTCTTCTTCAGTCGAGATGTGGTGGAACTCCCAAGTAGTTCTGTTGATCTGCTCCACCTCTGAATTAGAATTAACATTTGTTGTCACTGTACACATTCAAATTAGATTAAACCTGGAAATACTCGGATATGTGAGCTTTTCACCAGCCTTGAACGCATTATCCCACACGGTAAGAAAGTCGAAAGCGCAGGCAAGCTGATCCATGCGCTCATGTTGAGCAGCCGGTGATTCAGGCACGTGCATTTTGGGGATTTGCCCACTGTGTTGTTCTCGTGCAGTTTGGAACGTGTACATTTCAGATGCAGTTTCCACATATGTGAATGTTGAGGCATTTATGCGTGGTTACATGTCCCATCGTTTCCTCAGATCATTACGACAGACGAAGCAGAGAAGAGGGGCCATTTCTACGACTGCCAGGGCTCTACGTACCTGTTTGACCTGGACTATGTGGAAGATGTTTACACTGTGGATGCAGCTCACTTGGGAAACATTTCCCACTTCGTCAATCACAGCGTAAGTGTCTGCAGAGTGAGTTCACTACACAGTCCGAACATGTTTTAGTACTTCTGTCTGCCAGATGAAAACTATAAGTGAGTGCAAAGGGCATAATTAACAAATTAGTAATTGCGATCAAAATTAGACTTCCTCTTGTCATTGTACAAACAACAAAGCTTAAAAATATTAACTCTTGAAGGCAGTGCAGCAAAGAACATAAATATATTGACAATATAATATAATATAAAACTATAGTAGAAACAATTGGGATGTTCGTGATTGGGAAAATTATGATTGCTCAGGATTTGGATGAATTTGTGGTGTTCAGGCTCTGAGGTAGAAACTGTTATTTAGCCTGTTTGTTTTTGTCTTTATTGCCCTCCAACACCCTCCTGAGGGCAAGAAGAGGTGGTGGTCGGGGGGGGGGGTGAGGGATCTCTGGTGATGCTGTGGACTCTCCGCCCAGAGATCATGACCAGAGAGGTCAGTGTTTATGGCCCTCTGGAGCTGCTTCCTCTGTGCAGCTGGAGAACCACAGTGAGATGCCACGACTCAACGCCGAGCCCACAGAACGGCAACATGACCGCAAGAGCTCAGGACTCGGGTTGTTGAAGTGGAGTGGGCATCCCAGATCAGGTCTTCACTGATGTAGGTGCCCAGGAACCAGAAATGTATCTCCAATGCGAGGGTCTGCATTTATAATGATGGGCTGAATGTCTGGTTTACGCCTCCTGAAGTCCACAATCAGTTCTGTCCAAACCTCTACACTGCAGCTGCAGCCGGGCCATGTACACAAATAAAATGCACACTCACTCGATTGCTGATTATTTGTCTATAGACAAAAAGCATCCTCCTCTCTTCACACAGAAGCTCGTTTTAGTTCCATCAACAAATCTTTTTCTGTGGTCTGTTCTTTCTGCAATGTGTTTTTCTCTTGTTGCCACCGTTCACTATTCACTGTGGGACGTACTGTCACAGCTCTGCCTCAACCCAGTCTTCTTCAGGCAACGCGTAAATTCAGCAATTTTCATAAAATAAAGTAAAAATAGTACGATCGATAAAAAGCCCTAACTTGTGTAAAAGTGGACAAATTGATTTTCTTTCGTCATTGTAAGCATCTATGTTACTTCACATGTGCTCTTTGTGCTCGTAAGGATTATACGTAGCAGATTTAATGACAAATCAACTCATTAAATCTGTGGAGCTGATGTTCAATATATCACACTTAATTCTGCTTTTCTGTTTATGGCTGTATTAGTTTTTGAGATTTTCATTTTCATTAGTCTTAAACCCTCTTAATGGTTGTTTCATAGTTTTAGCTGCTCAGTGTTGAGGACAAGTTGCAGTTCAACTTTAATAGCCATTTACATAAAAATATACAGTTTTTTTTTAATTTTTTTTTTTTAAAGGTGCTGCGGTACGGTTTTCTTAAAAATACGTAAGGACATTTCTTTTTATTCTTGTGATATTTGAGCCTGAAAATCTTTTCTTTTTGTAGTGTAACCCAAACCTGCAGGTCTTCAATGTGTTCATTGACAACATTGACGAGAGGCTTCCCAGAATCGCTTTATTTTCAACACGGGCGATTCGTGCTGGAGAAGAGCTGACGTTCGACTACAAGATGCAAAGTAAGTATCACTCTCTTGTATATTCTCTTAGATTATTGGAGTCTGGTGGAAAAAAACCCTACGACTTTCTCCGTGAACCTTGCTTTCTTTGTTTCTAGTTGATCCAGTGGACACAGAAAGTACCAAAATGGACTCCAGTTTCAGTCTAGCAGGACTCCCTACCTCACCAAAGAAAAGGATTCGAGTGGAGTGTCGCTGTGGATCAGAATCCTGTCGAAAGTATCTGTTTTGACAGAGGACTGCAAAAGATGTTGCCTTAAAACAAAGAAATGACAGCTGGAGTTAAAGTTGTTTTTTTATTTTTAATATTTTTTTATAGACCACTGTTGACTTCTGATATTTTCGCATGGCAAAGTTTTAATACGTACAGTGTAGTAGTTTTCCACCATAAACTGCAGCTTCCGCTGTTAAATTTTGATTCTACTTTAATCTGCCCGTACAACTGAGTATTTTAAACCCTGCTTTAAAACAGTTTTACAGACTGTCAGCCTTAACAGCATTTATAAATGTTCTTCTGAGAGCAGTGACAGAGACCAAATGAAACAAAGATGAATTCCATTCCATCTGTTAGGCTGCAGCTGTTTTGATTTTGGCATTTAGCAACAGATTTGCTGAAGTGTAAATTCACAAGTCGTTGGAAGCTCTTATATTTGTGCTTGAAATGTGTTTGGACTTTAGCTTGACATTAAATTTAAGGCATAACTGAAATGTTTTTGGTTTTTATAGTGCTCTCACAGGTTTGATGGTCCTGTGAGTTTTGATTGAGGACAGTATTTGTTTTCTAGACTAATGATGAAAAACTGTCCATCTATTTTGTCAGCTGCATTATGTTTGATTATAGTCTTGTAAAACTTGAGTCTACGAATGTTTGAACGCCAGTTCATGTCCCGAATGTTGTTAGTTTTTAATGCATTATCGGATCCCATAACTTTACCGTGTCATGCATATTGTGTATTTTTATTATGTTGTTGGTGTCCATGTTGCCAGTGCTGTGTAGCAAGTACAGTGATGTCTTTCAAGACATACTGGCTTTCAGAATGATGTGGAAAATGCTGTCCTCATGCCAATATTTTTCTATCTTTTGTACATATTTGTAGTAAAGATGGGACTGTGTGCTTGGATTTAAAAAAAAGAACATATTTAAGAAAGACTGTTTCTGTATCAAATTTGTCTAAAAGTAATTTTCTCATGTTAAATTATATTAATTAGGGCTGAAACAATTAATGGGGTTAATTGTGAAATAGTTACATTTAAATTGTATTTTGAATAATTAGAAATTCATGAACATACTTTTGTAATCCTAGTACTGTGATGAGCCCCATTATACGTCAGGTGCTTTATTACTGAAGTATAAAGTACCTTCAGTAATAAGGTACTTTATTTGCTTGACTACAATGCTGCAAACATGCTACAAATATTGAATTTCATAAGGGCCTCTTCAACACACCTTCCAGGTGAAAAATAATATTGTGTATTAAATATATTCACATTTTAAGATTGTATTGCCAATACAGAAGTGTACAAAATGTGAATATATTGAAAGTTTACAGACAATATGTATACAAAAAATAGCACAATTAAAAAAAAAAAAAAGGTACACTTTGGAGGAAATATGAAAAATATTTCGCCAAGGATGGAATATTGTTTTAATCTAATGTCACAGTATTACTTTAGACAAATTGACATTTCTCCTTCCTAAGAGCAGTGAGGAACAATGAAGGAAAACCTGCAAAAAACAAACAATAGAGCAGTTAAACAGAAAGTACTTGTACGTGGAACAGTTCAGAAAAAAGTATGATTTACAATTTTAGGACATTGTGGACTCGCCAAGTATGTGGAATCAGAAGAATCAATATTCCATAATGACAAAATCTTTATTGTCATTATAGAAACCATGTAAAAAAAATTAATTGGATTATAATGAAACTGGGTGATACATAGAACTAGGTGGCATTTAATGCCCGCATGGCTAGTGGGTATAAACTGCTCTTCAGCCTGGTTGTCGTTGCTTCAATGCTCCTGTATCTGCAGCCAGATGGCAGCAGCTGGAGAAAATCGTGATCAGGGTGAGAGGAGAGTTTTAAAACGTTCCTGGTTTCCTGAGGCAGTGGGATCTGGAGATTTTCAAGAAATGGCAGAGAACAGCTGATGGTCCTCTGGGCAGATTGTATGAGTCTCTGGAGAGTTTTCCTCTGTGCTGCTGTGCAGCTGGAGAACCACAGAGACAACAGCAGATTATGCTTCTAATAGAGCATCGATAGAAGGAAACCAGCAGTTTTTGAGAAATATAGTTTCTCTGAAAATAGAGTCTCTGCTGGGCTTTCTTTGCCAGTTCTGCTGTGTTTACGTCCCAGGTCAGGTTATGATCTCCCAGGAAACTGAAGTTTGACGCCCTCTCCACCCGGTCTCTGGAGAAGCATGGTGGTTGAATTTCTCCTTTACTGATAAAATCCACTATGATCTCCTTGGTCTTTGCTGTGTTGAGGGGTAAATTGTTGTCTGTGCACCATTTTGTTAGTTTCTCCACCTCATTCCTGTAGACAGACTCATTCCCCCCTAAGATGAGACCCACTACGGTTGTGCTGTCTCCAAATTTAACAAGAATGGTACTTTAATGGACTGAAACACAATCGTGTGTACAGCGTGAAGAGCAGAGGGCTCAGCACACAGCCCTGAGGAGAGCCAGTACTGATGTTGAAGTCTGGGGCCCATCCTGTCTCTTTGTCTGCGATCCATCAGGAAGTCCTTAATCCAGCAACAGGTAGAAGAGGAGATTCCCAGATCTGCCAGTTTGCACACCAGTCTGTCAGGAGGGTAGTACTGGACGCCGAGCTGAAATCAATGAAGAGGATGTGTGGGTAGCTCTCCCTGTGCTCAAGGTGGGACAAGACAGCAAGCAGGACAGTGGCAACAGCTCAATAAGCAAACCGCTGTATCAAAGGTGTGAGGAATGGACGCCAAGAAAGGACTCTGAACCAGCCTCTCAAAACATTTCATTACCAATGGGGTGAGAGCCACTGGTGGGTTATTCAGGCAGGTGATGATTTAAAAAAAAAACGGGAACGACGGTGGAGGATTTCAGGCAGGATGGGACTCTGGCCTTTGACTAGAAACAATTAAAGATCTTCGTAAAGACCCCGGTCAGCTGCTCAGCACACACAGGAACACCACCAGGTCCTGCTGACTTTCTGGGGTTGACAAATAGAACTAGTGTGCCTGGGATGAAAAAAACATTTCAGGGTGCCTCCTCTGTCTGCATGTGTATATGGCAGAAGTAGAAAAACAGCCAGCAATATAAAATCAATTGATGCTGGTATTAACATAAGTGTGGCTTAATCATCCTTAGAGCTGATTGTTGATCTGGTGGAGTCAGAGCTTCTTCTGAGACAGGAAAGTCTTTAGGTTTCCTAACACCTGATCTCTCTGGCTTCCTCTTTCATCTTCATTTGCTTAGACTGCAAAAACATGTTGAAGATAAAAACAATGACGAACAAGTTATAACAACAGCCACACAGTATCAAAGTGTCTTTGTCATACAGAGCTTAATTAAAACTAGGTTAAGTCGCAGCAAACAGAGAGAGCCTCCATGCAGATGTAACATGAAGTTTATAAATTGCACTGCACTGCTGCACTGTTTAGAAATAAATGGTTTGTTCTTCCTGTTGCTCTCTGACAAAATGTTTTTAACTTAAACATTTTCATCAAAGTCCCGTTTTTAGGTTTTCTACAGAAGACAAGAAGTTGAGACAACCACTAAAGTTCTTAAACCCATTTATTAGCAAAGGTTTTCAAAGAAAAAACCCAAACTTTGAAATAAGCTTCAGTTTTGTCTCAGTGGCATTCTTAGGTGAGATGACCTTTGCCTACAGAAAAAATAACCTCAAATTGCTACTGACACCTGTTAGAATGTCAAAGTATGTAAATGGGCTTCCCCAGCGCTTACTGCTGTTAATGTTTCCTCTTCAAAAAAGCGGTGTGACATTTTGCACTGATAACTGAGTTTACAAAAAAAAGAAAAAAACAACCTGCTCTGGCTGAAGAAATGCAGTTTCCAACTAAGACACGGTGTAAAAAAGTACATTCGTAACAGAAAATGCAAAACGCATGTTTCGTTTAGCTTTTAACCTCCCAAACAGTGAGGAGGAAAATAATGTTTAGCACCAACAAGAAGAGGAAAAATAGATAAATCTTTCCTTTTTGTTAGCTAATTATGATATTTAGTATGTGGCATTGCACTTTTTAAATGTTTCATACTTAGTTTATAATTTTTCTTATAACTTACTCCATCCATCCATCCATCCATCCATCCATCCATCCATCCATCCATCCATCCATCCATCCATCCATCCATCCATCCATCCATCCATCCATCCATCCATCCATCCATCCATCCATCCATCCATCCATCCATCCATCCATCCATCCATCCATCCATCCATCAGGCGTGCTGGTATATCTCCAGTGGGCAACGGTTGAGAGGTGGGGTCACCAGGTCACCAGTCCACATGAAGGTGAGGTCTTTGGCATGTAACCTGAACAACAGTGGCCCCAGGATCAGTCTCTGCGGTACTCCGTTATAAACTCTCTTAGCTGGGATGCTACACCCTTTACACACACACTGGAAGCATCCAGTTAGGTGAATCTTACTAATTGTTAAGTTGTACCCTATTGTTTTAATTTAGACAATGACACCACATGATTAAACATGTCAAAAGCCTAAAGTTTAACTGTAAAATGTCTAAAAACATCTTCTCTTCTGTGTCAACGTTTGATTTTATTGGCTACATAAAATAACAACGTGTTGTTTCAGTAAAAATTAGTTCTAAAGTCAAATTGCATGGGATGTAACAAGCCTTGTTTTCAAGCTTTTTTTTTTCTGGAACTTTTGAAAATCTACAGACAAATGTAATTATTTTAAACAACTAATGGCTTGTCTATCTTCTAATCTGTAAACTGGGGTTGCACATCCCTCAAGTATTTATTATTTTGATAATTTGAGATATCAAATGTAGTCTTTTTTTGTCTTTCAAATCAACAAATGGCTTTAGCTTTAGAATTAGAGAGGGATGAGAGATCTTTGTTCACAATTAATTTGTTTGTAGGTTTAAGATTTAGGTAAGTTTCATGACTGGCTACAATTTGATGTTGATATTCACTTCTCAGATATTTACTCGAGGGTTGGAGAGGATACCAGGCCTGTTGCTAATCAACATGAACAATGTGTTTGGTTAGCACAGCTTCAGGTACATCTGAAATTTGACATCACTGTAGACTTTGAAGGAGGTTTTAGGTGAACAAGTATGAACAATAACTGAACAATGGTGTTCTTGACATGAATATATTAGCCCCTTTAAATATAGCAATGTTCAAAATCTTTTAAAAGCATTAGTTTTATATTGCAGTGTGCTTAACGTTCTAAACCATTTAGCTAGTTGCTGACAGAGTACCATACATCTCTCTGTAGCGACACGTCATAAAAAGTAATTGTAACAAGTCGATAAAGTTGCAGTGGAACATTTAGGTAGTTCGGTTACTAAAAGCTGGGTTTTTAATCTGAACGTTTAACATTTTTATGCTTGTTAAATATCAAATGTATTAGCATGTTACATCTACTTGTGTACTTCTATTTGTAACATGGTTCTCACAATGACAAACACACAAGATACTGCTTTAGAGACGAGACTGAAGATATTTACATCTTGGGCATGTCTGGATTTAAAATCGTCTTCATTCCTCAACATTTGTTTATGATAAGACTTGAAACACGTAATGAGGCATCTCTAAAAGATAGGACAACAATGAAAGTGAAGGATTTATTGTGAAAACAAAAGTTGATGTTTTAATTTACTCTTTAATATAAAATGACGTGTTAAAAATGACACACAACCGATGGAAATACCCTCTGTGACATTGCAACAATCAAACTCTTGATAATTGCTGATCAGCTTTTTGCTTATTTCCTCTGATATTTGATGATTTATCTTTGGTGATTTATCTTTGGCAGTATTTTCCCTCCATAGTCTTTTGCTTCCTCAACGGAATTTTACCTGGTGGTGAGATTAAAGACGACATGACCTGCCATTACATTTAAGACTAATAACTTTGGTCTTAAATGTATATTTTAATACTAGTACATGTTAACAATTGCATTTTTACATGTAGAAGAAAAACAGTTTCTCTTGCCAAACGTGTCTTATATTTATGGAAACTTATTACTGCAAGATACAAAGTGAGACTGTTTTTTTTTTTTTTTACTTGTATCTTAATTTCCAACTATATAAATTATTTTTAGACCATATATTGACAGTGAATTATTTTACAGAAAGAGAGGCTTGACAAAGGGATCATTCATGCAACCCCCACTGATAATAAAACACCTGAAAACTAAACCATGAGGGTAGCATGGCACATCCTTTGCTAAACCTTGTCAGTTCATGAGGAATACTGGGAGCCAGAGGGATTCATCTTCAGGTTGTGTTCAACTTTATTCTCCAATGAGGTAAATCAACAGTCAACATCACCAAAGCAGCAACCACGACTGTAAGCTACAACGTTTCTGGAACATCACCTGCCTAAATAGCTGCCGTCGTCTAACTGTCCTTATCCCTGTGATTAGAGTGTTTGGAGAGGATCATATGTTCCTACATCACAAACAACTTGCTGGATGCCTGAGCAGCCAGCAGGTTGCTTACTGAAGCAGCAGATCTACATACAGATCGATCAGCACTAGAATTCAAGTGGCCACGGCTCAACTCGAACCACCATGTACAAACATCAAAACTCTTTTCTAGATTAGAACCCCCCTTTAGCATCAAAACGTTTCAATAAACAATCACAAAAATGTTTGACTCTCAGACTGATCATCTTTCTTACATCTCCAAAAAAGTCCTGTAGAATAACGACTCTCGAGTTTCATGCTCAGCCCAACCGTTGTTTACCCAGCACACCCAGAACAGCGTCTTCGTCCACAACACAAACACCATACAAGATCTGCTGACAAAAATGTAAGAATTTACACAAATGATGATATTGACGATGAAATCCCGTACAGGCAGGAAGTCCAACATATGACCCAACGGTGTTTAGACAATAACCTCGACGTGAGCACCTCGAAAGCAAAAGAAGTTGCTGTAAGCTTCATTAGGACAGAAGTGGGATGACTGCGCTCCATCTAAATGACTCTTTGTCATTTAAATAAAGCTAGTAATAAAGAGAATATCATTTGACAATTCATAACCTACACACTGAAATGAAACAAATGCAATGTCTCTAATCTGGACTGAATTAGCTGAGTAAGATTTTACATCTGTGAGGGAAAAGATGAATCATTGTCTGAATCAGAAGACAAACTGTGCCTTTTCAGTGTTTTGTGATTCACACACTGAAAGGACAAAGCGTCTTTACAGCTCCTCAGCAACCTTGTCAGCAAGTTTCAAAACATTGTTCTCACCTGATTATACAGGCACATTTTAAAGAGAAACGGTATTGAGGCGGCTGTCTCTGTTTCTTACACAATCAATAGGAGAAGGCAAAATGCCACAGAAACAATACAAAGAGATTCAAACACACAGACTTCAACTGGTCTCATGTGGATCTTGTATCAGAAATAGCTGACTGATTTTTTTTTTGTTTTTTTTTTTTTACAAAGAATTCACACAATCTGAATTAGCTGAGTAATTCAGATTGTCGTCTTTGTCCACAACACAAACACCATACAAGATCTGCTGACAAAAATGTAAGAATTATACAAATGATGATGATGACGACAAAAGCCCATACAGGCAGGAAGTCCAAAACTCTTTTCTAGATGAGAAAAGAGTTTTGTTTTTTATCTTTTTACAAAGAATTCACACAATCTTACTTATTTATGATCTTTGTAATAATGGAGCAACTTATCAGCCTGTGTGTACTGTGTGTTCTTTATATTCTTACAGTGAATGTTTAAGAGGTTTTATATGCAGCTGTCACACATGAAGAAAACTCATTACACACTTATTGTGAGTTTTTGATTTAACAATAGTCATTATCTTATCAGAGTAGCACCATAAGATACTATAAAATAAGATAATACCTAGCTCACATTAGATAATAGTCATCATCCAACTTAATGCTATTGCTATATACACACACACACACACACACACACACACACACACACACACACACACACACACACACACACACACACATATATATATATATATATATATATATATATATATATATATATATATATACACACAACTAGGTTGTGGCTTAAAATCCCTACTGAGTGCAGATATTATCTTAAAAGTAATATGTTTAGTAAGTCTTTAGTCTATCTACCTAATCCTCAGTCACTGGTTAACTCTGTTAATGTTGGCTTTCCCTCCCCAATTTTATCTAATTTCTTCCTTTGGTTGTTCCCCTCCTCATGTCTTTTAAGCCAAAAAGTCAAAATATAATTTCGTTCATCATAACAATGCAGACACAAATACATGAGTTATATCAATATGCATGTACAAATAACACGCCTAAAGCCTGAGAGCCCCAGCCACAAAATAATGCTTATAACACATTTCATCTATAATGCTCTTTTCATCTCGTGGTCTAAAGGGGTAAAAAACAGAACCACCAGTTTACAGCGGATGAAAAACATAAAACATAACAGATTTAAATAAACTGTTAAGAATGTGAACCAAACATGTCAGCAACATAACAAGAATAAATTAATTGTATGGTTTGTTGAGTCGGTGCGCGGATGAGACAAACACCTTTGACATCAGCCGTTTGCATAAATACAGAGGGGAGATGTCAAAGCTGCCTTTTCCTCTTCAGACTGCACTGAGGTTTGTTCCTTTCGTACATTCTTTTCACATTTTGTCAGTAAAATGTAACTTATCCGTGTCAAAAGGTTTCATTGTCTAATAAATTCACACAACTTAAACTCTGACTTTGGTTGTTCTCCTGAATATTTAGACAAACCTTTTGGTCGTCTTCTTGAGACATACATTGTGGATTCTTCTTCAGGTAAAAATAGATTTCCTGTGGAATACGTCTTCATCTGAAACGAAGGCAGTGGCAAGCGGGAGATTCAGCGTACGGTAAGAGCAAACCTCACTGCTTGACTTTAAAACTTAAAACTCTTAGAGAATGTCGAAAACGAAGGGAACTAGGGGGCAATTGAGAAAGTATGGTGAGTTTAACGCTGCGTACAAATCCAAGACATGACAACATTCATGTGTTAACATGTGAGGCAGCACATTTTAACTAGTGGCAAAAAGATTCTCCCTAATTCAAAGTGACTTTATTGTTAAGTTCGGTTTAGTTCACACACAGACTCTCTTTTCAATTAGATATTTTTTAAAAAGAAATTGAGACGATATGAGACGTTTTTACAAATGAGTGAAATCTTTAAAGTATTTTCTCAGTTTGCTTTTTATAAACTTGAAGCTTTCAATGAAACATTTCTTAAATATCTGACTCAAATATTTAGAGAAATATATTTAAATGAAATATTTACTTAAAATTGGGAGTCATTTTAAATTTTATGTAATTGTAATTACTTTAAAAAAGAGTAACTTAAGGATTTAGATGATTTTAGGTAACTTATGTTTGGAGGATTAACGCATAATGAGCCAGCTGCCTGCTTTGTGTCCTTGTCAGTGGATAATCGTTCCTCACTGCTGCGGCTGCTGCTGGTTGAGTTTGTTGTCCTGACAAAGATTTTCGGTTTGTTGTTCAGTGTTATTGAGCTTTGAGTTATTTTTCAGCAGCTGCTTTGGCCTACCACCGTCTTTGTCACAGAACTCCAGATGAACTGAACAACGGTCCCATTTTTCTGCTCTTCTGCACGACGGCCACTTGGTTCCATGTTTCCAAACGCTTTACAGACTTGATGGAGTCTGTTAATCAGAACCAGGCATTTTTCTGTCCCAAACTTTACACGCTTTATCAGTATTCATGTATGAATAACTAATTCTTTCTTTTTAGTAAACTACTTTGACCTTTTACCTCCATTTTGTTATTCAACATGTTGTCAAAAACCGTCTCAAACTGGGATATACGATAGCTTCTCTTAAACAGCGTGCAGTCTGAATTATTGCTGTCACTGTTGTGTGTTTCTAACTGTGGTGTGAGAACACAACACAGTTTTCCTTGTGTGGTGATTTGGGATTTCAGGAGCTTTTAGGGTTGGTATGATTAGACTTTGATAAAAGTCCCTCTTTAGTAACGGCAAAGTAATAAGAAAACTATATTAATTCAATCTAAAACTGCTTTTTATGAGAATTTATATGAGAATAAAGCACATTTTGTGAAATACAAAGTTTAATCCTGAATGTGGTTCTCACATTCAGGATTAAACTGAATGTTTAATCCTGAATGTTAAATATTCAGGAGTATGCTATATATGTATATGTTATACATATATAGCATGTATAGATGTGTATACATGCTATACACATATATACAATGTACATCTATGTACATTATTACATGTTGCTATGTCTATGTACACAATGACTGCACAGCCATCTTGGAATTAGTCTAGTGCTTTATACATAATCTGCTAGAGCTGCAACTTCTAAAATAATTTAGATCCCAAGGGGAAATTAAAGTATTAGATAAACAATATCTTGGTCTTCCCTGTCTTTGGTGCCACTTCAGTCAGTTGTTCATATGAAGCTCAGTGCAGACGCAGCATTCTCAAAGAGCAGCAAGGCAGCATTGCCCAGGGTTATTATCAGATCAGTGTTGTGAGATTTTGTTCAACACCAACATTTCATTGAAGTTTTATATGTATGCTTAATATCCCAATTCTAAGTTCTAATCCGTATCCCACCCTGAGCAGTAGCTACTTCAATATAATTCAGTTTACTTATATAGCGTCACATCAGTGTGAATCATTTTGCCTTACATCTGATTCAGTGAGACACTTTAGGAAAATCTCCTCCTGGACGACTGCATACCGACAGCAGGACAGTGTTTTTGACTTTACAATAGTCCCTCAGACCAAGCATGCATGTAGGGACAGCAGAAAGGAAGAACTTTGCTTTAACAGGAAGTAACCTCCAGCAGAACTAGAACCGGACTTGTCACAGTCGGCCAGCTGCCACAACCGAGAGGACAGAGCAGAACGCACAAGGGGAAACTGATGAACTGAGTGCAGAATTGTTTTTAATGTTCATGAAAGTAAAAAAGTTGATAGCAAGAGAGGAAAAACGATTGTGTCCTCCTCCAGGAAGGAGTCACAGCCAAACAGGATGCCAGACCAGCTGCAGCTCCTATGGAGAGAAAAACAGCCGAGAGAAAACAAAAATGTTAACAGTAAAAATAACAGAAAATCTTGCAAACTTGAGAGTAGTAAAAGAAGAAAGTGAGAAAAAGTATCCAGTTTGTCCTACAGTCGTCTAATTCTATGGCAGCATAACTACAGAGACAAGTCAGGATAAACCAGTCCAACTGTATGTTTTATCAAAAAGGAAAGTTTTAAGCAATCAGTAAAAGTAGACGGGTTTCTGCCCCACTGACTCAAACCGATTTGGCTCTGCTTACTGAGAAAGGATCTGGCCCATTCTGTGTGTTGAAACTCTAGCAACCAGCAGTAAACCTGAGAGTGAAGTGCTGCGTTATGAACACATGAAACAATCGAATCTCTGATGTGTGTTGGAGCTTGATTATTAAGAGCTTCATATGTGAGAGGAGAGTCTTAAATTCTGAAGAGAAGCTAAAACAGGAAAAATATGATGTCTTTTTTTAATTGTCATCTGAACCCTTGCTGCAACATTTTGGATCAGCTGAAGGATTTTATCTGAATTTTGTGGGCTTCCTGATAGTAAAGGATTAGAGTTGTCCAGCGTTGAAATAAAGTAACAAATGTACGACTAGTTTATTTCTAATTTTGGCAACATTTGGGGGATGAAAGAAGTAACTTCTAGAAACATGATTAATATGGGATTGAAATGACATATGCTGGTCAAAAGTAACATTCAGGTTCTCTACTTTTTTAAGCCAGTTCAGTGCTGTCCAGATCAAGTGATTGACTGGACAGCTACTTTTTCAGAGGTTCTGGTACAGAAACCATAACTAAGAAAATTTAGAGTCATCAAGGTGCCCGCAATCTACCCAATAGATTGGATTCATCAGGATTTATCGATTGATACAGCTGAATACCGTTAGCATAGCAGTGAAAATGGATCTGATGCCGTCTGATATAGAGTAGCACAGAGCCCTGCGGTACTCCTTCAGTCACCCTGGATTGTGAAGAAGACTTATCTGATTCACACTGACAAACTGGAAACCGTCAGAGAGACGAGATTTAAACCAGCCCAGTGCTGTTACCTCCATATCTACATGTTCAAGACATTGTCAGAGAATATTGTGGTCAACTGTGTCCAGCAGGGAATAAAGCTCAGACCAACATTAAAAAGATAGAAATGGGATTTTACTGATTTCAAAATGCTCCTGTATTATGTACACAATCATGGTCTGACGTCTGTTATGTCCTTAATGTGGAAATGAAATAGATTTATGCAAATTCTTGTTAAATGTCAGAGTAAGTGAATTTGATTCCACTGATTCATCAGTCAGTTAAATTAGCTTGGTGGTTCTGATTGTGTCTTCATCCTTCAGCTTTGAGTCACACTCTACAGGGATTATGTGAAAAGTCCATCCCTCCGTCCATCTGTCCATCCGTCCATCCGTCCGTCCATCAGCTTACATCCTTACCCCCAGTAGGGTTGGGAGGAGTGCTGGTGCCTGTACTGTCCTCTACAAGCATCAGCAATACTTGTTCTGATGCTCCTTCATATAGTTTTTGTAGTATGGATTGTCAAGACTGATTGTAATGCATAAAAATAAATAAATCAGCTAAGTATCATTAACCAAAATAGCCAACCTCTAATCCTTTACAGTGAGAGGGACTCTGGTTTTAAACCAGCTCTTCTGCATCAAGTTTCCATTTTCCTTCTTTTGGCTTTCTTCAGGTTTTCTTCATGTAAACTCACATTAGGTCGAGAGGTCGTCCTAAACGCACTTCAGGAGTGAGTGTGAGAGTTCAAGGCTGTGTTCATCCACCACCACCTCTGTTACTGTCGCCTCTAGGTCTCCATCCCCTCACACAAGATAAAACGTGTAATAAATGATAAGGAAAATGAAGGTTTAAGCATACAATAACAGTTCACTTTTATACAATCAACTGAGTAGGAGTAATACAAATCTATGTTCAAGTTACATTACGACAAATATACTTAGACAACGCTGTCTGACAATCAAGGCACGTTTCTTAGTAATAATTGAAAACAAGAGTCTTCTACTCCTTTACTTGGACGTGACATGTCGTTAGAAATGAGTAGTGAACCCACACACTCATAGTAGTGCCAGTATGAGGCAATTTTCCAAACTGTAATGTGGCCTGTAGCTGCATCCCCACATGGAAATATTGAGAGTTTCAATATAGAATATCAGTGAGCTGCAGACACGCGAGAAACGAGATGAAGATGATTAAGATTCACCGAGCAGCTCACTGCTCTGAGACGGGAGGGTCAAGACTGAAGCGCCACTCGTTTTCAGTTATAGCACAAAGTTAAAAATGAAAGCCAGAATAAGAAATCACACTGAAAAACCACAACATTTGAGAGAGCTCTCACTTTCTACTGAATTCCTGTGTCTGTGGGTGTGCATTTGCAGATACGTATCTGCTGTTTGGGTTGCTGTATAGATGCACGCTGTATTCCTGATGTGGCTTTCAGATAAGCGAAAAAGAGAGATAACTCTATCCTTTAATTTCAAATATTTACATACTGCAGATGTCTGTAAATGTAAAAACAAGGAGAATGTTTCAAGGAATACCCAGGAAATTTGTGTAATTATAAAATAGTTAATAGTAGACATAAATTGAAAATATGCATCTTTGTTTATTCAAAGCAAAATTTCGTTTAGTGTCTGCACGTTTTTGAAGAGTTTTGTGGAATATATTATTTTTGATATCAACATTTGCACATTAATCAAAGTGGCTTGTGAAAATATTGATACTTTCACAAGCCATTATTAATATTAATACTGTATTTGTATTAATACTGCATTCAGTCATCACACATAGTTCTCAGGACTTTGTGAGATTTAAAACTGAACTAAAGTTTCATTTTCTGAGATGATCCCAACCTGTAAGCATTCAGATGATTTGGGTTGTTCTGTAGTTAACTAAATTCCAATGTTGCTTGTTGATTAATTTAATTAATTATCACAAAATATAAGTTTATAATGTTCACTTAATTTCATTTAAGAATAACCTAGAAACATCACGTTCTTTTGACAAAACAAACATATTTACGTTTTCTCCAGTGGGTTTCATGAAATATTAATTTTTTCTGTATACAATTATCTAACACTCTCAGTTCTGTTCAGTCAAAACCTTTAATGGCTCCATTTAGAGGAAAATTGTTTGACAGTATTGGTAAAAATAAAAACCCCAAAAAACAAAAAAACACACAGAACAGCCCATTTCAAGTTACCGTAATGAAAATGGTTCTCTTCCTGTTTAGAGGAGACTCTTTGCAAAGCTAGAACGTTGTATTTATCATCATCAGTAGAGGAGAATAATCCTAGGTGTTTTCTTAGTTGCCAGAGTCATGGCTCTGTTGAACCGTCAGTTCTTCCCGCTCGCAGCAGTAACGATTTCATGGGATTCTTCTGAAATAAAATAGATTCCAATAGAAAGAAAATGACTGGCATCCTCCCGAACATGATTCCTTCATCCTCAGGAAGTGATGGAGAACTGATTGCACCTGTAGAAACCAAAATGTGTTTGGACTGTTTTACGTCAGCTGAGCTTTGCGAGTTGTTAAAAATGTCGGCTTCAGAGGGTTCTGGCGGTGTCACGTTGTAAACGGCGGGAAAAAAGATGGCTGCTCTGAAAAACACAGCTGGAGCTACCACTAAAACAAGATAAAAACAACGCTGGAAAAACCTGCTAGATATAGAGTTCCCATGGAAAATCTGGTTGAAAGGGAAGAGGATGGAAGGGAAATGTGCAAGAGAAAAGAATACCGGATCAGTGAAGGTACAAGCGGTACACTCAGAGCCGTCAAATGAGGGCTGGGACTTGGCCGAACTTCATGAGGTACAGGGGCGATGAAGAAGATAATGAAGCAGTGGGAGACCCAAGAGAGCATTGGCTTGGAATGAGCTTGAAAGAGCTGATGGACAAGACAATGTCCTTGGAGGAGAAAGTAGCTCACAAGAAGGAAAGAAAGAGTGTGGTAAACTGAAGACGAGATAATACGGACTGTGAAATTTCTACTCTAAGAAGCTATGAAAGTCTCAGAGAAATGTAATGGCTTGGAGTCAAGGACGAGGCACAACAATATCCATGGCTTTCCAGAAAGGGTTGGGAAAAAACGACATCATTAACTTCATAATGCAATTTATGAAATCCAAGGTTCAAATCACATGGGGTGGATTGAAACAAGACATTGCTCACCGGTAAATAAACCAAAATTCAGCTCGGTCGACTCTCCTGAGAGCGACGCTTCCTGGATCACAAGGTGATTAAGGTGGAAACAGAGGATTCACTTTGAGGGGCAATCAAGACTGCACAACAGAGGTGCAAAAGAAAAGGAAGGAGGTGTATTAAGCAGCTGAAGAAGAAAAATGCCCAGCTCAAAGTGTTTCTGGACGCAAGAACAAAGACATTTACCAAAGTGGAAGAAACGGCGCCTGTGCTGGAGGAAACGGTCATCAATGTGAAGGAGGTCAGACCAGAGAGGATCCGCCACGTGAGGCAGATCTGATCTGAGGATGACATCGTCCACAGTGGTACCATCATAACATCCACATGTCCTCGGGTTCATTCTGATGGATGTTCTTAGTAGCCCTTATGAAACAAAGATATACTGCAGTATATTAGAAAAAACCCCATTTCAGTGCACTACACAATATATTTTCGCACATGGAATGTAGTATTATGTTTTCCAATATATTGCAAATACTTGCAAATTCAAATATTTGCAAATATATTTGAGAATTTCATTTTTATTATTTGAATTTATAGATGTAAGCATTTAACCCTAATGTAACCATTTTTAAATGGAAAATTATTTCATTTCATTTTTCCTCAAATTAAATGAAATAATATAATAAAAATGTTTCTCAAAATGTAGCCTATATAAATCTAATACTTTTTTATATTGACAAATTCTCACTTTTAGTTGAGTAAAAATACATACTTTTACTTTAGAGCAAGTTTGGCTGTAGTACCCAGATCTGGTCTTACACAACAAAATAACAGCAAAATAAACAAATAAATAAATGAGATCAACATAATAAGCTAAATAACCCAGGACAAATTAAGTATTTGCTCTAGTACAGTCAGAGTAAAGCTACCCTATTTCTAACAGAATTTATTAACATAAGCACGATGTATAAAGTTTGAAATTGAAAAATATCAGAGTAGTAGACAATGTTTTCGGTACAAAGCTGTTTTTACCCTTTGCTTTACAGTGTAAAATTATATTTTTTGAGTAAAAACAATGAAATAAAAATGTATAATATGTCAAAAATGGGGATAAACACATACATCACTCAAAAATGCTGTTTTTGTTCATGGCTGAGAGACGTGCTACCATCCCCCACCTCAAATCAGGCAAGTGGTTTCACCACATACGTCAGGAAGTCAGGTGTGCAACATGTATCTTCACCCAACAATGCAGGAACAAACTTTACCACTTCCTAAGCACAAGTTAGAGCCATTTCTCTGTATTGTAGAGGTAAAAACAGGATGGAAAATTTTTCTATGTAGAATAAAAACACACAAAAAAAAATCTGAGTGGAAATTTGTATGATATGAAACCTTGACTTTGGTTTTCAGACTCTTCCAACATACAGACATCAGGTAAAAAATATAAACTTCTGGTGCTGCAGCTCCTCTCTCAGACTGCCCCAGGGCAGCTGTGGCTACAGGGTAGTGCACCTTGGCACCATGTGTGTGTGAATGGGTGAATGGGTGAATGGCTGAATGTGGTGCAAAGCGCTTCAGGGTCTTGTTGAAATGGACATATACAGGCCATTTACCATATTACGTTTGTATAAAGTTGACATTTTTTTCTAAGTTAGCCATTTCTTCTGGAACTATGATTTATGCTCTTGAACTATTTTTATGATATATTACTCTTAACTCGACACTTTCCTTGCCATAATTAGCAACAATAAAATCAAACCTGTCAAACTACAGCTCATCGTGTCCTGCTGCTTTCACTCAGTATCACGACTGACTCACCAGCAGCTGCTGGCTTATTTGTGATTCACAATGTTGCTGATCTGTAGGTGCATCAGATTTTGTGATTCATGGAATTTGTATTGTTCAGGTTTGAATCCAGTTCTCCTCCTCAAGCATAAGAATAAGTTCTGCTACCCGCCTCTGTAACTTCATCAAACTGAATGTTCCCTACAGGTTTCTTTAATATTCCACACACTTACATCCAGATGGTTCTGTAATTGTTATTTTTCTATATATATATATATATATATATTTTTTTTTTTAGTTTAGGAGCAGAATGGATGAGATACAAAAGCATAAACAGAGGAGGCCATCTGTGCTGCGTCACGTTCCACAAGCAGCTTCCAGACAACAACATGGTAGGAAAATGTTTTTGTGACAATAATGCACATCTATGACAATTATACCACCCGGTGCTGACTTTAGATCAGCCTGATTCTCAGCTTCAGTGTCGTTCCAAAAATATGCGAGGTCTTTTGAAATGACAGATTTTGGTTTTGTCTTTCAATTGTCCATATTGGCTCTGTACATAACGGTCCAACAAAGTTTTTTTTCTGCCGTAAAATTCAGACAGCAGTGGATCTGGTTCTCTCTGCAAAGAGGAGGTGGATACAGAGCATCTTTCCTGGTCGAATTCCTCTCTGATGCTGCCAAACCCAAACCTTTATCTGTTGTCACCGAGTGGAGACAATCCGAAGCAACCTTCAGTCAAGATCGGACTGAGCAACGGGTGAGTAAAAGCAAACTTAATGTACTTACTGCAACTGTCGTAAAAGAGCAACATCATTCATTGTTTTTTTCTGTTTTTTTTCTTTTTTTACCAAATCTTGAAGAAGAGGAATGAAGGTTCTCAGAGGTTTAGACTTGAATTAGACAGAGGAGAGTCACAACAAAGAAAGGACCAGGCAATGAACTTTGTGCAATAATTTACTGAGATGAGATTTCTGACAGATTTTAACAGCTACACCGTGGTGTCCATCATTCAGACACTTTGAACACAAGAACATGAACACAAGTACAAACTGTTTTCCTTCTCTAACATTAGGGAAGGATCTAAACTTCAGCTTCACCTGTGGCATCTTACAACGGGCTTTATTTCTTCTTCTTGGTCTAGAGGAGGGATGGTTAGGAAACACCCTGATGAAAGGAGGCACTTAGGAAAAGAAGAGAACAACTCATAATCCTTGACAGAAAATCAAGTTTACGAGGGGATTGTATGTCAGATAAAAAAAGAAGTCTTGAGCACAACCTAACAGAGATTCAGGGAGCTAATTAAAGGTGTGGATTATGCCTCAGTGGTGTATTTTCAGTACAGCATTTTTGTGTTTCATGTAGGGTGGCTATGTTTCTCAAGTTGGTTCTTGTGGTGGTCAGAAAAGCAACATTACATTTAGAAACAAAGTGTAATAACTTCTTTGATGAATAAGGTATTTTCTACTGTTTGTTGTTGAGGATGACAGGAGGCCTTTCTGTTTCTCCCAGGATGCCAGAAGGGATGAGTGCTCTGTTTGTGAGCGGTCTGTGCCGCTGGCCAGGCTGCGGAGTCGTATCGGAAAATTTCTCCACTTTCTTAAAGTAAGTCGGTTCCTAAACAGAATCCTAACAACTTCCCATAATCCAGTTGTTCAACGTAGATGTTGACAGTCCTCGTCCTTCTCCTTCTGACCTATTATTAAGACTATTAACTGTAATGTAGCTATTATATTACCTTCCGTTGTTATGAAAATGTTACACATCCAAAATAAGACAAGAAATTTGACTTTGCATCATGGTCATATCTTGCCAAGCAAAATCCATTCAAGAATTTAGGGGGGCTTCACAAGGAGTCGACTGAGGCTGTATTTCAAGGGCATGTCTTTGAAAATAAAGTTTTTAAGACGCTAAGGAAATGCTTGGATAACTCTGACTTATTTTGTGTTTCAGGCACCTCCACTCTGAACACAGACACAATGACAAAAGCATCGCTCAGTGGAGGGTGCAGCAGGACATCGTCCAGTACATGGAGCGTCAGGTGAATTCTAAGATGCTTGAGATATTTTAAATATAACGGTATTTAGGCATGTGGCGTTACAGACTGTAATGCATGGACCTATAACTCATTGGAATATGTCTCTACATAGTGCTTGTAGTGTAACACAGAGGCACCAGTCTAGTTTTAAGAGAAGCACAGCTGGAAAGGAAAATGAAAGAATACTGGGAGAGGCTGAGTTTTTCCATTAACATGAGGGTTCCTTGATTATGTTTTACATTTTCAGTCGCTAAGCAGACTGGTTTTACAATGCAACACTTACACATCACAAGTCTGCTGGAGAAACCAAATGCAAAACATCGTAGCATCTTTGCTTAATCGACTGCAGAGTTTGAACTCCACAGAGTTGATGCATCACTCTTCTGTTACTGTGGAACGCTGCAATGCATGACACATTTGATCACAATCTGATGTGACCCAACATGTTCTCTGTTTTTCAGCTTGTCCTGGAAAAACAAAAACTTCTCGCAATGCAACTTCATCTTTCAGAGAACAACTACTCTAACCTGGTGTGTAAGATCATTTTAGCTTATATACACAGTGAGATGTATCTCTGCTGTGTATTTGAACATTAAAGAGAAAGTTTGCTTGTTTACATTTGCTCTGTAATTGCAATCAGTGGAAAGTCTAAATAAAAATCTTAAATTCCAAGATGGCCGCATGGCTGTGGCCCAGCGGTGGGGTGAGGCCCATGTGTGGACGCCCCGGTCCTTGGCGCGGCCGCAGAGGGTTCAGGTCCTGGCTTGGGGGCCTTTGCTGCATCTCTTCCTTCTCCCTCACAACCCGCTTCGCTGTCTGACCATTATTGATTGAAGGCCACTAGAGTTGACAAAACCTGAAAAAATTTCAATAGAAACATCAAGATGTCACTGTTAAAACTTAACTTCTGTTTTGTAGAATAAGAACATGAAATGATTGGTTTAAGTCAGTTTTTTTTTTTGCAGAAAATGTGAATTGATGCTCAGTATTTTTTCTGTTGCTCCTCCAGGCTCAGGTAATTAACGAAGACAGAATCCAACTGGGGGAACTAAAAAATCCAAGTCAGACATTCCAACGTGACTGGGCAGTTAAAGCCTCCACACACCTCCTGCCAGGTAACCTGGTGATCCTATTCAAGACACACACACATATGAGAGTTATCCTTATCTTTGTTTAGCCACTAATCACAGAGAGCTCTGTGCTCTTCAAACCATCTGCGTTTGGTGAAGAAAAAAAATGCAGTTAGCTACATTTTACAAGAAAAGATAAAGTAAAAGTTATTTTATAAGCTGTCATAACCATTATGCTAACAGCTGTTTGCATATAGATACGACCCCTGAGCATATTTGCTTGTACTTGTATATGTGTGTGATGGTGTAAGTTTCCCTGAGTCTGCTTTACGGAGCCTCCGTAAAGCAGACTCCATCCTAGCTGACAACCTGCTGATGCTGGTCACCACTGTGTTGCTGTGGACTGTTCTGTTTCCTAACTTGTCACCAAAGTTGAACAAATTATTAGATTTGTCCTTTTATTTCTTTGCTAGCTTTTTGACCTGTAGTCGTTATTTTGCAGATTTGTTTCCAGGCATTGAATGCTACAAATACAACAACATCAGGCCTCCGTACACCTACGCTTACCTGATAAGATGGGTAAGTACATTCAAGTTTACATAAGGTTTGCAAATAGATTTTTTTTTTTTAAGTGATGTTAAGGTTTAGATTGCTGCACTATTAGTGTAAATACATGTTACTTGTTGGCTTACTATGAGTGTGAGGAAACCTGATGCTTTCTTGTAACAAGTTGCTCTTATATGTGGCCCTTATTTTGTAGTCTATCTTGGAATCTCCAGACAAACAGAGGACTCTAAATGAGATTTACAACTGGTTTACCACCATGTTCTTCTACTTCAGACACAACACAGCAACGTGGAAGGTTTAAACAATTCAAGTGAATTCATTCTGTACACGTTTCATCTCCCTCACAGAATCGAAATGTTAGCTATAGCAAAAAAAAACAAACATTTTCCTTGCTCATCTTCCCAGAATGCAATACGTCACAATCTCAGCCTTCACAAGTGCTTTGTGCGAGTGGAAGGAGAGAAGGGAGCTGTGTGGACAGTGGATGAAACAGAGTACCAGAGGAGGAAGGGGCAAAAATATCACCGGTAAAATGATTTCAGGATTTTTAGTATTGTAGCTTTGCTCCTGCAGTTTATTGGAATAAATTGCAAACTCATGTAGAGTTCATCTTTCACACTTTGTGTTTTCAGAGACTGCCCAGTGAAGTGGATGACTTCTTACTCCCATTTCTGTTCAGAGGAGCCGACAGCAGCAGACAGCAGCACAGTGTCTCTCCTGTTGTCTAGATGTTGAAGTCTGGTCCAAACTATACATTTTTGAATTCAAAGTCATTGCTTTTATACATGTTTTATTTTATTTTCTTATTGTTTGTTGGCCTGACCATATGTGTTATGTTTTAATATATCTGATTAATGGTTGGTGGTTGTATTAACTAAGATCACTTATTACACAAACTGAATTCTAATTGTCCTTTTTTTTTACACCAGTAAAAGATTAGAGAAACAAAATGAAGCCCTTACTTTTTATATTGCCATGAATTACAAAGAACCTTTACTTTACAAAAAATGAAATGAGCCACAATCGCATTTAGTAAGACAACTTACTGTTACAGGAAGATTTCTCATCTACTGTCATCGGTGGCCATGCTAACCAGCCATGCTAACCTACTGCAGAGAACAGGGTTGAGCGATATTGTCAGTGAATGATATCGCAATATATATATCTTTAAATATATTGATCTCAACATTGCAGATGATATTCCACATCCTCTGCTTTTATTCTTTTAATTGGTTTTTCCCAAATATGTAACTTTACCAACTTCACCGCATCAACGACAAGATGAACGAGGTCATGTATCGCAAAATCCTGGGTGAAAACTTCCTTGCCTCAATCAGAGCATTGTAAATGGATCCTGGGTGGGTCTTCCAGCATTACAGCGACCCAAAACATTTAGCCAAGGAAACAAAGAAGTGTGTCCAGAGGAAGCAACAACGTCATGGAAGAATATGGAGAGAGCTGAAGCTTTGTTTTCCCAACTCATGCCTAAAAACCTGAAGGATTTGGAGATGATCTGCAGAGAGGAGTTACTTATAAAAAACTACAAGACACGTCTGACTGCTGTGTTTTGCCAACATGGGTTTTTCCACCAAGTATTAAATGATGTTTCACTGGGGGGTCAAATACTTATTTCCTTCAGTGAAATGCAAATAATGTTTTTTCTCATTTTATGTAATTTTCTCATTTTTTTCTTCTGATATTCTTTGTGTCACTATTAAAATAAAGTTGACATGAAAATGTGAGATGTTTCATTTATGTTTTTGGATAAAAAATGTTAAAGTCCACTGTATACAAATATATAAAAACATCATAAACATAAAATGTTGTTCATTAATTTTCTAGTATAGTTACATATAATTATACAATAATTTATGATTAATAAAAGTTAATTGTAATTTATGCATTTTTAAATGCATTTTTCAAAGGACTGCCAAATGTTTTTAGAGGTAACAAATATTTTACTGTTCAATATTTTCAATTGCACCATACATTCACTAGATGGCAGCATATTTTCTTCTGTCAGTCTGTGTTCAATGTTTTTTTGGTTTAGCTTAACTCTTCCTCCTTTAGTGTGTGTGTGTGTGTGTGTGTGTGTGCGTGTGCGTGTGCGTGTGCGTGTGTGTGTGTGCGTGCGTGTGTGCGTGTGTGTGTGTGTGTGTGTGTGTGTCCTGTCTGTCTCTGTGTTGCCCTGCGATGGACTAGCAGCCTGTCCAGGTGACCCCACCTCATCACCCCTGGTGACCCCAGCAAGGGATAGAAAGATGCCATCTGTGTCTCACTCCCCACCAGTCAAAAAAAAAAACAGCAACAGAAGCAGAACCTTCTCTTGCTGATGCTCTCTGGCCTCAAGGAAACAGAAATCAATTAGCTTCTTCTTCATATCTTTCCGAAGAAGAGGCCAGATATACTGGGAGCCAGTTATGAAAGACGAGGTCGACTCAATCCATTGAACTGGAAGAAAAGGAAACAAAAGAAATTCCCAAGTAATCAGAAGAATGAAGTTTGGAGAGCAAAGAAAGACTCTCCAATATGCAAGAATCAAAACCTGAGGTTTGCTCAAGATTTTACCAAGGAGGACAGACAGACAAGAGAACAACTGACCTAAAATCAAACAAGCCAGAGCCCTGGGTAAGGTGGCAATTTACAAAGGCCGCATTGCTGGTACAGATGGTCGTACAACAACAAATTAGTTAATTGTAACTTAAAGAAATTCTCTCAACAGCAATGCTTATTTAAATATTCACTGCAACTCCGTAGTTTTACACTTGTTCTCAGCAGGTGTTTAGTGTAAGGCTTGTTGTTGGAGCAGTTATTTCTTCATAACTAGAAACATAACTTGAGTAATTAAGAAAGGACTAGACACAGTAAATAAACATAACTGGAATCTCTAAGAAGGAGCTGGAATGAAAACAGAAGCACGGCCGAATTAAAAGTGAAAATTAAACTGGAGCACAAATAATAACAAAACCCAAAACAAACTCAAACAACCAAAGATCCTGACACACACATACCTATAACCCTGGACATGTGTACCAAAGTTTTGTCTTTGACTTCTCACTAATAAACTGTTTGAAGTTTTACTGCCAGAGGGACGAAGTCTTAAACGCTGCCCCTGCCAATGCATTTTTGTTGCAAATAGAAAAGCTTAAGCTTTGCATTTAAAGTTCTCGCTGCACTCTTTAAAGATGCAAAGTGAACTTATGTGGATAAATTGACTTAAAGCCTTTAGCTTAAAGCAACTCCCTCCACCAACAACAACCTACGCCGCATCCTTCTCACTGGGAAAAACGTCTCTCCTCAATCACACAGCAAGCAAATCTATAGCTATGAATAACTATTATCCCATATATGACCTCAGCTAATCACAAAATAATAAAAAAGACATGGTTCTCCTGCCATAGTCACGCCTTCGCCCTGGAATGCTGTGAGAGGACGGTTTAGTCTACATCTGTGGAATAAAGCTTTTCCACTTCCTGCATGATGCTGGTGTGAGAGTGAGAACCAGTGAGCGAGGATAGCGTTGTAGAGGATCAGAGCTGCTTTGGGTTTCCAGTTCTGTCTCTTTGATCCGTATCCCCAGGCCTGCCTGCCTGCCTCTCTAACTCAGGCCTCTGCTTGTGATTCCTGACAACTGTCGACGTGAGATAAGGAGGTGGAAGGGGGGCTGAGTGTGTGAGGGGGGGAGACCCTTTCTCCAACCCAAGCCCCCCATCTACCCCACACGATGTAGCTTCACAAAACACACTTACTGTATGTATTTAATAATAATCATTGTTTTTTTAATATATAAATATCCTAAATTATATGCAAGAAATTCAAGCAAATAGAGTCCTGAATGTTGGAAAATAAAGACTTCTGAAGGATGGGCAGATGATAACGTTCCTCCATTTGTGGAGGAGAAAAGGGTCTGTTTTCATTTTCAGCTGCTGTTAAATGTTGCAAAAATAAGCTCTTAGACTGGGCAGCTTGTCAGCTGGCATAGTTCAGTTCCAACATATCCAAAAGGATAAGCAAACATTTAGATTTTTCCTTTAACCAAAAATAGAACCCTAGAATGGTTTGTTGAAAATTACAAATAGCCTGGAAATATAAAAGCTGCTTTACTGCAAAAAAAAAAAGAAAAAAAAAAAAAGGAAAAACATTTTTTTTTCCCCCCTTTTCAAAATTCTGACCTGAAACGTTTCCTCTCGATTCTCCTTTGGTAAATTTAAACTTAAGTTCTGATTTATAGAGTAATTATTTAAATACTGTTAATATTTTTACTGCAACATGAATGAGGAATAAGGAGGAGAGGACAGTTTTTAAAATTGTTTTACCCTCTGCATCCTTTTAGCCACTGATAGTTTTCTGTCACTGCTGACTGCTAATGTTCCATTTTGTATTCTGTTTCTAAATTACATGGCACAATATTTAAGTTTAATCAAAGTGCTTTTCATTTTGATTTAACTGCATAAATATGATCAGCAGTCCAGCTGCGTTAATCTGTCCTATGCAGACATTCTTTTTGCCTGCACAGTTTCTTAAACATGCGGCAAACATAATCTGCACGATCTTATAGGCATCCAGACAACAGCGTTGGGCCATAAACGTGTGATGCACTGGAATCAATCTGATTAAAATTACTGGAGGATATTTCTAATCTATTTTTTAAAATAAATACTTGGTAAATGTTCCAAATATTTTGATAAGCAGTCTCCTGTGTGCATCCTTCTCACCCTAGTGAAGCATTTTTGCATGTCTGTTTGCACCTGTTTGTTCTAATGTGTTAAATGTAGATGCAGAAACAAACTGGGTCATGTTTAATAGACCATATAGGCAGTAAGTAAATACATCCACCTCGGAGTAGTTTACTCTCCCTGATGATCAGCATACAGTGTTCACACCCCTTAAATGTTTCCAGATTTTTGCAAATAAAAAAATTGAAAAGTGTGGTGTGTAAAAGTATTCATCCCCCAGAGTCAAGAGTTTTAAGAATTACATTTAAAGGGGAAGTATTGTGCAAAATCAACTTTTTTGAGCTCTACATCGTGCTATAATGTTATTCCCTCATCAGTAGCATACCTCGAGTGCTGCCTTGAATCTTTCCTGCATGTTTGTAAAAATCCTTGACTCTCCTGTAGCGGTCCAAAACACCTGGTTGGACCTGGCACCACCTTCGAGTCGCAGCTCCTCCCCGGAGCTGACGTTTCCAAACTTCAGTCCTTCTGACCCCAGATTAGCCCTCCACTAAGACTGCCCCACTCAGCTCCTTCAGACTAGCCAGCAGCAGTCAGCAAACACCTGATGAACTGCGGAACTTCTGAGCTCAACACAGGAGCTTCTTCTCAGTGCAACGCTTGTAAAAACGTTGTTAAAGAGTTAATTGAGGAGCCATGACGTGATGACTTTCTGAAGGCGGAGTTTCAGAAAGAGTAGGAGTTTTTAAAGAGACAGACACCCAATTTAAAATTTACTTTTAAGTCATAATTGACATCATTTTTATGATAAGTAAGGTTAACATAGTTTCTAGATTATGCTGTAGGATGGCACTGCACGCCCGGAAAACTAATACTTCTCCTTAAAGTTACACTTTTATGGAATGGAAATTATTTAAATTCACAAAGGTCTATTAATTTCCAAATGGTGCCCTAATAGCAATATGAGAGCAGTGAACAGTTCCGATCGCAATATGAAAATCAGATCATTGCAGCAAATTGCAATTAAATTTCTGCCTATATTCAGCCACAGTGTAGGTGAACCTCATGGTTGTGTGATTTATAATTCCATAAAGCTTCTACTAGAAGCCTTCTGGTATCTTCCTTACTCGTTCCTGGGAGATTAGCGGAACGAGGAAGTGACTGGAATATAGACTAAAGGATCCAGTGAGGAGTGACTGAAAATGAGAAGCTTAAATACTGGGAAAATACTGGGAACTTGAATGCTGAGACAAAGGAACTGGGCGGATTAGCTAACTAATCGCAGGTGTGAGAGGAGAGAGCATAAGGCAGACTGAGGAGAAAGAGAGAGAGGCAGAGCACATTGGGGCCTAAGTAATGAATCTGACACTAAAGAATAACTACACCAAAGAAATACATTAAAACTATGGTAACTGAGAATAACTAGAAACAGAAATATACATAACTAGAAGCACTAAGAAGAACTGAACTAAAGTAAAACAGAAACAGGACTGATACAAAGAAACACATAAATGAACAAAACCCAAACAAAATTCCCCAGATCCTAACAAGGTCTTGATGTGGCTCAAAAATGAAAGTGAGTGTGACACCCCTGTGTTAGAGAGTTAATCCTGTATATTTCTTTCAGTACAATTTAGATTCGCAACCTACATAGATTAAATGACCTTGCATGCTTCATTGTACTGTTTAGATACTTTACTTTCTTTCGCTCAGCACACACATCACTGCAACTTACCCACACACCGCTAAGTCCTTGGAGCCACACATGGATAAGAAGGGCACACACACACAAGCACGCGCACGCACACACACGCACACGCACGCACGCACGCACACACACACACACACACACACACACACACACACACACACACACACACACACACACACACACACACACACACACACACACACACACACACACACACACAAGGAAACTCCTTTCAGGAATAGATAAAAACCAGTCGCCCTTCTTCTCCTGTACTTCTCTTGGTCTCATCCTTTCGGAGAACTGAGCAGCAGCCTCTCGCTGCAGAGATGAAAGCATTTAAATCAGCTAATCTCCCACAGCAGTGGTAGACTGCGGTATTTAATCTTCCTGGTAGCTAATCGACTAGCAATGACATATTAATAATCATACAATTGCATTGACAATTGAACATCAAGCCTGAAAACCTAAAACTGCAGCAAACAAACCCCTCACCCCTTACATTAAGTTGTCTACGGGGGTCTAAACAATAACACGAAACGTGTGCTGAACAATATTTAGGTGAGTTTTGATGCTATGTAGTTTTTGATGTATTTATGCTCAATATGACGGACTGTTGTAAAGTCAGGGGCACAACGCAAGTAATTTTATAAAGTTGCCACAGGCCACTAGCAATCTGTAGGCTTTACTCAGATGTTATTTATTTATTTTGACCAATAAGGACAATAAATGAACACAAAAATTTGGTCATGGGGACAAATTTTGAAAAGTGAGGTGTACAAAAGTATTCAGATGTATAAAACGGGGCACACGCCTGTTTCTTCCACTCTGATTACAAAAATATCTCAATATTACGTATTAACAGCATAGTAGAATGTGATGAAACAGATATGGACACTTTTCATTACTCATTCAGCAATTGTGGACAATTTTAATATCCCTTGTAAGTAGTACCCCTCCAGCAGTTTTGTTTTATTAGTGTTGATGGCAATCAGTGTAATTTTAAAATTCATAAATAAAAAGTAATAAAAAAAGAGAGATATACTTTATTGGGAAAATTCATGTGTGTGAAAGACAAATGGAAGCAAGCAGATTTTCACAAAGGTAAAAACAAAGCATACAAAATCATAAAATGGACACTAATACAAATTGGTATTTGCAGTTTTACATTTATTTTTCGCTTCATAAAAAAACAGTTTTTTCTTTTAAATAGCAGACGTGGTATTTTAAAAACGATATAAATGCATTCATTACACTTACCTAATGTGGTGGTTGGAAGTGATTTTTTAAACCAGATTTGACCCAGTTTGCAACTCAAAACCTGGACAAACTGATTCAAATAATTTAGCTTCATCAGGAACAAACAGGTCTACAGTCGTATTCAGTCCTTCACATAATCAGAGATTTGAGC